>NW_028318491.1:0-324166 GCF_062004578.1 Staurois parvus | reverse complement strand
CTCGACCCACACAGGGCCTCAAAGCAGTTACCACCTCAGTGGTGTATTCCTCTGGCAGACTCCTTAATCCTCCTCCTCTCTTATGCAACTCATAAAAAGACAAGAAAGCCTTCCATAGTGTAGTAAGTTTTAATAGGCAAAGTAAAAAGTGACAAAGTAAACCACTCACATGCTCCTTTCCATAAACAAGCGTTTTTCCCAGCCTGTGGGTAGATATGCATGCACCTGGGGGAATCCAATATGGCCACTGTGTCCGGACATACGTCACCAGGAAGTAGACAAACCGACGCGTTGCGTCACGTGCGTCGTGACTTCATCAGGGTACCGCCCCCTGGTGACTCAATGGTATTTATAGAGAAAAAAAAAAAAAAACAAAAAAAAACCTAATTGGATTCTATTGTGAGGGCGGGCATACGGTGGACATCTTATTGAAGTCCTGCACTCACATATCACATACATGAATCTATCCCATATATGAATTCTAGTGCTGGGTACGAATCTCCCTATATCATATTCAAGATATATCTATGTGGGAAAAGAACGGATGATAAATATAAACCTATATAAACCACATCTACAACTAAATAAATGCACTGTTATCGAATCATGAACTTTATTAATCATAAAAATGTTAAAACCATTACTCATAATGGGCTTCCTTATTAGATAGATATATATATCCTAAATGAACTGAAAAAAAAAAAAAAATTATAATAGTAAAAATAAAAATAATAATAAATATGAAAAAAAAAAAACAAAAAAAAAAAAATTATAATAATAAAAATAAAAATAAAAATAATAATAAATATGAAAAAAAAAACAAAAAAAAAAAACAAAAAAAAAAAAAACGGTCATTCGGATAAATGCTCAAAGAGCTCGTTAGATGTCAATTTTAAAAGGAGAATTAAAATTAAAATTAAATAAAGTGGCATGCACAAATACCAATAGCTTGGGTTTACAAAAAATACATTCGTCATATTAACAAAATTAAAAAATACAATAAATAAGTTAATATTACCAGAGATAATTTATATATAAATTATTATTACCAGATCAATCTTTTAACATTTAAAATACACATTTTTAAAAATCGCTAATAAAACAGTTGAGATCAAACTCAATATTAAGGCCATGCGGTGCCTGTGTATGCATGGTATACATCCATCTCGACTCTGCCTGACTAAGGGATTTAATCTTATTACTCCCCCTCCAATGACTCACATACTTCTGTATACCCCAAAACTTGAGTCCTGACGGGTCTTTATTATGCTGTTTTAAGAAATGCCGGGAAACGCTATGTTTAGGGAACCCCTTTTTTATGTTTTGTACATGTTCCCTCATGCGTTTCCACATAGGCCTTTTGGTTCTTCCTATATACTGATAACCACATGCACATTCAAGGCCATAAACTACTCCCTCTGTGTGGCATGAAATGAAATCTTTAATCTTATATGTTGTACCATCATAATTGGCCTTGAAAGTGTTACATTTGCCATTTTTACCCTTGGTTGCTCTACATGCGTAACATTTTCGGCACGGAAAAAAACCTACTTGGTCAAGAAATGTAATACTCTTCTTTTTGACTGGTGGCTCAAGTACATTTTTAACTAGTTTCGTCCTCAGAGAAGGGGCCTTCCTATATATAAATTTTGGATTATCTCCCAAAATCTTATTTAGATCAGGGTCCGTCTTAAGAATAGACCAATGTTTAGAAAATATTTTCTCGATTTTTTTATAATGGACATTGTAGTCCAGAATAATTGCCATTTGACTCTCAAAATTCTCCTTTTTACTTTTGTCTACAATCAGTGACTCCCTCTCCATATTTTGCACTTCAATTATTCTCTTCTCTACTTCTTTCTCAGGGTAGCCTTTTTTGATAAACTTATCTCCTAAGGTCTTTGCTTGTTTCTTATACTCTTCCTTATCAGAGCAATTCCTTCTCAACCTCACTAGCTGGCCCTTAGGTATATTATAGAGCCATGGGCGGTAATGGCAACTGTCTGATGGTATGAATCCATTACGATCCACTTCTTTAAAATAAGTACTTGTATAAATTTTCCCTTGTTGATTCATAATGTTAAGATCCAAAAAATTAATTTTTTCATTATCAAAAGTCCAGGAAAATTTAATATTTTTCGTGTTATTATTTAATCCATTCAGAAAATTAATCAACAGTTGTCTATTTCCCTTCCAAATGATGATAACATCATCAATATAACGATAATATGAGATAAGTTCACATGGGGTTTGTTTGTAAATGGCTTCCTCCTCCCAGTGGGCCATATATAGATTGGCAACACTGGGGGCAAACCTTGCCCCCATAGCAACACCCCTAATCTGCTGGAAAAAAGTATGATTGTGCCAGAAGTAATTATGTAAAAGACAAAACTCTAGACACTCCAATGTATATTTCCTTTGGACTCGTTGGATATCACTATATTTTTCAAGATGCACAAAAATTTATTCGCAAACTTAATATTAAAAAGTATTTGTGTTGTGTTGTGGTTTATATAGGTTTATATTTATCATCCGTTCTTTTCCCACATAGATATATCTTGAATATGATATAGGGAGATTCGTACCCAGCACTAGAATTCATATATGGGATAGATTCATGTATGTGATATGTGAGTGCAGGACTTCAATAAGATGTCCACCGTATGCCCGCCCTCACAATAGAATCCAATTAGGTTTTTTTTTTTTTTTTTCTCTATAAATACCATTGAGTCACCAGGGGGCGGTACCCTGATGAAGTCACGACGCACGTGACGCAACGCGTCGGTCTGTCTACTTCCTGGTGACGTATGTCCGGACACAGTGGCCATATTGGATTCCCCCAGGTGCATGCATATCTACCCACAGGCTGGGAAAAACGCTTGTTTATGGAAAGGAGCATGTGAGTGGTTTACTTTGTCACTTTTTACTTTGCCTATTAAAACTTACTACACTATGGAAGGCTTTCTTGTCTTTTTATGAGTTGCATAAGAGAGGAGGAGGATTAAGGAGTCTGCCAGAGGAATACACCACTGAGGTGGTAACTGCTTTGAGGCCCTGTGTGGGTCGAGGAAGGGAGGTCAGCAGGCATTGCTGCCATTTGAAGGAGAGTACTTGCACTTAGAAGTGGAGATCACGTGTGTGTTCCAGCTTAAAGCACAGTCACATGCATGGAATATTTTTTCACCTTTGATATTGTCTTTTTCACTTATGGCATATATTAGTTATGTTTGATTTAGACACCATTGTATGTGGCCAATTATTCTGTTTTCATGTATATATACTTTGTTTAGTATATCTGATTTATGCACTACTTATTTAGGTTCTTAATGTGTGATATTTAGCCATTATAGTCATTTCGGTTGACATTATTTTTTCTATCCACTAGAGGGAGTTCACATATTTTTAATATATATCGTGGTCACTTTGATTTACTATTATACTTTATGGAGACACATGATTGTATTCATGAGATACAAGCGCTTCACTAATTTTATGTTTATTTTAACCCTCGGGATTACACTGCAGCGTTGCTCAGGGATTCCCTGCAGCACTTACCTTGTCCTGCGCTCCCGTGATGTCCCCTCTGCCGCGTTCCTGGCCATGTCCTCTGGCCGATGTCGGCATCCGTCTTCCGGGTTCTGTTCCCTGCGAGCGTCGGGATATACAGGATGTATAGGGGACAGAACTGGCGGGAAATGTAAAAATTTAAAAACTTGACATTCACTCAATACACTAAAATCTCATAGTATAACATTACTGTATCAAAGCATTTCACATACATTTTGTCCCGAGTGCTTTGTCCTGTACCCTGCCTGCATTTTTACTGTTCTTTCTGCCTGGAAACTGAGAGACGTCCATGGTGTCCGAAAAGCGTCAAAAGCAGTTTTAGACCAGCTAGAGAACAGCGATAGTAAATTAGAACCACTTGCAGAATTGAGTGATAATGATTCGTGGGGAAATTCATCATCAGACACTGAAAACAATTTTGTGACTAAGATCAGTGACTTGGCTCTGTATTTCAAATTTCAGTTTTTTTGGTTTAATTACATTATTGAATTAAATTTATTATCATATTATTATTTTTTATGATTATTTATTATATTCTAATTTATGATTTCATGTTTCAAATTTTATCATACCCGGGATGTTTACTAGACTCTTGGTCGGACAGATTTCAGCGATTTATTCCTAAGAATTACAGGCCTACAATAAAAAACAACATATTTCCATGGAAAAAAATGTACCGCTTTGAGCACAGAAATACTGACATAATCATACTGCTAGGGAGGTTAATGGAGATGTTGAGTCAAATGACTTCTGCATGCATTCAGGGCATCTTCCATATGGGTGATTTACCTCAACACATTTTGCAGGAGGCTTCTATTTCTTCAGGAGATATAGGGGAGCTTAACAACTATAATACCATTTAAATACATATAAATATATATAAAATATTAAAGAGTTAACATTGCATGTGTCAGGTTGAAATGTCAGATTTGTGGTCACTGTAAATGTTAACAGGTTCCCGCCCGGACTATAGCCAGATGGCGGCCTGCAAAACCCCTCGTCCCTCTGGGTAGACACCATATGGCGTCCTTTCAGGCATGCGCAGTTTGCGTGCCCGCAGAGCCATGCACCGGCGCGATCTGTCACCGGCCGTGTACCTTGGACACGGCCGATGACAGATCTGAGTGCCAGTCCCGTTGCCGGTACCATGTGACCTGCTGTGACCAATCACAGCAGGTCACATGACAGTTGTATACAATGGATTGCTTCCTTTCATGCCATCCATTGTTACTAGTGTGTCTAGCTGTGAATGGTCACAGCGATCATGTGCACAAGCTGGGCCAATCACTGCCCAGCTGCGTCATGTGATTAGCCATGGCAAAATCACAGCTAAGCACAAAAATAAAACCCTGAATGAATCGATGTCATTCAGGTAAATGCTTGTTTATAGCAAAGTAATTCTTTGCTATAAGCAAATTGTGTAACAAAAAAAAAATACTGATCACTTCCCCAAAGTAGTACAATGTTACTATGGTAACATTGTACTACTTTGGTCATAGTGAAATATGAAAAATAAATCTTAAAAAAATAAAAAATTAAAACTAATAAAAAAATAAAAATTTAAAAAAAATTATATATTTTTTTTCATACTGTCACTAGTCAGTGTCCCTGATCACCGCCATGCCAGTTATATGATGACGCTGTACTGCACTGGTGACAGTATGTAAAAAAAAATAGTGAAAATAATTTTTTACATTTTTTCGAAAAATTATGACAAAAAAATTACAACTTCAAAAAATTCGCCATGCCTTTTATGAAATACGTTGGACTGTCTACTTTGCAAAAACGGTTCATTTGGGGGAAATCTGTACTGTTCTGACATTCTTGGACATCAAGAAATTAGATTGGCTGTCAGTACTTCAGGATTGATCAATATTCAGATATATACCATAGTTTGTAAACTCTATAACTTTCCTACAAACTAAATAATACATCCTAATTTGGGTTATTTTCACCAAAGACATGTAGCAGAATACTTCTTGGCCTAAATTTATGAAGAACAATTATTTATTTGCAAACTTTTATAACCGAAACAAAGAAAAATGTTTTTTTTAATTTTCGGTCTCTTTTTGTTAATTTAGCAAAAAAGAAAAACTCCAGTGTTGATTAAATACCTCCAAACGAAAGCTCTAGTTGTTTGAAGAAAATGATAAAATTTAAGTTTGGGTACAGTGTTGTCATTCAAAGTGTGAGAGCACTGAATCCTGAAAAATGGCCTGGGCAGGAAGGGGGTAAAAGTGCTCGGTATGGAAGCAGTTAAATTGTGGCTTTTTGCAATGAATACTATGTTTTATTTGTTTATTTACTTAAGTACCTTAACCAAGGGATGATAAACCAATTGTGCAACTCCCCTTTGGAAAAATATCAGGCGTCTAAATAGACCTCATATGCTCTCCGTTTGTGATGCGGGAAAGGTTTGCAGACACTGTGTATTCAGTCTCCTTCTGCTGCCTGCTCCCCAAAACTTACTACTGAATAAAAAAGTAGTGTTCTTCCATTATTTTAAAAAATATGTGAAAAAAACCCACAAACACAGCGCTCTCAACCTTCAACTATACCAAAATGTATGTGTCATATAAAAAATAAAATAATATATAAATAAATAAAAATAAATAAATTAAATTAATCTACCATCAAATAAAGCGCAACTATGTGCCAAAAACATATAAATATATATCAAACTTATATAAGATCCAACATAAAGTCCATTAAATTCAGTCCATATTAATTATATATGATCTTCCTTCAATGAAGATATGGAATCTTTCTTGCCAAAATATTATTCCTCCACCAACGTGAATATTCCAGTGCTCAACACCCCATCAAAGTGCAAACTCACCAGATACTGGTGATAAACCAGCATATCTTTCATATATCAATGGATGTAAGAGAAAATCAGCAGCATATCTATAATACTCATTCATCAACTGATCTCAATACTCTCCATCATGGTAAGTATAAACCACATGTGAATAGATAGAATACACTTGCCATAATAACGTTTCAAATGTTTATTCATACAAATTCCCCCTTTAACCATTAGCCGTCCAGCCTATAGCTGTTTGGCGGCCGCAAAAATGCTCCAGCTTTCCGGGTGCACGCCATTTGGCGTCCTCCCGCACATGTGCAGTTTGCGCGGTTGCAGAGCCGCGCAGTGGCGCGATCTGTCACCGGCCGTGTACCTCGGACACGGCCGATGACAGATCTGAGTATCGACCCCCGTTGCCGGTACCATGTGACCTGCTGTGACCAATCACAGCAGCTCACATGACAGTTGTATACAATGGATGGCTTCATTCATGCCATCCATTGTATACTAGTGCCTAGCTGTGAATGGTCACAGCAGATCACATGCACATGTCATGTGATTAGCTGTGGCCAACTCACAGCTAAGCACAAAAAAAAAACAAAACCTGAATGAATCGATTTCATTCAGGTAAATGCTTGCTTATAGCAAAGTAATTCTTTGCTATAAGCAAATTGTGTAAAAAAAAAAAAAAAAAATACTGATCACTTCCCCAAAGAAGTACAATGTTACTATGGTAACATTGTACTACTTTGGTCATAGTAAAATATGAAAAAATAAATCTTAAAAAAAATAAAAAAAATGTAATAAAAAATTAAAAATAATAAAAAAAAATATATATATATATATATTTTTTTTTCATACTGTCACCAGTCAGTGTCCCTGTTCACCGCCATGCCAGTTATATGATGACGCTGTACTGCACTGGTGACAGTATGTAAAAAAAAAATAGTGAAAATAATTTTTAAAATTGTTTCATTTTCCGAAAAATTATGACAAAAAAAATACAACTTCAAAAAACTCTCCATTCCTCTTATGAAGTACGTTGGACTGTCTACTCTGCAAAAAGGGGTCATTTGGGGGATATCTGTACTATTGTGACATTCTTGGACCTCAAGAAATTAGATTGGCTGTCAGTACTTCAGGATTGATCAATTTTCAGATCTATCCCATAGTTTGTGAACTCTATAACTTTCCTACAAACTAAATAATACATCCTAATTTGGGTTATTTTCACCAAAGACATGTAGCAGAATAAATCTTGGCCTACATTTATGAAGAACAATTATTTATTTGTAAACTTTTATAACAGAAACAAAGAAAAACGTGTTTTTTTTCAAACTTTTTGGTCTTTTTTTGTTAATTTAGCAAAAAATAAAAATCCCAGCGGTGATTAAATACCACCAAAAGAAAGCTCTAGTTGTGTGAAGAAAATAATCAAATTTTAATTTGGGTACAATGTTGGTTGACCGCGCAATTGTCATTCAAAGTGTGAGAGCACTGAAACATGAAAAATGGCCTGGGCAGGAAGGTGTAAATTTGCCCATTATTGAAATGGGTAAAATCGCACTCACATTGTGTAAGTAAATATAAAGCTCTTCAGGGAAGCCTACCCCGCCCTCAGCTAATTACTGAACTCCTCCACTCTTCCTACCACTCCATCCCCCACAGCTATTTCCTCCTGTACCACTATCCCCTCCCTCCTAGATTGTAAGCTCCAAGGAGCAGGGCCCTTGAACCCCTCGTGTATTGAATTGGATTGTTACTGTACTGTCTCGTGTACTGTCTCCCATTATAATGTAAAGAGCTGAGCAAACTGTTGGCGCTATATAAATCCTATATAATAATAATAAAGCCTTTTGATTATAAAAGCTGTTTCCAGCCTGCAGCACTCAGTACACTGCTCCCAACACATACAGTGGCGTCTCACCAGCCTGCAACAGATGACGCAGTTGCGGTCACATGGTCCGGACACGTGATGGTAGCGTGCGTGATGACGTCACTGCTAGACCATACCCTAATGCGTTTCGTCACACGACTTCGTCCGAGGGTGTGATCAGCAGTGGATTACGTTAGCTCTTATAGAGCTGCTTATTCTCCCATAGGCTAACATTAATTACCACACTGATGCCCTAATGAGAGAACACATGATGCCCTATGCTCCACTGATTGTCTATAATAGGCATCTTAACAGGGGGGAGCCGTAAACTACTCCTTACTGCCATCTTGTGTTCAATCAACATAATATCAGTGCCATATGAATAATAATAATACTAATCAATCATCAAAACAATATGCATACCAATACTAGTATATTAAAATTAGAGATGAGCAAATCGAACTCGGCGAAGTGGAATTCGTTTCGAATATTAGAAAAATTTCGATTTTCCAAAAATGGCAGCGACATGTGCGGCGACGGAGCAGGGATCTCTGGGAAGGCGCGCAGGCAAGGCACGCTGACCCATAATGCATTCATTCATGACATGTGATCGCATTAGCCAATCAGCAGCCAGCCAGCCAGCACTGTGTAATGGTGGAGCTATAAATTGCGGCCATCTTACAATTCTCCATTTGCCTCTGGTCATTCAAGAGAGACAGATCTCTCTGTATTAGGGACACAGAACCGTTACTTAGGGACACAAAACCGTTACTTAGGGACACAGAACCGTTACTTAGGGACACAGAACTGTTACTGAGGGACACAGAATTGTTACTCAGGGACAGACACAGAATTGTTACTGAGGGACACAGAATTGTTACTCAGGGACACAGAATTGTTACTCAGGGACAGACACAGAATTGTTACTGAGGGACACAGAATTGTTACTCAGGGACAGACACAGAATTGTTACTGAGGGACACAGAATCGTTACTCATGGACACAGAATTGTTACTCAGGGACACAGAATTGTTACTGAGGGACACAGAATTGTTACTGAGGGACACAGAATTGTTACTCAGGGACACAGAATTGTTACTCAGGGACACAGAGTTGTTACTCAGGGACAGACACAGAATTGTTACTGAGGGACACAGAATTGTTACTGAGGGACACAGAATTGTTACTCAGGGACAGACACAGAATTGTTACTGAGGGACACAGAATTGTTACTGAGGGACACAGAATTGTTACTGAGGGACACAGAATTGTTACTCAGGGACACAGAATTGTTACTAAGGGACACAGAATTGTTACTGAGGGACAGACACAGAATTGTTACTGAGGGACACAGAATTGTTACTGAGGGACACAGAATTGTTACTGAGGGACAGACACAGAATTGTTACTGAGGGACACAGAATTGTTACTGAGGGACACAGAATTGTTACTGAGGGACACAGAATTGTTACTCAGGGACACAGAATTGTTACTCAGGGACAGACACAGAATTGTTACTGAGGGACACAGAATTGTTACTGAGGGACACAGAATTGTTACTCAGGGACAGACACAGAATTGTTACTGAGGGACACAGAATTGTTACTGAGGGACACAGAATTGTTACTCAGGGACACAGAATTGTTACTCAGGGACAGACACAGAATTGTTACTGAGGGACAAAGAATTGTTACTGAGGGACACAGAATTGTTACTCAGGGACAGACACAGAATTGTTACTGAGGGACACAGAATTGTTACTCAGGGACACAGAATTGTTACTCAGGGACAGACACAGAATTGTTACTGAGGGACACAGAATTGTTACTCGGGGACAGACACAGAATTGTTACTCAGGGACACAGAATTGTTACTCAGGGACACAGAATTGTTACTCAGGGACAGACACAGAATTGTTACTGAGGGACACAGAATTGTTACTCGGGGACAGACAGAATTGTTACTGAGGGACACCGAATTGTTACTGAGGGACACAGAATTGTTACTGAGGGACACAGAATTGTTACTCAGGGACAGACACAGAATTGTTACTGAGGGACACAGAATTGTTACTGAGGGACACAGAATTGTTACTCAGGGACACAGAATTGTTACTCAGGGACAGACACAGAATTGTTACTGAGGGACACAGAATTGTTACTCAGGGACAGACACAGAATTGTTACTCAGGGACACAGAATTGTTACTGAGGGACACAGAATTGTTACTCAGGGACACAGAATTGTTACTCAGGGACACAGAATTGTTACTCAGGGACACAGAATTGTTACTCGGGGACAGACACAGAATTGTTACTGAGGGACACAGAATTGTTACTGAGGGACACAGAATTGTTACTCAGGGACACAGAATTGTTACTCAGGGACAGACACAGAATTGTTACTGAGGGACACAGAATTGTTACTCAGGGACACAGAATTGTTACTGAGAGAAAGACACAGAATTGTTACTGAGGGACACAGAATTGTTACTGAGGGACACAGAATTGTTACTGAGGGACAGACACAGAATTGTTACTGAGGGACACAGAATTGTTACTGAGGGACACAGAATTGTTACTCAGGGACAGACACAGAATTGTTACTGAGGGACACAGAATTGTTACTCAGGGACAGACACAGAATTGTTACTGAGGGACACAGAATTGTTACTGAGGGACACAGAATTGTTACTCAGGGACACAGAATTGTTACTCAGGGACAGACACAGAATTGTTACTGAGGGACACAGACTTGTTACTCAGGGACAGACACAGAATTGTTACTGAGGGACACAGAATTGTTACTGAGGGACACAGAATTGTTACTGAGGGACACAGAATTGTTACTCAGGGACAGACACAGAATTGTTACTGAGGGACACAGAATTGTTACTGAGGGACACAGAATTGTTACTCAGGGACACAGAATTGTTACTCAGGGACAGACACAGAATTGTTACTGAGGGACACACAATTGTTACTGAGGGACACAGAATTGTTACTCGGGGACACAGAATTGTTACTCGGGGACACAGAATTGTTACTCAGGGACAGACACAGAATTGTTACTGAGGGACACAGAATTGTTACTGAGGGACACAGAATTGTTACTGAGGGACACAGAATTGTTACTCAGGGACACAGAATTGTTACTGAGGGACAGACACAGAATTGTTACTGAGGGGCACAGAATTGTTACTGAGGGACACAGAATTGTTACACAGGGACACAGAATTGTTACTCAGGGACACAGAATTGTTACTGAGGGACACAGAATTGTTACTCAGGGACAGACACAGAATTGTTACTGAGAGACACAGAATTGTTACTGAGGGACACAGAATTGTTACTGAGGGACACACAATTGTTACTCAGGGACACAGATTTGTTACTCAGGGACACAGAATTGTTACTGAGGGACACAGAATTGTTACTCAGGGACACAGAATTGTTACTCAGGGACACAGAATTGTTTCTCAAGGACAGACACAGAATTGTTACTGAGGGACACAGAATTGTTACTCAGGGACACAGAATTGTTACTCAGGGACAGACACAGAATTGTTACTGAGGGACACAGAATTGTTACTGAGGGACACAGAATTGTTACTGAGGGACACAGAATTGTTACTCAGGGACACAGAATTGTTACTCAGGGACAGACACAGAATTGTTACTGAGGGACACAGAATTGTTACTCAGGGACAGACACAGAATTGTTACTGAGGGACACAGAATTGTTACTGAGGGACACAGAATTGTTACTGAGGGACACAGAATTGTTACTCAGGGACACAGAATTGTTACTCAGGGACACAGAATTGTTACTGGGGGACACACAATTGTTACTGGGGGACACAGAATTGTTACTCAGGGACACAGAATTGTTACTCAGGGACACAGAATTGTTACTCAGGGACACAGAATTGTTACTCGGGGACAGACACAGAATTGTTACTGAGGGACACAGAATTGTTACTGAGGGACACAGAATTGTTACTCAGGGACACAGAATCGTTGAATTAAAGAGTATGTCAGACAACATGCAGAGGAGTGGCAGAGGAGGCAATGTTTTAGGAGCGAGCAGACGTGGCAGCAGAGGAAGGGGTCGAGGCAGCACTAGTCGCAGCCAGAGGCCAGTGCTCCCGGTGTCATCCAGCGGTCGTGTCTCCACCGACAACCCTGCCGTCATCGATTGGTTGGCTCGGTTGTCTTCCTCTTCCCAGGTCACCTCTGACACCTACAGCCAACGGTCGGTGGGTACGTCAAACACAATCGTTAGTTGGCATGGCCCGGGAGCAAGCCCACTGAAATCACGTTTCCTCTACCTGCCCCTGTCCTTTGGTGTTCCCTCACCAAGCGAAGTATCGCATGCTGTGGGCTCAGCCCCACTGTACAGTGAGGAAGAGCTAACGGAGGGCGGTCAGGAACGGGGGGAGACATCCGCCTCTTCAGCAGCCAGGCGAAGAAGTAGTGGCGAGGAGAGTGGCTCGGTAGCCGGTCTAGAGACAGGTCTGTCTCCTGACCCACACGCAGCCGAGGGGGCTAGTAGTGAGGCGGAGACCCTAATTGATGATGATGAGGCTGATCGCACTTGGCAGCCTCGTCGTCATCAGGCTATTGCTTCCGCATCATCAGGAGAAGAGGGTGCCAGCTTGGTAGCGAGCAAAACAGTCGGTGGGTTGCCCAGGAGGCAGCAGGGTCGCAGCAGTGTCAGTGGAGCCAAACGGCCACGGAGTAGAGCACCAGCTCCACTGCAGCCTACCACCATGGCCAGTAGTGGTGCCGGTGTGCACGGAGGAAGTAGCAGTCAGCCAGTGAGGAGTAGCGGGGGCAAAGTTTCCTACTCGGCGGTGTGGCAATTTTTCGTCAAGCCGCCCGAGGAAGTAAACGTAGCCGTATGTCGACTATGTGGCCAGAAAGTCAAGCGTGGCCAGGGGGCCCATGTTGGGACTACAGCGTTGCGGCAGCATATGCAGCGTCGCCATTTGGTGGCCTGGGAAAACCGTGATAAAGATACGGCGGTTCTGCCTGCCCCAGCCCCCGCTCCATCACCTGCTCCGTCACCCGACGTCAATCACCCTCTATCAGCCAGTCAAGGCTCCAACACCTCTGCTGAGGGGAGTTGTCGCTCATTGGCATCTTCCGCTCGTTCAGATGCTCCTTCTCCTGCTACTCCTCTTTACGTATTCCGTCAGCAGTCTTTCTTGGAATCCGTTTCCAAGAGACAACAGTTTGCGAGCACGCACCCGACAGTGCAGAAGCTGAACGTCCTCCTGTCCAAGTTGCTGGTGCTGCAGTCCCTCCCTTTCCAAGTGGTGGACTCAGCACCTTTCCGAGAAATGATGGCTTGTGCCGCGCCGCGGTGGAGAGTGCCAAGCCGGCATTTCTTCGCCAAAAAGGCAGTGCCAGCCCTGCATTCACATGTAGAAGAGATGGTGGGCCAGTCTTTGAGCATGTCGGTCTCTGCCAAAGTGCACGGCAGCGCCGACGTGCGGAGCTGTAACTACGGTCAGGGACAGTACATGTCATTTACGGCCCACTGGGTGAACGTGGTGCCGGCACAGCCGCACCAGCAACTTGGACAGGTCACGCCGCTTTTGCCTCCACGTTTGCACGTCCTTGGTCCGGCAAAGATGTCCGCCTCTACCACCTCTTCTTCCGCCGTGTCCTCAGCCGCCACCCCCGTGCCAAGTCCCATTACCCGACCGACATATCACATGTGCAGGGCGCAACGGTGTCACGCTGTGCTGCACCTGGTATGCCTTGGCGAACGTAGTCACACAGGGGAGGAACTTCTGAGTGTAATGAACAGAGAAATCGACAGATGGCTGTCTCCGCGCAAACTGAAAATCGGAACCATGTTGACCGACAACGGAAAGAACAAAGTCTGCTCTGCATCAAGGAAGGTTGTGCCATGCGCCATGCATGGCTCACGTGTTCAATCTGGTTGTCAAGCGGTTCCTAAAATCCACCATCCCACTGCAAGACATCCTTAAAATGTCACGTAAACTTTGCATGCATTTCAGCCATTCCTACACCGCAAAGCACACCCTCCTTGAGCTGCAACGGCAGAACGGAATTCCACAGCATCGCCTGATCTGCGACGTTGCAACAAGGTGGAATTCAACCCTACACATGTTAGACCGCCTTTACGAACAGCGAAAGGCCATCACCGATTTCCTGATGTTACAAGCGGATAAAGGTACTCCCCTGTGTAACTTCGATGTCAGCCATTGGCAGCTCATACGTGACACCTGCCGCTTGCTCAGGCCCTTTGAGGAGGCCACGCTATTCGTGAGTCGGCAGGACTATGGGATGAACGACGTCATTCCTCTGTTGCACGTCCTGGAACAAATGCTGTTAACAATGGCTGGTCAGGGTGCGGTAGACGTGGCGCACAGATCTCAACGCCACATGACCCCTGTGGGGGCAGGACAGGAAGAAGAGGAGGAGGTAGAGGAGGACATTGGTGCTCAGGAATTATTGAGTGAAATGGGTGGTTTTTCCACTCAGCGGACAGGAGTGGAGGAGCAGGAGCATCTGGTAGAGGAGGAGGAGGAGACAGAGGACCCAGACGCACCGTGGCAGTATGCTGTGGAGATGGAGGCAGGGAGTCCCTCGCATTCCTTGGCACAAATGGCCCATAGCATGCTCGGTTGCTTGCGTAGCGACAGCCGAATAATAACCATCAGACAGAGGGATGACTTTTGGCTGTCCACCTTATTGGACCCTCGCTACCGTTCAAAAATGGTGGCCTTTTTCACACCTGCTGAGAGGGAGGCCAAAATAACATACTATAAAAACCACCTATGTAGTCAGTTGGTCTCTGCCTTTCTGCACCAACGTCCATCCTCAGACACTGTGGGCCCTGTGCGCTCGCGTTCCGCTGCCATGGCAGCAGGGGAGGGGTGGGGTGGTAGGAGCAGTGGCAGCTCCACCAGCAGCGGCTGCCACAGTCTGCAGTCGATGATGAGTAGCTTTCTTCACCAGCGCAGTGAGGAAACTACTAACCAGCCGCAGCAGCAGCAGCATCAGGTGGACCTGGAGCAGGACCTCAAACAACAGGCTTGGGCCTACTTGGACAGCACCCTGCCAACCGAGGTAGACAATCCCCTTGACTACTGGGCAACGAAACTTGACCTTTGGCCCCAACTAGCTGAATTTGCCCTTGAAAGGCTGTCATGCCCGGCCAGTAGCGTGGCATCGGAGCGCGTGTTTAGTGCGGCAGAAGGTATTGTAACTCCGCGGAGGACACGACTGTCCACCCAAAGTGTGGAGAGACTCACGTTTGTGAAAATGAATCAGGCGTGGATTAGTCTGGATTTCAAACCACCAGTTCCTGACACAACTGACTAAATCCGCCATGAATCATGCCCCTGCCATGTGCCACTTTCAGGTCTCCTCACACTGCTGGTGGGTTCCATTTTGTCATAGGGTGCTGGCAGATTACGGGCCTCCCATTGCTGCTGCCAGGCCCGTAATCTGCCATGGGCCCCCGTACCGCCTCCTCATGCTGCTGCCAGGTCCAGAGTCTCTCATGGGTCCCTGTACGGCCTCCCATTGCTGCTGTCTCCATCGCCACACTCTGCCATGTGCCACTTTCAGGTCTCCTCACACTGCTGGTGTGTTCCATTTTGTCATAGGGTGCTGGCAGATTACGGGCCTCCCATTGCTGCTGCCAGGCCCGTAATCTGCCATGGGCCCCCGTACCGCCTCCTCATGCTGCTGCCAGGTCCAGAGTCTCTCATGGGTCCCTGTACGGCCTCCCATTGCTGTTGTCTCCATCGCCACACTCTGCCATGTGCCACTTTCAGGTCTCCTCACACTGCTGGTGTGTTCCATTTTGTCATAGGGTGCTGGCAGATTACGGGCCTCCCATTGCTGCTGCCAGGCCTGTAATCTGCCATGGGCCTCTGTACCGCCTCCTCATGCTGCTGCCAGGTCCAGAGTCTCTCATGGGTCCCTGTACGGCCTCCCATTGCTGCTGTCTCCATCGCCACACTCTGCCATGTGCCACTTTCAGGTCTCCTCACACTGCTGGTGTGTTCCATTTTGTCCTAGGGTGCTGGCAGATTACGGGCCTCCCATTGCTGCTGCCAGGCCCGTAATCTGCCATGGGCCCCCGTACCGCCTCCTCATGCTGCTGCCAGGTCCAGAGTGTCTCATGGGTCCCTGTACGGCCTCCCATTGCTGCTGTCTCCATCGCCACACTCTGCCATGTGCCACTTTCAGGTCTCCTCACACTGCTGGTGGGTTCCATTTTGTCATAGGGTGCTGGCAGATTACGGGCCTCCCATTGCTGCTGCCAGGCCCGTAATCTGCCATGGGCCCCCGTACCGCCTCCTCATGCTGCTGCCAGGTCCAGAGTGTGTCATGGATCCCTGTACGGCCTCCCATTGCTGCTGTCTCCATCGCCACACTCTGCCATGTGCCACTTTCAGGTCTCCTCACACTGCTGGTGGGTTCCATTTTTGTCATAGGGTGCTGTATGGCCTCCCATTGCTGCTGCCTCCACCGCCACACTGTGGCTCCACACTCTGGTTTTGGCCCCGTGACTGCCCAAATGAGTGAAGTGTGCGGTGATTCTAAGATCGACGGCACTCATCTGCATGTCATACTGACTGACAGTATTATTTCTCTTCCCCAGCAGACTCCAAGGGCATTTAAATTAAAGGTACAGTGTTCTGCACTAATATAAAGGCTCTCTGAAGCCTAGAAACCCTTTTTATAAGTTAAATTCGCAGCGAATATATTCGCATCGAATCAAATTTATTCCTCGAATTTGCCGAATCAGCCGAATCGAATTTTTGAATACTTCGCTCATCTCTAATTAAAATCATATTAATATAATATAAATAATACAAATTAATAAAATAAAAATTAATAATCACTAATAAAGCAATTCAAATCTAATTCAACATTTAGACCATTGGGGGCCAAAGCTTCAGTCAAATATATCCATCTGGTTTCACACTTAGATAGTTCTCTTATTCTGTTTGACCCGTGCCACATACGGGGAATGGAATCAATTCCCTAGAATTTTATACAGGAAGGATCTTGATTATATTTTCTAAAGTGCATGGACACACTATGGTATTTATAAACTTTCATTATATTTTTCAAATGTTCAAAAATTCTAATTCTCAAATTTCTTTTTGTCTGGCCTATATATATAAGCCCACACAGACATTCTAAAGCATACACCACATGAGTGGACTCACATGTTATAAAGGTGGTTATATCAAACTCACTTCCATTGGATTTGGAATGGAATTTAGTAAGACCACTAAACTTATTACTAACTAGAAGGCAAGCTGAACATTTTTACAAGAATAGAAGCCTTTTCTATCCCAAAACATACCCACATATTTAGGTGGATCCAAGATCTTTTTAATCACTTTATCCCTAATAGTGGGGGGCCCTTCTATAAATGAACATGGGTTTATCTGGAATGATGGTTCCTAATATCCTGTCCATTTTTAATATATGCCAATGTTTATTGAAAATATTTTCCACATCTCTATATTGTGTATGAAAATTAGATATGAAACCCCATTGATGTTTATCATCCAATTCTAATTTAGGTTTATCCCCAAGAAGTTGATCTCTGGGTATATTAAATACTTAATTCACTGTTTTCTGAAGACACTCATGATTGTACCCTTTATCAATAAATCTATCTACAATAGTTGCAGATTGAGCTAAGAAATCATTATCCTGACAACAATTCCTCCTAAGTCGCATAATTTGATTAGAAATATTTTTAAGTCATAATGGGCGATGGCCACAAAACCACGGGAGATAACTATTATGATTAGTAGGTTTGAAGTAAGTTTTGGTTAATAGAGCTTGGATTTATTGATTTTCAAGAAAGACGATGAAGTGGACAGTCTCTGCACTATATTGATAATCAAGCTTAATATTATTAGGATTATTATTTAATCCCTCAAGAAAAATTACTAAATCATCTTCAAAACCTGCCCATATCATGAACAGATCATCTATAAATCTTTTGTATAGCAGAATCTGTTTATGGCCATGTTTAAAGACAAAACAGTCTTCCCATTCCGCCATAAATAGATTGGCTATACTTGGTACAAAATGAGTACCCATGGCTACTCCTCTCTTCTGGGAAAAAAATTCCCCAGTATACCAAAAATAGTTGTGAGATAAACAAAACTCCAAAGCATTCCTAAGGAACTTTTTTGGGTATATGGTATATCGTCCCTTCTACTTAAGGCCCAAATCAGAGCCAATAAAGCATCTTCATGCTGAATGATGGTATACAAAGAAGAAACATCTGCCGTTAGTAAATATACATTGGGGAGATCCACAATAGAAGTTCCCTCTAAAAATCTTAATAAATGTTTAGTATCTCGCAAATAAGCTTTGGTAGAACATACACTGGTTTGTAGAAAAATGTCCAGGTATTGTCCCAGTCTAGCAGAGACTGAGCCAATACCATTGACAATAGGTCTAGCGGGTGGGTTGATCCTATCCTTATGAATTTTAGGCAAAGTGTAAATAAAAGGAATTCTACTTACACTAGCAATCAAATAATTCCTCTCTTTTATATTTAATACTCTATTTCTATAACCATAATTGATCAATGTTTTTTTTTTTTTCCAAAAAACAAAGTTTATTGAAAACAAGATACAAATGATCACACGGAAATGTACAGATGAAGTGTACATAGGACATACAACAAAGCATGTATCATACAAAGGCAAAAGAGGTCCAACGCAAAACCAAACAGTGTGGATGAACTAGGCCACGAAAGGGATGTGCCTGTAATATTCAGGTATGCTTGTCAAGTGCTAAAAAGAAAGAGACGTTTGGCCTCCTACCATATTGTCTTGCGGTAAAAATCTGTAGGGGGGAGACGAGCAAATACGATGCCTAAGTAGAAGTCAAAACTACAGAATACGAAGATGGAATTGTGCGAATGTAGGAGTAATTGTCGTGTGAACCGCTGACGAATTGCGGGAGGTGATGCTGACCACCTACTCAATGTTCTATTGGAAAAATTGTCCGAAACGTGTGTAAGCATATGAAAAGAAAAGAAAAGAGAAGGCGAGAAAGAAGGGAAAGAAAGGGAAAGAAAGAAAGATAGAGAGAGAGAGAGAAAAAAAAAAAAAAAAAAAGGGGGGGGGGGGGAGTAAGGGAAGCAAATATGGAGGGTAAAATAAGAGATGGGACAACCGTCAAAAATACCTTATCCTCAATACAAACAGTAGCGGGAGTGGGTGGAACCTACGCTTTCATCGGCGTCGAAAGAATGTGCATGGAACACAGGGGGGAGTATGATGGCACCCTCAGATCAAATACTACTAAATAACACTATCGAGAAGTCCAAATCAAATTCAGACGGGCTGGTCCATGAGGGATCGATACTCCGGGGTAGTCAGAAAATGGGTCCAACAGGCCCATACATGAGAGAATTTCGTAGGAGTGTCGAGAGCAGTCGCAACCAGTTCTTCCATGTCCGCCGTTTTACCCACTCGGGTGAGCCATTCACGTATAGAGGGAGAGCGAGTGGAGCCCCACAGAACCGGAATACAGAGTCTGGCTGCGTTGATCATGTGCATGGCTAATGATTTAAAGTACTGAGCCCTGGGAAGGGAAGAATGATGGAGGAGGAATTGAGCAGGAGAGAGAGCTAAGGGTAAGGTACTTATAGACACTACTAACCTATGTACCTCCTGCCAAAATGGTTGAAGAATCGGGCAAGACCACCAAATGTGGAGAAAGGACCCATCCGGGGTCCCGCATCTCCAGCAGCTGTTGGGGAAGGCGGGGTTAAAATGATGAATTCTTGAGGGAGTTCGGTACCATCTAGAGGCTATTTTGTAGCTGTTTTCTTGTGTCGAGACATTGAGGGAACATTTATGAGAGTATTGGAAGACCAGGTCCCAGTCTGAGTCCGACAGCTCAGCATTAAAATCTCTCTTCCAAGCCCGACATGCTGGGAGGGAGTCATAAGACCGGCTCTCCACTAGAAGTGGGTAGATCTCCGAGATCAGATGTTTCCGCGGTTCAGCCTTCGCACATGCAGATTCAAATGGGGTAAGAGAGCGATGCCAGTTATGAGGGGATTTATGAGAGAGCAGATAATGTCTGATCTGGAAATATACCCAGAAAGGGAATTTGCGAATACCCATGCTTTCTTGCAATTCTCGGAGTGTTTTCACCTTGCCCTTGTGGAGAAAATGTTGCACTAAGATCTGTTCGTGTGGCCAGTGTTTCATTAAAAAGTCTTTATGCATTCCAGGGGGAAAGTCAGGGTTGAGGCGTATGGGGGTCAGGGGGTTGGGTATGCCAGAAATGGCTGCAGATCTACAAGCCGAACGGAAAATTTTTAACGTAGGTCCCACCAAGGGATGGGTGAGAAGAACTTGTGGCGTGTGTTTCGGCGAAAGCCAAGGAACCGATGCCAGGGGGAAGGGCGAGCAAGCATTCTCTATAGAAATCCAGTCTTTAGAGGCAGTGTGAACGTGCCAATCAACTATCCGGGAAAGATGACACGCCCAATAGTAGCGGTAAAGATCAGGGAATCCTATACCCCCTTTAAGTTTAGAGAGGGTTAATTGGGAGTAGGCAATACGCGGACGTTTGTGGCTCCAAAGGAACAGTGAACACAGTCTTTTGCAAGAAGCAAAGAAAGCAAGAGGCAAGTGAATTGGTATTGATCAATGTTTTTAATTCTTCTTTATATATATTAGTGTGATCTTTATTCATTTTAACATAAGTATTCGAATCAGATAACATCTCCACCACCTGATTATGGTAGAAAGATTTATTAAGAACAACCACCCCTTCTCCCTTATCAGCTGGGTGTACAATTATATCCTTACGCTTCTCTAATAGTTCAATACTTTCCTGTATATGCTTGGATTCACATTCTTTTTTGTTTCAACAGTAGCCAAGTCTCTTCGAACTAGATTTTTAAAAACATCTATATGTTGATTAGATTAAATATTAGGATTGAATAAAGACCTATTTTTAAGACCACTATTCAGACTATCTCCTTGAATCTCAACATTATGTTGTCTATTAACAGAAGTCACAAAAAAAATGTTTTGCATATTTAACTTCCTAATGTATTTCTGCATATCAATGACAACATCAAATTTATTAATGGGTCGTTTCATAGCACATTTCAAACCTGTATTCAAAATATTAATTTCTTTATTTGTGAATTGAACTCCACTTAAATTATATATACCATCTAATCTGTTTCCCTTCTTCTCTTTTTGAAATTGGATTCTTTTGCCTGCTGTACATCCCTTCCTTCCTTTCTTATAAAAGCAGGTCTTTGATCCTGCATCTGAGCTCTTCCTATTGGTCAGGAAGATGGGGGTTGGTAATAATACTGGGGCTGTGTCCCCATGTACGGACGATAGCCCCATCCCCTTCTTCTCCCCCTCCCTCTCCTCCAAAAAAGGATTGGGTGGATAATAGGGTGGGTCTCTATATTAATATAATGGTTCAAAACGATTATTAGTGGGTACTCTATAATCTACTCTAGGTGTTCTAGGTGTAGATAAAAGTGTCTCTTCATTATTGTTTTTTACTCCCAATGATTTCTTCCGGATCTTATTCAACTCTACTTTTATCAGGATTAGAATGCTTATTAGTGTTTGTACCAGATTTATTAGTCCCCATTGCATTAGTGGGTACGATGGGTGTGACTACCTCTTCTGATCCCACTGTGGAATTTAAAGGAGTAGCACCTTCAGTTTCTCCCACATTTTGCCACAGATAAATATTATTACTTTTAAAATCACCAATATCTCTTTTAAATTTCTTAATTTTTCCACTGAGTGTATATATCAACCTTTTCTAAACATTTTTTTATTTGGGTATTAAATTTCTCACTTTGGTCGGTGTTCTTAACTGGTTCAAGTTGTATCTGTATATCCTTAATCTTTTTCTCTATTAAAATCATTTTCCTTTTCTTCCTCCTAAGAATCAGAGTCTGTAACTCTACTACTTTATTGAAAAAGGACATCCATTCAAAATCTGATTCAGCGTCCCTCAAACCATCCTGAGGGGCTACTTCCCATTTCAATCCCCTGGCTATGATGTTTTCTTGTAGATATCTTTCTAATGTACAGATATCCCACCATGCCTTCACTTGTTTTTCTAAAACATTACCCAAAGCGAAAAATAAACCCTCATAATTTTCTTGAGTGTTATCTATTTCATTCTTGGTAAATTATTTATTTTTTTTATTTATTTATATATTGTCTATTTTATTTTTTATATGACACATAATTTTGGTATAGTTGAAGGTTGAGAGCGCTGTTTTTGTGGGTTTTTTCACATATTTTTTCATATAATTTAATCTATTGAGTAATAGCAGCTCTAATTAAATCAACTATTGAGATTGCTACATTCATGATGCGCAATGTTATAGGCTCTGAAATATACTGATATTATATCGTTATTATCCTCTTGTCTATATACAGCTGTGTTCAAAATAATAGCAGTCAGACATCACTAACCTGATGAATCACTGTTTTTGGTAGAAATTATATTTCTACATGGCAAATAATTTACTAGCAGGTGTAGTAGAGTAATAGAAATCCAACAGACCCAACAGTCATGACATGCATGCTGCTGATTCTGTGTAATTGAATCACTAATTGGAAGGGGCATGTTCAAAATAATAGCAGTGTGGAGTTCTATTAGTGAGGTCATTCATTCTTTGAAAAACAGGTGGCAATTATTGCCCTTATTTAAGGAAGGAAGGCAGCAAATGTTGTACATGCTGGTTACAGTGCATTTCTCTGGGAAAATTTGAGGAAAATGGGTCGTTCCAGACATTCAGAAGAACAGCGTACCATTAAAAAGTTGATTGGAGAGGGGAAACATATAAAGAAGTGCAGAAAATGATAGGCTGCTCAGCTAAAATGATCACAAACGCTTTAAAATGGCAACCAAAACCTGAAAGACGTAGGAGAAAGTGAAAAACTACCATTCAAATGGATAGAAGAATAGCCAAAATGACAAGAACTCAGCCAACAATCAGCTCCAGGAAGATCAAAGAAGGTCTAAAGTTACCTGTGAGTACTGTTACAATTAGAAGACGCCTGTGTGAAGCCAAGCTATCTCCAAGAAGCCCCCGCAAAATCCCACTGTTCAAAAAAATACGTGCTGAAGAGGTTACAATTTGCCAAAGAGCACATTGACTGGCCTAAAGAGAAATGGCGAAACATTTTGTGGACAATCAAGTAAGATTGTTCTTTTTGGGTCTAGTGGCCGGAGACAGTTTGTCAGGCGACCCCCAAACACTGAATTCAAGCCACAGTACAGTGAAGACAGTGAAGCATGGTGGTGCAAGCATCATGATATGAGGATGTTTCTCATACTACGGTGTTGGGCCTATTTATCGCATACCAGGGATCGTGGATCAGTTTGACTACATCAGAATACTTGAAGAGGTCATGTTGCCTTATGCTGAAGAGGAAATGCCCTTGAAATGGGTGTTCCAACAAGACAACGACCCCAAACACATCAGTAAACGTGCAACATCTTGGTTCCAGAGCAACAAGATTGATGTTTTGGAGTGGCCAGCCCAATCCCCGGATCTTAATCCAATAGAAAACTTGTGGGGTGACATCAAAAATGCAGTTTCTGAGGCAAAACCAAGAAATAGAGAAGAACTGTGGAATGTAGTCCAATCATCCTGGGCTGGAATACCTGTTCACAGGTGCCAGAAGTTGGGTGACTCCATGCAACACAGATGTACAGCAGTTCTCAGAAACAGTGCTTATACAACTAAATATTCATTAAGTGATTCAAAGGAAAGCAAAATCTTCAAACATTTTTCAGTTTATATAGTGAATGTTTGAGTTTGTAAAGAAGAATACAAACACTGCTATTTTTTTTTAACAGTCTAATATTCACTTTTCTTCAATTTTTTTAGAAGAACACAAATTTGATATATTTTTCTTCATGTTTTGATTTGGAATAGAATGTGTAGTGTTCCCAATGCATTTTTGTGTATGGAAATAAAAGCTATTAGAAGGATTTTGAGCTTTATTCACTTTTTTCAACACACTGCTATTATTTTGAACACAACTGTATCTCTCATTTATAGTTCTTCCATTATTACTATTGTTTCTGTGCTCTTCCATTATTACCAAAACTAAAGGGGATTGGTGAACATGGGAGGCGTGTTTATCAACCTCCCTGTTTGTCATCCTAAACAAAAAAAAACAGGAGACAAATCTCATCGCTATTAAGGGAGAAAGAGCAGCACTGCCAGAGGGCACACAAGAGGAATCAGGTGGCAAGGAGAGATGGCAGTGTTTTGATGTAACCCTTACATCCATTGCAGTAAATTAAACTGAAAACCAAGCAACCATTGAGCTATACTCTGCATATGGCTTTATCCGTTTTGTTCCAAGCATATATTTACTGCTGCTACTTTATCATCCTTGACAAAAAAATTCCTTATGTAGCATTTCCATCAGTGCCCTATACCACATTGGCTGCTGATGCTAGCCTAATGATGTTTACTGCAAAGAAAGCAATATTTGATCCCTGTCAATAGCCTGTTTCCCAGTATATCCCCCTAAATGAATTAGAAAAAATGGAAAATGTTATTCATTAGATTTGCAGTTAAAACCCAGCAGACTGACAAACATCTGTATTGGTAGGTCTGTATGAAATATGGCAAAGGCAGATTCAGCAGATTGTCGTGAATGCAAGCCTGCAGTGACTAGCTAACCTAGGTGAAGACCTTGACTGGGGTAAGAGTGAATGAGGCAGAGCTTATTCTGAGCAAGATAAGGCCTGGCATGATGCACTTTTCACAGCCCGCACTACTTCTGGCCACCATTAGAGGGAGACTTCATTGCGATCCAGCTGGCTGACCACACAGAGGCAGATATGAATCTGGTGCACTCTAAGAGTTGGGGAGCAGTCTAGCAATTAGCACACACTTCTAGGATTCCTCCAGCTATCCTACGAGCTAGAAAACTTCTGTTAATCACTCTTCCACTGTCCACACACCCCACACCAGACACACCACAAATGGTAGCTTTCCACCACCTAGCAGTTTGTCCGCTGACTGGTCCATTAAGCAACCACACACACACACACATCTCCATCTGGCAGATTTGCTAGTTTACAATTTGCATGCAATCTGCCAACAGACAGTACAATTGCATACAGATTGGAAAGGAACTTAGACCAAGCACATAGATAATACAATGCAGCAATCTTTCTCGGGATATGAGGCCTTGCTTGGCACATAGAAGATACTAATCAATTTTATAATTTAATATTCCAAAAAGTGGGCAGTGCATTATTATTATTATACAGGATTTTTATAGCACCAACAGTTTACACAGCGCTTTACAACATAAGGGCACACAGTACAATTACAAATACTGTCTGCCCTTACGTTACAAATGAATACAGGAGGATTCAGAGAGCCCTTCTCGTTAGAGTTTACAATCTAAGATTACAATATAATTTATATTTTTCATAAGAGGATTACACAGTTGGCTATCGGCTATGAATATAAAAGGGATAAAAAACTGAAATAAACTTTACCCAGGTTTATCCTGTGAGAGGAGCATGTCAGAAAATTTAGATTGACTAGTTATCACTTTGTCCATATCCCATCCTCCTCAGTTTATTGGAGTATGTATGTGGGCTGGATTTTAGCCCTTTGCCAACCAACCCTGGGGAGGGGGGGTTCAAGTCTCCACCTACAGGATGTTTGTGTGTTCTGAAGTGACCAGTATTAAATGGGCCATAAATGGTTCTGATAGCTGGGTCAAGGATAGCATTTCTGACACCAGTGCATCAGTCAGATTGCGACAATACTAATCATTGCTTGGCTGTTACAATTAGGCACCCTATAACTGTATTGGGATTTTCTACATATATTACAAATACAGTTTTACTTTAAATAGATCTTTATTGAAATTTCGACCGAACAAAGCATATAACTGTCGTTGGTATCAAAATAGACTAGTACAAGAGAAAGGAGGATAATGAACCCATAGAGGAGCACATAATCCAACAGTTTTCAGTAATAACAGATAAACTCAAGTAAATTCTAGGAAAGGCGATATTCAACATCCTTAATGCATTGCACAGTAACCTCCCAAAGAAAAAACACCTAGTACCAGACAGCCCGGGTGACATCTGAGATGTCCTTTGAAAATTAGAAACTGGTAACAGACTACCAGAGAGGAAAAGGAGTCAGAAAGACCGTTCCAGAGCAGAATGTGAAGATGGCACATACCGCCGCCCCCACTGAGCAGTCATAAAGCAACATTCATATATTCAGCCCAGGGTTCCCACGTATTTTCAAATCTAGCTACTGTATCATGAAGCATACTAACAGTGATCTCCTGCAGCATAATCCAGGTGATTTTCTTCTTCACATGGGTCCCAGAGACTGAAGGTTGCTTCCAGGATTTAGCAATGGTCCTCTTTGCACCCAAGAGAGCAAAAAAAATCAAGTGTTGTAAATGTTGAGGAACATCCTTCACTGATACATTAAGTAGAGCCACAGAAGGAATCTGAGGAATCCTGTAACTTTATGCAGCATAGCAAAGACACCATTCCAAAAGTCTCCCAGCCTTGGACGGGCGGACTGACAACTCATGGGGCCCCCGGGCAATAGGGGATCATTGGGCCCCTGTGTCAAATCACACCCAAAAAAGTCTATGAAAGGTACCAGGGACATCTCATGGTGCCCCCTACTGACCCCGGGCCCTCAGGCAGTGCCCGAGTTTCCCAATGGTCATTCTGCCCCTGCCTTGGACATTCCCACCATATATGAAACATGGATCTATTCATGCCACATCCCCTAAAACAAAAGGGAGAAGCTGATGGATACATTTTAGCTGAAGGTATTGAAACCATGCACCATGGTAATTTACCCTTAGCTTCTGGATTAAAATTACATTAATAATACCAGAGTAGGACCTCAGAAAATGCTTGTGCCACTCTTGAGCCTCCACTTCTTCCATAAGATCCTTCTCCCAGTTAGACATGTAAGAAAACTTAGAAGGAGAAGTAGGACTGCTCTGGAGAAGAGGAACTCGTTCGGTCAGCAGGAAGCGCTGCAACAGGTAAGGCATAGATGGTAAAGACTGGCTGGGTCTCCAATATGTCTGGATCTACTGGTGTTTGGTGTCTGACATCATCGGGATGCGACGCATTTCTGAGGATGCGCGGGAACCAGCGTGGGCCGGCGCGCTCTTTCATCAGGCATAGGTGGAGCATAGGAACAGGAAGGGAGAGGGAGAACTCTAAATAGAGCAATGGGGGATGATGGACAGAGGGGTGGGGAGACTTGTTGCGGAAAGAAAAAACGAGCTGGAAAGGGAAAGAGCAGCGGTATTTGATATCTTTCTGAGTAAGAGCCAGCAGCAAGCATGGCAGCAACATCCAGGCAGCTGGGGGATGTAGAGTCTGTAGCTGGGTCAGGGGGGATAGGGCTGGAAGGCCTAGGCTGTGAGAGAACCAGATTGTTCATAGTACGTTCAATTAGGAACTCCATAGATGCTGGCAAATCCCTAGTATAAGCTGGGGTACTCACGAGTGCTCTGAGTGTCTGGTAGGTCTAGCGGGTCCCTCCTCTGTCCCCCAGAAAGGTAGGAGACAGACCACATGGCTGTGCAGCAGATCCGGGAACCATCTTGGAAGTCCCAGCCTGAGTAATGTCCACCTGCTGGTGGCAAGAGCGGGTCCGCCGCCCCATCTCCCCGGGTCCCAATTGCTTCTGGAACTCCCTCCGGACCTCCTGCAACTCAAGGACGCTACAAATGAGGCTGTGGCTTGGTAACTTCGGCTGGCCTGGGACAGAGTTTACCGTTTAGGCGGCCATCTTGAAGAGCTCCGCACATGCACCCAGAACAAATACAGTTTTACATGTACACTTAGCCCAAAATGTGTATAATCAGCAAGAAGTATTTTCATCTCTCTGCAACTAATATTTTAGCATTTATGATAGATAAAATATATTCCTCTGATCTTTTGACATAAATCAATGCTGGCAGACGGTTTGGGGCCTTCTCACTGTCCCTTGCTGGTCTTGTAACCAAAATGACTAAGCCTTTTCTTTTGAGGTTCAGGAAGGTGAAAATTTTATACCTACATGAACGGGATAATTGTATTGGCATCTAAGTAATACTTCTGGTCTAGAGGCTTTCTTTGTCCTTTTCAAATGCTAATTGAGGCCTAATTGAAGAACAAATGTCTATGATGGATTACTGATTAAGGGAATACAGTATCTTTATTTGCACTGAATTAAACTATATAATCATACTACTTTCATAGGCTATACCTCATCTCTGCTACTGGTAAAATCACCCTACATTTATATTTGTTACATCCGCATTTACATTTATGTTGCACAGGCCTTTGTATGCAATACAGACTGCTCTACACGCCTAGTGAATTCAGAAAATCAGTTTTGTATCCTGGTTGTTGGCAGCTATATTTTTGTAATGCAAGACACTTGTGCATAAACAAACATCTTTCTTTTGAGATTATGTGATATTTCCTTTGATAAGAACTTGAGTAAGCAACAGACCTGCTGGGACAATGTTTAATTATAATTATAAGCAGCTTATATTGAACAAGATGTCCTCAAATAAAATGTACAATGAACAAGCTGAGGAAGTGGTTGAAATAAGAATGTGCATGCAAAATGTATAGCTCCCTCAGTGCCATTAAAAATAGATATGCAACAAATATTGTAAAAAAAAAAAATGCTTTAGCAGATGTTCACTCTTCTTTTATTAAGTAAACATAGTTGTTTGTATAGATTGCTGTTTGAAATAGCACTGTATATTTGCTGTACACTGATATGCAATGTAATAGTTTAATTAGCTTGCCAATGATGCAGATCTTAAGGCTTAAAGGAGGAATTTGTTTGAAAAGGTAAAATATTTGGTTAAGACCTGAAAAGTGACTTTTCCATTAAACAGCAAAAATGCTTTTTTTTTTTAACCTGTTGGCGCCGACCGTACGCAAATATGCCTCTCGGCGGCTGGGTCTTAACAACGAGAGTCCGTATATTTGCGTACCCAAAAAAAAACCACGTGCCGAGAGCATGTGCACTGCAGCAGCAGATAGAAAAGAGCAAGGAGTGATTGGGACCTTTCCAATCATGTGGCAGCCAGTCACGATGGTCATGTGACCCTAAACTCTGCCCCGCCTCCCTGCGCCAAGGGGTTAAATATAGTTCCTGAGCTGGTAAGGAGATGTGACATGACATTGCTTCCTAGCAACCTATCGGTGCTTTATTTCAGTCCTTGAGAAATGTTGTAGAATTCAAACTTTAAAGGATAAAGTCACCTTTGAAAAAAAAAATAACAAATTCACATTTTTTGCAGCTGAAAAAAAATGTGCATTTTTTTTTTCTAATGAGCATGTAGAGCATTGTACCCACAATCAGCAGGTCGCAGGGGCAATCTCAGACTCCTGCAGACTCAGGATGGCTGTCTGTATCACGTACGGGCAGGCAGTTACCAGAGAGCAGGCATATTAATTGACTATGAGAGCACTTACCAGTGCCCTTGTAGTTCATTGAGAACTACAAGCCATGATGGCTGACGGTACCTGTAGGCATTCATTCACAGGAAACTGAATAAATTATGCTGGCCATGTGGGTGAAGTCCCAGACGGCTGCGTTATTTTTAAATTATGACAGCAAGTGTGGGTGAAGATTCTCCTCCCACTGTCACAGGGAGGAGGGATCAGGGGGAGAGGCTGCAGATGCTGGAACATGTTACATGTGCCACTCTAAAAATCAGTGGAACATGTAATATGTTCCAAAGGTAAAAGGTAAAGTAAAGGCAAAACCTAACTGTAAACCTACTCTCAGCCACATTCTAAGCTTAATCTACACTGTATTGCCAAACGTATTGGGACACCCCTCCAAATCATTGGATTCAGGTGTTCCAATCACCTCCTTGGCCACAGGTGTATACAATCAATCACCTAGGCATGCAGACTGCTTCTACAAACATTTGTGAAAAAATGGGTCACTCTCAGTAGCTCCGTGAATTCAAGCGTGGTACCGTGATAGGTCGCCACCTATAGGTCCATCCGTGAAATTTTATTGCTACTAAATATTCCAGGGTCAACTGTTAGTGGTATTGTAACAAAGTGGAAGCAACTGGGAACAACAGCAACTCAGCCACAAAATGGTAGGCTACGTAAAATGACAGAACACGGTTAGCACATGCTGAAGCGCACAGCTCACAAAAGTTGCCGACTGCCTGCAGAATCAATAGCTAGGTTTTGCTTTTACTTCCACTTTAAGCTTCCTTCACTCCTATGTTTGTGTAAAAACAGCACAGGAAAAGCAAAACACAAGTCATTTTGGGAGACATTTATATCATAGCAATGTGCTCATAAACAGGAGCAGTGAGACAGAATATGCAACACACTCACAAGAATAGAAAGAAAGTGACACACACCAATGACATCAGTCAGGAAAAACTTTAATAAGCCAGCGCTACCACAAAGGAAACCCTCACCTACAAGATGTCCCTTTACTGATGCGTTTCACCCTCACCAGCTTAGACGTTGTAAAGTAGACATTTCTACAATTAAGCTCATATATATATATATATACAGTGTGTGTGTGTATATATATATATATATATATATAAATGTATTTATTTATGTTTATGACATCAGTTTTAAAAAAAATGACAGTAAAATTTACCAAACTTTTATAACGCTTCTTTAGGGTACATTTACACCTGTGAATGCACTCTGCCTCCAATTAGAGTTCTGTTAGTATCTTAGAACAACAGCTTGACAGCTTTTTCTTCAGCATTTCTACTAGATTTCACAGGCCACAAAGTATCAAGATATTATTTTATTAGTTCCTATATATTTAAAAAAATATATAAAAACAAGGTAACAAGTTCAATTTAAAAAATGTTTTAGTCTTTGCAGGATCCTGGGAGAAATTAAAAGTTCTGATGAAGGACTTTCAGATAGCAAATAAAGAATACAAATGCGCAGTGTAATATGCGGATTACATTCTTTTACAGGAACTACGTACTACACTTCCAAATGTTTTGAATGTGTTTTAAGGATTTCTACTCTATCTACAACTTTAAAATTAACTTTTCTAAATCATATGCTTTAGGTATTAACCTACCTACAGGGAAAATATCTTCTTACAAACAACACTTTCTATTTGAGCGGAACTCTGATGGCATTACTTATTTGGGAATTATTCTCCTAGCAAATCTAGACAATTTATATGTGAAAAAGTATGACCCTCTTCTGAAAGAATCTCCCAAGACCTACAATAATGGCAGTCCCAACCTTTGTCTTGGTTTACCTTGTCTACTATTTATGATGCAAACAATCCCTATCTCTTTACTTAACTTGTTTATTTCTCATCTTCGTAGCACATTTATCTGACATCTGAAAGCCCCTCTCATAGCCCTGGACTATCTCTCCCTTCCTAAGTTTAAAGGGAGGACAGGCCTGCCAGATATCCTCAAATATTTTTTGGCTATCCAATTGTCCAGGATAGTCATTTTGTCTGTTCACAACCAATATAAGAACTGGGTTGATGTGGAGCAGGCCTTCTCTCTGTACTACGTACTTTTAAATTAGGCATCTTATTGGAGCCCCAACCCATTTGTCAGACTTTGGAAAGCCACTTTTACCAGTTGACTCCATCTGCTCACAAAATTCTCCCCGACCTCATGATATTTCTGATCTATATGCCCTATTATTCACATAAGAAGCACTAGGAGAAAGATCTTGACCGTTCCTTATATGATGAGGAGTGGGAAAAAGTACATTTGATAGTCCATGAAAATTCCTTGAATGTTTCCATGCAGGAAAATGCATACAAACTGAGAATCAGATGGTATAACGTCCCAACTCTCATACACAAATTTGCTCCTTTGATATCAGATTGTTGCTGGAGATGTAACTCTGAGGAGGGTTCTTTCCTTCATACATGGTGGGCTTGCCCTCTTCTGTCAAATTATTGGCACAGAGTGCATGACTTTACAGGTCACAGGTGCTCAAGTAACTTTATCACCATCTCAATATATATTACACCTTACAGATCAACCTTTAAAATCTTAAAAGAGAACATTAACAGCACATATGCTCAATGCAATGCATATGTGCATTCTGGATACATGAGTTCCTGGCCTAAGGGATTGGTTCTGTTGATTGAGGAAAATAGTGGAAATGAAAGAACTAATTCAAATTTTCCAAGACCGAATGACCTCTTATGCGTTAGTTTGGTCATGCTGGATTCGTTTTAAGACTACAGATACCTATAAACAAATCATGGGAAAGCCAAGGAGTGTGACTGAAGTGTGTTATCTATTGGTGCAAGGGAGTAAAGTTATACAAAGATATTAAGGGCCATATAGGTTTGAAGCTTGGATAATTCTGATTTTTGATGAGTCCTTATAACCCTTTTTATTTATCTTAGTGTTCCTAGGTTCGTATGTCATTAACAGGACAAGTAAAATGTTCTGGAGATCACAGGAGCTTGACGGGGTTGGTTTGCCTGTGTGAGACAACCTCCCTCTACCATAGATCTCAATTTCAATTAGATTTCATCAATAGTCTGAATCATGCAGCACAGGAATGTGATATCTTGTCCCTTCTTTTAATCCTTTAATCTCTCTACCCCCCCCCCTTTTATTTTGTATCATGAGATCACACATCACTGACTTATCCGCCTAATGGAAGGTTGGATGATTATATGCTTTTAGATGTGGGTGAAAGTATTACTTTAAGGGGTCAGTTATCTTACTAGATGATGGTACAGAATTCTAACTTATTTTATATTTTGAATTTTTTTTCCCCTTTCTCATAAATCCCTTTAAACCACAGTTATGTTATATATGGTTGCCTGATTTTAAGCTTACTGTATAAGGAATTTTGAAATCTTTGTAATTCTCTGCCTTAATAAAAACATGAATAAAAGTTCTGAAAAAACCACACACAAACAAAAAAGAAACATTTTTTTAAAATATTTCGAAATGCAGAGTACTTTGGCAAAAGGTTACTAGTGGAAGCTGTTCAACTGCCAAACAGGTCCTACTAAATCAGCCAGCTTTACTGATCCTTACATTTATTGTTATTCAGAAGTCTAAGAGCAGCTATGTCCATCTAATACTTTCTGTACAGTTATCTTGCTTCATAATAGCATAGAATACTCTTGGTATACCCTATCAGCTAAACATTTGTATTGTCTGTTAAACACACTTGATGTATATACATAACCTTAATGATGGGGGTGGTGGGGTGGTAAATCATAACTGGAGAAGTCAGAATATATTGCAGCTGTGTATGGTAACCAATCAGCTTCTATGTTCAGACTGTTCAGTTAAAGCATTAGTTCATCTTTTACAAAATATGAAAAGGTGAACTACCTCACAACCTCCCCACACACCTGATCCCCACTGCACTTACCCCTTGGATGATTATCTTTCACTGTCTATGCTAGCTAGCAGTCCCACTCTTCTACACCCTTCTGTCTTATGGGACACCCTCCTGGAACAAAGAGATTCTCAATAGTTAGCATGGTAACATGTTAATGCTGACCAATACCTGCTCCCCATTGTAAGCATTTTGATGCTATACAGCCTCTGGGCTATGTACTGCGTTTTTCATATGCCTGGACTGCTACACTGGCTGGCATGGGTGGCAAAGGATAACCATTGAAGGAGGGGGCTGGGGATGAGGGGAAAGTGTAGAGAGTTTGTTCACTTTTTTGTAAAAAGGTGAACTAACCCTTTAAGGGTTGCATTTGAAAGCTAGAAGCTGATTAGATGCCATGCATAGATGCTCTAGTTCTGATAAATTCCTCTCAAAGTATTAAAATGCAGTTCATTTTATATCCAAGGGGATTAATTATATTTAGAAATAAATATGAAATAATTAGAAATAATATTACATTTAAAAAAAAGTTTCATAAAATAAATAAAAAACACCAAAAAAAAGCCCCAAAATTACCTGCTAAAAATGTGCATTTATTATATTTTTTTAAAAGATGAACTTATTGTTTTAACTATTTATCTTTCAAAGAGTTATATCTTTTAGAGATTAACCACTTGACCTCCAGAGGATTTACCCCCCTTAACCCCTTTGAGCCGGCCGCACACAAATGTGCGGCCTCCCGGCGTCTGGGCCTAGACGCTGAGTGGCCGCACATTTGCGTCCATGTAACTAAATACATATGTGCTGAGAGCGCGCGCCCTGCGCGCTCCCAGCACACGTGTGGTACTCACGGAAAGGTCCCAGTCCGCTCTTTCGAACGGGACCTTTCCCGATCATGTGACCGCCGTGACGCGTCATCACGGCGGTCACATGATTCCTAAGCCGCGCCCCAACCGCCCCGCCTCCCGGCGTCTGAATCTCTTAAAGTGCCGGGAGGCATCGGCGGGAAGGGGTTAATGACCAGGCCTCTTTTTGCTACTCGGCACTGCACTAATTCAACTGATAATTGCGTAGTCATGCAATGCTGCACCCAAACTAAATTTACGTCCTTTTTTTTCACACAAATAGAGCTTCCTTTTGGTGGTATTTGATCACCTGTGCCTTTTTTATTTTTCACGCTATAAACAAAAAAAGACCAAAAATTTTGAAGAAAAACAATATTTTTTACTTTCAGCTATAAAAAATATATAATAAACTCAAAGCTGGTTATAAATTTAGGCCAAAATGTATTTTGCTACATGTTTTTTGTAAACAAAAATCCCAATAAGTGTATATTGATTGCTTTTTGTGAAAGTTATAGCGTCTACAAACTATGGTATAGATACTGCAATTTACGCCATTTTTTTGCTATACAGTGCTGCACTAGTTTAACGGACAATTGCGCGGTCATGCAATACGGTACATAAATGAAATTTACATCCTTTTTTTTCCCACAAATTGAGCTTTCTTTTGGTGGCATTTGATCGCCTGTGCGGTTTTTATTTTTTGCGCTATAAAAAAAAAAGGCTGACAATTTTGAGGAAAAAAAACAATATTTTGGACTTTTTGCTATAAAACATGTCCAGTAAAAAAAAATTTAAAAATCTAATTTAGTCATAAATTTCTGCCAAAATGCATTCTGCGATATGTCTTTGCTAAAGAAAAAAAAAAAAACAATACGTGTAAATTAATTGGTTTATGTGAAAGTTATAGCGTTTACAAATGGTGGGAAAGATACTGGGATTTTTTGTTTTTTTTTATACTAATAATGGCGGCAATCAGTGATTTATGGCGGCGATCAGTGACTTATGGCGATGATCAGCGGCTTATGGCGGGACTGCGGCGGACATTCTGACATTGGGGGGTACTGACTTGGGGTCACTGACATCACTGACAGTGACAGATCAGTGCAAAAAAAAAACAGACACTGTACTAATGGCACTGGGGAGGAAGGGGTTAAGTTTATTTTTTAGGGAAAGGGTTAACTGTGTGAGGGGAGTGTTTTACTAGGGGTCGGGGGTGTGTACTGCAGGGAACACCGCTGATCGGTAGAGAGAAACTCTTCTGTCCCGATCAGCTTGTCCTGGAGCTGTCAGGGAACTGACAGAAAGCACAGCTACTGCAGCTGTGCTCTCTGTCAGCGATTGCCGCCGATCGCCGGGACATAGCCAGTAACAACCGGCTGTGACCCGGCGACTGACGTCCGCAGCTGTGATCGGCGGGACAGGTAGGGCGGCGGCGCGCCTCGCACGCGCCCCCTACTTGTTTACAAAACACACGTTTTAAAATGTGCTTTTGCCCAGCCGTGCCGCCCTCCCACCGTATTTATACAGTGGCTGGGCGGTATGTGGTTAAGCATAGGTATGTGGAGCCTCTTAGAGATCGGTAGATTTGTATTGTGGGGCTAACTTCTTGATTGTAGAGTAGATGATATCTGAAGCCGCAGACAGATGTGGGAGTTTTTCTTGACAGTTATTTCTCATTCAAGTGGATTTTGGTCAGTCGGGGGAAGGGGGGGGGTTGTGCTCGTGACACATGCCAGTGTAGTTTTATAGCAAATCCATTTAATAGTTATCTGTTAAATGGACTTCTGTAAACCAACAGAATCATGCAATGAGCCTTATCTATCAGTGTGCCTATTTATGGAAACTCTCTGTATTACTACAGGCTTACAATCAAATTCTCATTTTTATTCAATGCAAGGGTAAAATAGTCTGATTTGTTCCTATTAGCTGTGAATCAATTTTTTTTTTTGCTCAAATATGTGTTCTTTAGATTGCAAAGACAGATTTCAGACATTTTTTAAGGTTGCAGTGACTTGCCCACTTTGAGATATAAAATAGGAACATAGACATGGGGAATTTTAGACTTAGCTTTCTGTATTTGCTATTATACATTAAAAGCATTTCCTTTTCTGTGTTTTAGTGCTGCAAATTATAGGCTTAAATCAGGAAGGACATTAACAACCCTCTAACATATCTTGCTATATTTCATACATTAGTGCTTCTGTGGAAGTATGCTACAGTCTGACATTTGAGTTACTTGATATTTTTCAAAACTATTTATAGATTCCTATTAGTGGTGCAGATGAAAAACCCAGATGACAATGAATGCATCATTTGAAATTTATGTTCTTGAACTCCAGTGATTATCATTTTTCAGTTATATGTTTATTTATGCCATAGAATGGTTAGGATTTATAATCTCTATCAGGTTTTAGTTACTACCTTTTGGGGAGATTACCCTTCACTTGCTTTATGTCACTGAGAAAGCAAATTAAAGAGACATCCAGCACTTTCATCAGTATAGTAAGGTAGCTTTTTTATTTTTGGATTTCCTCTTACTGACCATATATTATTGTTAGCATGGTATACATTTGCAATGACATTGTTTAGCAAGTAAAGTAGTTTGACAATTATGAAATTTTTATTTTAGCCAATCCTAGAGCCATTTCTCCACCTTTCTACACAAACTTGTGTTAGAGATGGATTTTGTGCTTTTAAACTTGTTGTGTTAGTAATCAATCCTTACAAACTATGCAACTTTTTTTTCTTTTTTTTTTTAGGATAACACACATTTGGTAGTCCATGCTTATATACATATGTTGTGTTTCAAAGTTTTAAATGAAAAGATAAAAAAATTTAAAGATTTGTTAACACAAACTCTTTGAAGTGACATGCACCAAAGCGCACACACTGCAAACATGCTATACATGTTTAAGGGAATTTCAGTGCAAGTCATTATGAATACTCTTTGCAGCAAGACCAGGGGTGGACTGACCATTTGGAAACTCGGGCACTGCCCGAGGGCCCAGGGTCAGTAGGGGGCCCCATGAGATGCCCCTGGTACCTTTTTCATAGGCTTTTTTGAGTTTGGGCAAGGACACAGGGGCCCCATGATCCCCTATTGCCTGGAGGCCCGATGAGTTGTCAGTCCGCCCCTGAGCAAGACCTATTTTTTCATGTGTTGAACGGGCTGCCTAATGTAGCATGTCGGAAAGTGCCTCAGTGTTGCAGCTCATGAAAGGGACCCAATTTTTCCAAGAGAGCTTTTCAGTATTTAGAAGAGCCCTGGATATTTAACCCAAAGTTTTTTGTACTTTTTATATTTTTATGTAACACAGCATGGTAAAATGTAAAGATCAGTATGATAGAATTTTTTTTAATTTAGCTTTAAACATTACATTATGATACATGTAGGGAAAAAACAAATCTATTTTGAAAAAAATGCTATAACAAGAGAAGATATAACATTATCTGGCCTTGCTTGGACAGGAATTGGTGCAGCATTACTATTGAAGCACCGGTTGTCATGCTGCCTAAAAATGTCCAATAGCAGTGGTGTTCCTAGCTTTGCCAGAGAGAGACTTCACTTGTTACCCACTGGAGTTAGGCATGCAGCTACTTCTATTACAAGGGGCTATTTGGCTGGAATTTTGTTAGACAAATAAAAGACTGCTAGTCACAATTTGCCAAAATGGCCTAAATAATGATTGCTTTAATAATTTTTAAGTCTAGACATCAATGTTTATAGTTTAAATTCTCCTTCCTAATCAGGTATTTCCCTTTTTTGCCAGAAATAAGCAGCTCAACTTCATATCAACCCATGACTTGTGATACATTTATGTATAATCTCATATTAGGAACAAAATAACACATAAATAATTCAACATGTTCATTCACACTTGCAATAAAGAATACTTTCATGAAAGTCATGGATTTAACCTTAAGGCATTCTAAATATTTTTTTCTGTCCTTAGTAAAAAATAAATACAAATTCTGCAGGAAAAAAAAGTTTAAATTCATAATTAATCTTGCATAAGCTTCCCTGTATAGTGAGGTCTGTATTTTATGAAATATTTAGTTTAAAAAAAACAGTTCTGGAATTTGCCAGCACTTTAATGAAAGAAGCTAACCTTGGTAATGTATTAGAAAGGTGTCATAAATCAACAGATGTCTCATATTTAGAAAGCTGTCCCCTTTCATTTGGTTTCACAGACATCATAAAATTAGCATGCAGATGAACCAAACATTTAGGCTATAAAAATGTTATTTTAAATTAAGATATAGTTTTATCCTAGAGGTGGCTACCTAAATCACTAAGATAGGAGTAGAATTCTTTAGCTGTAAAGAACAGTATAATTTAAAAGTAAGGCACCATTTATTATTAAAATCTTAAAGGATAACTTAATCCAAGAACAAAATGTAATAATGTAATGTAATATAGGGCAATTTACAAGTCCTTTGATGTGGTTGCTGCATTAGCTTTACTTTTCTCTTACTTTCAGCAAGTGCAGACATTAATTTTCGCCAGAGCGCAATGTATTTTTCACTTCCTCTGAGATGAACTGGAAGTATAAAACATTTTTTATCTTCTGTCTGTAAACTATTTATTCCCCCATCCCCCATGTAAAGTAGATAAATAAAGGGAGACGTGTGTAGTCCAGCCTGTATCAGAACCATGGCTCCTTCTATAGATAATAATACTTAAATTAAACCTTAAACCTATGGAGGAGCATGTGACTCACTTCCCTTCCTTTTACATGATAGAACTTGTTGATTGGACCAGCTCTGTTGCATAGGGGCAGGGAAAGAGGTCCCAGAGAATACCCACTGCTTTCTTTTCTTGCTTATGATCGCTGGAGGGGCCAATGGAGGACCAAAGGAAATTCTGCTTAGGAATTTTGTATTAAAACAAACCTAATTTTTGCCCTGCATTTACAAAGCTCAGGTTTGCTTCAACTATTTTAGCATAAGCATCCTTAACCTCCAACAATGAAGTGTGTAAAATGAGCAAGACTGAAACAATGATGATATAGCTAAGTGAATTTACCTTGTTGAGAAACCTATTTTTCATATTTTCAGCAGTTATATATCAGGTTGCTTGTTAAAGTGCTCCAATGCATTCTCCTGATCCCATGCCAAACTTTCTTTTGAATTCCCTTCTATTTCGACATACAATAATAAAACCAAAGTTAGTTTTAGAAGTTTTAGGAAAGTGTACTTTTTAAAGTTAAGATGGCAATGAGTTCCTAGCTGTATGAGACCTGGGCACTGTGTGATATGGCTTTGTTTATTAACAGTCAAATTAAATACTGTATGTGTATATATTCACCTTATGCCTGGTTTCTCAAGCAATTGCCTATGGAGGGTTGACATCACTGGGCTTACTTGCAATATCTTCAGCAAGGAAAGTGCCTTAAAATGATCATAAAGGCACACATTTTATGTATTTAAAAATAACAAACATGTCATACCTTTTGTTTGTAATGATTTTGCACAGAGCAGCCCTGATACTCTTCTTCTCAGGTCCCCTGCTGGCACTCCTGCCCCCCCCCCCCCGCTGAGTGCCCCCATAGGCTTGTGTTTGTGCACACTCCCTCCTAAGCTGGCTCTGTGTGTCTGCTGCTTTTGTGCACAGTGCTAGATCGATATTGGACTCAGGTAAGTATTTAGAAGGGAGGGGGAAGCTACATGCATCTGTTTTTTTGTCTTCTGCCTTTAGAATCACTTTAAATCTTGCAGAAATGCTTGATGCTGGAAATTCTTTTTCCAAGACATGCGATCCTCAACTGTCCAAATATCCAAAGATGAGACCCAGTGATATCTAATTGGTACTTAGAGGAAGAGTCCAGAAGGTGTAGGGTGAGTATTTCTTTCCTTGCAATGTATTTCAATGCAAGATCCAATTTAACCGCTTCCCGTCTGCCCTATAGCAGAAATACTGCTACAGGGTGGCATGTATGTGCAAAATCACGTATATATGTGATATTGCATTTCCAGGTAGGGGGCGCATGCCCTACCCGTGCCGCAATTCGCGGCCACCAATCACCGGGTCCCGGCCAGTGATTGCCAAGGATCTCCGATGGGGAGGAGAACTGTATGTAAACAAAACAGTTTTCCTCCATGTCAGCTCGTGCACACTGCTTTGAATGGCTGTGCACAGCACAGCCATGCACAGCAGTGTGCTTACAGTGAAGCACACAAACACAGCCCCATAGTAAAACACAGCCAGCACACAGTTAACCCTTTGATCACCCCAGATGTTAAGGCCTTCCTGCCCAGTGCCATTAGTACAGTGTCAGTGCTTTTTATTAGCACTGATCACTGTATTGGTGTCATTGGGGATGTCAGTGACACCAAGTCAGTTCCCCCCAGTGTCAGAATGCCTGTCACAGTCCCACTATAAGTCACTGATTGCCACCATTACTAGTAAAAATTAAAAAAGAAAAACCTAGTATATACAGTATCTGCCATTTGTAAACGCTATAACTTTCATGTAAACCAATTGATTTACACGTATTTGGATTTTTTTTTTTTTTGCAAAGACATGTAGCAGAATACATTTGGCCTAAATTTATGATGAAATATGATTTTTTAAATTTTTTTACTGGACATGTTTAATAGCAAAAAGTCAAAAATATTGTTTTTTTTTTTCAAAATTGTCAGTCTTTATTTTATATAGCACAACAAATAAAAAACGCACTTGGAGAAAAAAGGATGTAAATTTCATTTGGTGCAGCGTTGCATGACTGCGCAATTGTCAGTCAAAGTAACACAGTGCTGTAATGCATAAAATGGCCTGGTCAGGAAGAAGGGGTAAATCCTCTGGAGAGCAAGTGGTTAAAAGAGTATCTATGCATAATTTCTACTGAAACCAGTCATATTAGGATTATTACTTAATACTAATTATTATTTTATAATAAGTATTATTATTTTTTTTTTTCTAAATCACGCTTGTAGAAAAAGGTAAAGAGCATGAAAGTTGCTCTTTAGCCACTTATACCATTTCATATAGAACATTTTACTACAGTACTGTCTCATTGTGTTCTCTTAATGTGTATTGTTAATATACAACCTGTAGGCATCTGCATTACCATATTCCATTTCCTACAATCACACTGCAGAAGAATTTTATGCAGCTTATTCAGTTTCCTTTTTTGAATTCTGTTGGCCTTCCTATTGCTTTTGTGTGCCACGGATTCTTCACTGAAATTAGCAGCATCCTGATTGAACTGTGACAAAATGTTAAGTCTAAATGGTTTTACAGAAGAACCAAAATCTTTAGGAGGGTAATTCCAAACCTTTTCAGCATATGGTAATTGGAATATTGTCAGACACCTTGACACAGCTAAAACATTAAGAGATGAGCCTCAGGGGAGCAGCAATCCATAGGATTTACACCACGTCTGTTTAAAAAAAAAACAAAAAAAAAACAAACTGTAACTGAAGAAATATTAAAAAGAAATTGCAAATCCTAAAACGAACAGCAGGTAAAGTAAATTAGATCCAAAAATGAGGGAAAGAAAATGTTTGTGTTTTTTTGTATTTTTTTTTTACAAACTACACTGAATTTCTGTTTAATGACTCACATAAAAACTAAAGCTAGAAGTCCCCAGAGCATTTCACTTCTAAAAATAACCGAGATTCAATTTACTTTTATGTCAAGGAATATACCAGAAACCACATATTTGAATAAAGCTTAGGAATTTAGTATTACATTTTTACCTGCTGATGACCAGATGGCAGTGTTTAGCTTCTGTGCTCCCTTCCAATTAATTCTGTAGTTTTTTCAGAAATTGTGGAGCTTTGGTCACTTTAGTGATTGTTGAAGCAAAAATGGAATATACCTTAAGCCACTGTCTGAAGGAAAGGGTAAATAATCTCTACAGCCACAGAGATATATCAATTTCTAAAGGAAAAAGACTTACCCGTGTTAATGGGTTAAATGTTTACAGTGCTTCTGTTTACTCTATAATCCATTCATTAGTTTGTTGGATATCACTAGCACTATGCAGTGCCAAACTTCAGGTGCTGCAACTCTCACACAGTGAAGGAATCCTTTTGTGTGCCCTCTTTTTTTTCCCTCTGCCCTTGTGCATTGATACAATGTCTTGTATTCAGTTCAAATAATACAAACATAAAATATGTTTTGTGAATAGACAAGGGGAGATCTTGTCTTTACCTGCCCTACCTCTCCTGATGTTCATTCATAGAACTCCTGGAATTCAGTTAACAGAAAGCAAGGTGCTCTGTGAATAGACAAGAGGAGAGGAAAGGGAGGGCAAATGACAGGGGCGTTTCACTGTCACAGCCGAAAATCACGTACACAGTGCTGGAAGCTTTGTGCTAATAGCAGTATTCAGAAAATTTCTGAATAGATTATAGTCTTAACATCCAAATATAAGATGGATTTTATTTTTCCCTTAGGAATTTAGATACGTCTCTATGACTGGAATGTTTACTTTAAATACAACTCGCCTATCTGGTTTCAAAACAAGAAGTAATGTTGAAAAGATGAGAGATGGAAATAACACACAGAGCTGCAGATAATAAAAAAAGATTAGCAGCTATGGGGTCATTTCACTAAGAGATAAATACTGCATGAATTTTTGAGTTAACTGCTTGCCTGCCACCCTATAGCAGATGTACTGCTACAGGGCGGCATGGCTGCTCACAATCATGTGTGTATATATATATATATGTGATTTGAACTTCCGGTTAGGGGGTGCACGTGCGCCGCCCTACCTGTGCTGCTATTGGCTGCTGGGGATGTCAATCATGGGGTCCCGCCCAGAGATTCCCGGCTGGGACTCGGTGGCAACAAAGCTGACAGGGAAGAGACCTGTGTGTAAACAACACAGGTCTCTCGCCTGTCAGCATGGACATGCTGCTTTGTGTCTCTTTGCACAGTAGAGAGATACAAAGCAGCATGTCTCCCTAGTAAAACAGCACACAATGTAAAACACACACTGCACACTGTTAACCCTTTGTTAGCCCAGTGTCATTAGTACAGTGCCAGTGCTTTTTATTAGCAATGATTACTGTATTCGTGTCACTGGGGATGTCAGTAGTAGTTAGTTCCCACCCAGTGCCAGAATGCCCACTGCAGTCCCGCTATAAGTCACTGATTGCTGTCATTACTAGTATAAAAAAAATTAAAAATTAAAATTTCAGTATATATATTTATTAAAATTCCAGTATATATATATATATATATATATATTTGTAGATGTGCTATAACTTTCACGTAAACCAATTAATATACACTTATTGGGATTTTCTTATAGCAAAGACTTGTAGCAGAATACATTTTGGCCTACATTTATGAAGAAATTTTATTTTTTTTAAGTTTTTTATTGGATATGTTTTATAGAAAAAAGTCAAAAATATTGTTTTTTTTTTTTTCAAAATTGTCACTTTTTTGGTTTATAGTGCAAAGAATAAAAAACGCAAAGGTGATCAAATACCACCGAAAGAAAGCTCTATTTCTGGGAAAAAAAAATTACATATATTTCATTTATGTACAGTGTTGCATGACCGTGCAATTGTCAGTTAAAGCAATGCAGCGCCGTATCGCAAAAAATGGCCTGGTCAGGAAGGGAGGGTAAATCCTCTGGAGGGCAAGTGGTTAAAATGATTCTTGTGGCATTTTGCTCAAAAGTAGTCAATTCACTAAAAAACATGTGTTTTTTTTACCAAATTCGTTAAATATTTATGTTTTGCGATATTTAGTGCTAACATTTTGTGTTATTTTAGGCATTGTTTCACAATTTTTTTTTTTGCAGTCTAACACTGCACCAGAAGGCACACAACAATGTTGTGAAATTATGAAAACATTCTAGTGTGCTTTCATTCATAAAATGATCTCCCTCTGATAAAATGTATTTTCGTTCCTGAGCTTAGAGGAGAACATTTTCACACTGATACATTGTATACTTTTCACTTCCTGGCTAATGCAGAGTTCTTCGAATTGTTATTTTGTACATTTCTAAAACATCGCCAGTAAACACCAGGTGATAAATGAGGAATGTGTGTGTTTTTTAGTGAATTGATTTTAATGATGTATCTCATTTTTTGCGGTATTTATCTCACTATTTTAACAAATTAGTGGTAATTACCTCACATTCGATATTTTACTCTGATGAATTGACTCTTTTATTATCTCATGCGATATTGCCGAAAAATTAGTCACGTGGCCTTCATATCTCGTGTGGAAACTTTTTTGTGAATTGACCCCTTTGTCTGTGCTTTCTGATCAAACAAGGACTTTCCCTTTATTTAACTTCTGCAACTATCTCCCTTTTCACCTTTTCAAATTTTTTAATTCATTAAAGCTAGCCAAACATAAATTGAAATTTGCCGGGTTCAGCAGGCATCGGCCAAATTTTGATCCATATATGGGCATTGTGGTTGCACAGAAGTTGATCTACTGATTGACTTTTGTAAAACCATCTGGTTTTATTTTCATTGTAGGCTATACCCTACAATGCTGATCACTGTATTCTGATGGCAGGGAAGTATCCCTGTTGTCAGAAAATAGCTCAGTGGAGAGGACTCCCTCATCCACATCAAGAGTGTGGATGGAGGAATTGAGTCAGTTTTTTTTTCCAACCCACTGACTCATCTATGGCCTGCCTAGCGATACGCATTTTTCCCCAACTCCAAAACGGTAATAATATTATAAAAAAAGAAGAATGGAACATTAGCTTTTTAACTTTGAAACAAAGGTTTGAATACTTTTATTTATACATTTACAGAGATAATACTACTCAGGATACCTTGAGTGCTGATAACCAAGATCTTTGGTCACGTAATTTTTGCTGAATGGACCATCAGATTGAATCATTCTTTTCAAAAGACAGTTTATATTGAAATATTTATGCTTGTGGTCACATGTTAACATAGGGCTACCTAAAGCCCCTAAACATTCAGTTCCCATCCAACCTTTACCCACCTAATCTATTTTTAAAGCCTAAATTTATCCTAAATGACAAACCTAAATATCAGCACAAGGGGCATAACATAGATTTAGTATGATGTGTCCCTTGTGCAGATTCTTCCTAGTTTATGAAAACTTAGAATCCCAATTAGTCTTCTAAATCTAAAAACCTTACCAGTATTTAGCAGTAGTATTTCCTTTTTTTTTCTTGCTGATCTTGCTAGAAACATACTTCCCATCCTTGGGCGACAATGCTCACTCACCATACTGTAAATCCCGAGGAGCAGCATTGTCCCCCTATGACTAAAGAACACATTCTCCTCTCCACATTTCAATAACATAGGGGAGGTGTTCTATAGAAGGTGTTCTACACAATGATCACCAGGGCTAATGAAACTACTTGAGAAAGTACTGTGTTCAAGGAACAAGACAGCATTAGGTAAGATTCAAACCACTATGCACACTTCAATGACAATGTGTGCATGCACTGCATTTGTATGTGTTGCAGTGCAGGGTTTTTTTTATACTTTTATTTTTAGTAAAGAAGAAATGGACTGTAAAACAATGCACAATGCTTTCACTCAAACACTGTTTGCTTCAAACACTAATGTAATTTCTGTGTTTGCTTAAATAAACTAAAATGATTCAATGTAGTTTTAATTTTTAAAGATTTTACTTTATATCTTTACTTAAAATTTTTATTCAATTCCCTGCACTTTGACTGGACGATGGCATGATTTTGACCTCACCTTGTAGCTTCTAGGCAGGGAAGGCCCTTTATTCTAATACAAGTAATAATTTTGGTCTGGAAGAGGGTACAGGTCATGAAAAGGGGGAAAAATCTGTGTGAAACAATTTGAGGAAAAGTGTGTCCAAAAAATGCTCTAATCTTTGTGCAGAAATATATAACTTTGCAAATAGGTTCCCTTTTTCTGATAATTTGCAACTATAAATTGCAAGCTATTTTTGTATTTGTTATATTATTATATTTTTCTGCATTTCTCAGAATTTACATAAATAGCATGTTTGTTTGTTTTTTACAACATGAGAAATGTTTAGGCACATCTCAGAGTCAAGAATATTTCACCATAAAGATTCAAACATTTCTTTCAAATATTAAAACCTTGATAACATACTTTACAGGGTGGGTGTATGTTTCTATGTATAGATACTGCACCATCACAAACTTTACTTGCCAAGAACACATTTGTCCTTGAATTTAAGCATTCACTGCACATACACAGGGCCAGTGCTACCACTAGGCAAGATTGGCAGCTGCCTAGGGTGTAGTCATGGCCGCTGGTTTCCCTACTCTCCACCATGACTGGATCAAGAAGGGTGCTGAGGTAGACTATCCCCCCCCCCCAGATATTTCAGTTGGCCTCCCAGACCAGTCTTTCCTTGGATGCCGTACCTGGCTAGTGAATGCCTTCCCCCATCCCTGCACTCATGGCTGGGAAAAGGGAAAAGCAGCCTGGAGCAGTGCAGCCTGCAAAGGAGAAATGACAGGAGAGAGCAGCAGGTGTGAGCTGTACTCTCCTCTCTTGTCAGTGGCGTGATCCTCCATAAATGACACAGGATCTCTCTTACAGCTGCATGTTTAATGTTTGAGTTTATTCCCTGGCTTCCTGCTGCCAAAAGATGGGTGGTCATTGGAGGAGATAGGGGGCGAGGTATTAAAACTGTGTACAACCCGATCCAAGAGTGATCCTGTGTCACCTGCTGTACGAAGGATCGCTCCACTGACAGGAGTGAGAGCACAGCACAACCCTCACCTCTACCTAATGTTACACCTGTACGTTTGGCTAGAGGAAGGATTTAGGGGAATTTGTCCTAAGTGGGGGGTTGGTAGGATTTGTATTCGAAGGAGGGATGGGGGGGACTGTACACAATGAAATGGGGGGAGGCATAACAATCGTTTCTGCTTTGATGAGAGGTTTGTGCAAGAGAGGGAATGTGTGATGGGAAGGGAAACAGAGATAATGGGGGGGGGGTATTTGTGCTGGAAGGAATTGGGGGGGTGCTGTGCTAGGAGTGAGAAGGAGGTTTGGGAGGATTTGAGTAAGGTGGGAGGATTGTATACTGGGAAAGATAATTTGGAGGGATTTTAGCTAGAGGAGGGATTTGGGATTGGTGCTGGGAGGGGGGATTTGTGCTGGGAGGGGAATTGAAGGGGGATTTGTGCTAGGTGAGGGGATTGGGGGAATTTGTGTTAGTAGGGGGAAATTTGTACTAGGAAGGGGGACTGGGGGAATTTTTGATAGGAGAGGGGATTGGGAGGTTGTGCTAGGAGGGAAGATTGGGGGTGGATTTGTGCTAGGAGGGGGATTGGGAGGTGTGTCAGAAGGGGGAATTTGGGGGGGATTTGTGCTAGGAGATGGGTTTAGGGGGGTTTTGTGTTAGGAGGGAGGATTGGGGGATTTGTGTTAGGAGGGGAATTGGGAGGAGGGGTATTTGTGCTAGGAGGGGGATTTGGGGGGAGGAAGGATTTGTACTGAATAGGGTAACTTGGAGAACTTGGAGGGGGATGTGTTAGAAAGAGGGATTTAGGGTGATGTGTGCTAGGAGATGGGATTGGGGGGATTTATGCTAGAAGGAGGGATTTGGGGGGAGAGGATTTGTGCTAGAGTGGACATACATGTATTTCTGTACTAACATTGTAGCTATGTGCATGTTTGCACTTGCCAATTCTGCACCAGCATGTATGTTTTCACATGCTGACACTGCACCAAGGCTCCCTTTTGCCTTTGCCAGTAATGCATGCAGTGCTGTGCACTTTTGCACAACAACCTCCACTTTTGTATTTATTCAGCAAAGCTTTGTTCTGCTCTTTATCATCATTGATAAATACTTTTACATTTGCCAACACCAATATGCACATTTGCACCCACTGATACTGCACCAGTGCGTACTTCTGTACTTGTCAACACATCACTGATGAACCTATTTGCACTCACCAATAACATGATGCACACTTTTGAATTTTGCAACACTGCAACAACAGATACTTCTGCGCTTGCAAACAATGTAGCTACATGCATTTTGGAATTCACCAGCACTGCAAGAATGCACACTTTTACACTTACTGTCACCAGCATGCACTTCCATATTCAAACTATTCAATTAGTGTGCACATTTTTGCTAGTGTTACAGTAAAAAAGTAGTTAGGATATACTTAAATGTGTGAACTTCTGACATCTTACACTTAAATATTTCCACACCTTAAGCTTCAGGCGAAAGGCATGTATGTTTGCAGCCGAGCTTCCCTCAGACAACTATTATGTGGCAATTTTATGTACGTGTAAATTAGTGCTGCACCAAAGGTGAAAGAAAGCCCACTGCAGTATTAAAAAGATAGTTGCAATAATGTTTCCATTGATAGTGGAAATTGTACATTTCAAAAATGTATCAAGTCATGGCTCCATTAATATTAAAAATATTGGTGTAAATTAAATAAGGGAACAACACATTGGAAATTTATGGATGGAATTATCACTGTGTGCTTGCTGTATTGAAAGAGTATAGTAGAGGGATAAAAGGTTGCTTTGAAAAACAAAACCCATAAGACTGGAAAATAATACATCATATTATTAAATAAACACATTTATACAGTTGCCAAATTTGTCTGCACCTATACTCAAATGTCGACTTAAAACTATGTTAAAGTTCATCTAAACCTCTAAACCCCCAAACAAAATATATTATATTGCAGCTTACCAGTTCTTAGGTGTGATGGCTGTATTTTTTTTCCCAGACTTTTTAAACTTTATTTTTACCTAGTTATGCTGCAAATTATATACTTTGTGTATTACACATTTTTCCACTGTATCTAAGGAGGCAGCCATGGTTGTCACACAGGCTGGACCTCATTTTTTCTTAATTTATATAAAATATTTTTGCTTTTGGTTTTAGATATTCTTTTAGAATATCTTTCAGATATTATATTAGTCAAGCTGGTTTTGATCAATACAGAGTAATAACAAAGCTGCTGTAAGGGACCGCCTGGCGGTACCACTAGCACTCCACTGAATAGGCGTCCCCAGCGCACGGAATCTAAGTCCCAGGGTGCTTGTTCACCAGGGCCCCTGATGGTGGGGATGGACTTGGAGCCCCCCGAGACCAGGTCGTGGCTACTGGGTGCATCCGTCAGTGGTAGTGGTATGCGCCAAGGGCTCCCACGGGGAAGAGTCTGATGTGAGGAGGTCAGAAGACTCCACTGCAAGGGATGGATGGATGAGCAAGGTCAGACGGGCCGGGTCGGTAACAGAGAGGACGGCAAGGTACAAGGCAGCGGGCATAGAATGGTCGGGTCACACGCCAGGTCAGCAACAGCAGGTCAAATCCAATCAGGGGCAGTCAGGAGAGAGGTCAGGCAAAGCAAGGGTCAGAACAGGAGAAAGCAGCAAGGTCAGGTACAATCCGGGTCAAAACTTACAAGGTACAGGTTCACAGGTTCACAGGATGCAGGGAAGACCAGAAGGCACTGAATGACAGCTCAGGTCCATTTAAATATCCCACCCTGCGCTGCCATTGGTGCCCAGCGGGCGGCCGTGGCTTCTACTGCGCATGCGCGAACTCGAACGCCGCGGCCGGCCTGGACCTAGTGCCCGTGTCCCTGCACAGGGCGGTGCACTGCTCCTGCGCCGGGACCATCGCGGCGGGGATCGAGGAGATCCCTGACAGCTGCAAACCCATTTATAGAGATAATACTACTCAGAATACCTTGAGTGCTGATAACCAAGATCTTTGGTCACATAATTTTTGCTGAATGGACCATCAGATTGAATCATTCCTTTCCAAAGAGAGTTTATGATGAAATATTTATGCTTGTGGTCACATGTTAACATAGGGTTACCTAAAGCCCCTAAACATTCAGTTCCCACCCAACCCTTACCCATCTATCTATCCCAATCTATTTTTAAAGCCTACATTTATCCTAAATTACAAGCCTAAATATCAGCACAAGGGGCATAACGTACATTTAATATGATGTGTCCCTTGTGCACATTCTTCCTAGTTTATGAGAAATTAGAATTCCAATTAGGCTTCTAAATCTAAAAACCTTACCAGTATTTAGCAATAGTATTTCCTTTCTTTTCTTGGGGATCTTGCTAGAAAAATACTTACCGTCCTTGGACAACAATGCTCACTCACCATAGTGTAAATCCTGAGGAGCAGCATTGTCCCCCTATGACTAAAGAACACATCCTCCTCTCTACATTTCAATAACATAGGGGAGGTGTTATATAGTACACAATGATCACCAGGGCTAATAAAACTACTTGAGAAAGTACTGTGTTCAAGGAACAAGACAGCATTAGGCAAGGTTCAAACCACTATGCACACTTCAATGACAATATGTGCATGCACTGCATTTGTATGTGTTGCAGTGCAGGGTTTTTTTATGTTTGTTTTTTTTGTTTTTGTACATACACATTACATTGGTTTCACACAACGTGGTGCAAGATGATGAAATACTGAGTTTTTTTTTCAGTGTACACCTATGAAGCACAATGGTGTGCACTGACAAAAAAAAAACAAGCATTGTCCATGTGTTGGAACTATAGTGACTTTTGTAACCCTAGTGCATGTGGAGTGATCAAGCCCTCAAATCTCTGAAAGTATTATCAAGTTTTATTTCCATTTTTTAACAAATTTAACAAAGCTCAGTTTTATAAAATGTAAAGAAGCAAATAAGAGAAGATTGTTGTTAAGATTTATATTCATTTTAAATCTCCAATGTCCTCCTTACATACCCTTACAACTTGATTTTTTGATTGAAAAGATACTTTTATTACAGAAGTATAAAAAAAACAACATGATACTTGTTATCGGGGTACATCTCACCCTATACTGCAACGCAGCACACCACATTGCAATACAGTTCCAAGCATACGATAAATACATTCAAACAATAAATAAGTACATTCATTCAGCGGTATGATGCCTGACGTGCTGTGCGTGGCGGACGAATCCCCAGACCAACACGTCATGCATAACGCCGCTTACCCCAAAACCATAGCATCCTAATACAAAGTACATTTCCTAAAATCACGAAGTCATGCAAAATCAAAAACCGAATGTTACACTTTACAATAAGCATCGGGTGTGTGGGGGGGGGAGGGGAAAAAGGAGGGGACACAGGCCCGAAGCTTTATTGAAGGGACAAAGACACGCAAGGGGGAGTAGGGGGAAGGGGAGATCTTCAGACGTCCTCTTCCTCCTTAAAGTCCATCAAGGTATAGTCTCTGAGCAGACTGAGGATCAGTCTGCGGCAGTCCTCAATGGACATCCTCTCCCGCTGATGGATGAGGCGCTTTCTGGCGCACCATAAAGCATCCTTAAAACAACACAGCACCCGCCAGCGCCGTCAATGTCCTCCAGAGAAAAAGTTCCAAAGAATAGTCCATTCAACACCCCAAAGTGTGTGATGGCTGTCTGTGGTACAAAGTCCTTGAGTTCAGGTTCCAGGGCCCCCAACAGGGCCTGAGCAAAAGAGCACTCCCAGAAAACGTGATGAGACGTTTCCTCATGGATGATGCAGAAGGGGCAGTGTCTGTATCTGCTCAGGTTCCTGGTATGCATAAATGTCCTGAGAGGCAACCCCCCTTGGATTGCCATCCATGCCAGGTCCTTGTGCCTGTTGGTGAGAATGTTTGAGGAAACATTCCTCCAGACCACCTTGCAGGTGTCTGAAGGCAGGCCTGGAACCGACTCCAAAATGTCACTTGCTCTGATGAGCTTGTAAATGGTCTTTGGTTTCCACAAGTCAGGCTTGACCCCCTGCAGCCCCTGCTCCTTGATGAACTTGAAGGTATCCAAGTAGTACCAAGGGGTGTCCCAGTTGTAGGGGATGGAACTGTCCCAATTGTCCCACCCGAGGGACCTCCAGAGAGGCAACAGTAAGAAGCGTGACATTGCGTTCCCGCCAGAGTCCATAATCCTTTTGGGCAAAGTTCTGCGGATGCAGTTGCAAGCAAAGAACACCCTCATTTGGATACCCTTACAACTTGATACCATATTCAGGGCGTAGCCTTAGAAGTGATTCATGTAGAGGCAATACTATACTAACTGTTGCTTGAGTCTGAGCACTGCCATGTAACTTACTGTTAATCAATATTCTACAATCGTTCAGCTTTTTTTTGTCTCTAGTTGCATTCCATTTAATCTATATAGGACAGTACTATCAGTAGTGATGAGCAAATGCAGGGGCAATGCTATACTAACATTGCATATTTCAATCTCCCTATACATCCCAAGATATATTTATCTTTTTAAGCTGTTGCTTGACCTGTGCACAGTCATGTATCTTACTTTTGATCAATATTCTAAAGTTCTTCTCATGGGAACATGGGTTTGATTAATGGGTCATTTGATAAACTCATTGTAAATTTTGGAAATTCATTTGTTTGAAATTGTCTAGATTCAGGGACGTACCCAAGCACTTGATACAAATTGGAGGCGTTCTGCATCATGGAAAATTTTTAACATATCAGTTGCCAGCATTACCTTTGCCTGTGTTGTATTAGCTATGGTAAAAGTAGCAGCCATTTGGGAACTGTATACATGAGGAAACAGAGGACTATGAACCAGAAAGCTGGAAGGAAGCAGCACTGCATTGAGAAAAATAATCAGCAAAATTCCAGCACTCTATCAGAACAGGGTCCTAATCATCCAAGGTGAAAAGGCCCAAGTGTGCCACCCCCCTTCATGAGCTATTATTTAGTTCAGCAACATAGATTTCAGTACTGCCCTTTTTGCTCCCCTACACAAGTTTATGGCTTGCACTGCAGCAAAGATGCAGGTACCTAGATGTAATTTTTTACCCAGAGGCCATGCATGCCCTCACCTAGCTGAACCTCACTGTGAGTGTCAGGGTCCTACAGCACAGTGGCTAAATGGTTAGCACTTTTGCCTGGCAGTACTAGGGCCGTTGGTTCAAATCCCAACCATGGCACCACCTGCCTGGAGTTTGCATGTTCTCCCTGTGCTTGTGTTGGTTTCCTCGGGGTTCTCATGTTTCCTTCCACACTCCAAAGACATTTTGGTAAGTTAATCGGATCCTGTCTAAATTGGCTCTAGTATGTGTATGTATGAATGTAAGTTAGGGAAGATAGATTGTATGCCCCTTGAGAGTTTAGTGAATGCACAATATAAACATGTAAAGTGCTGCGTAAATTGATGGCGCTATATAAGTACCTGTAATAAATAAATAAATTATGATAACAGACAAGTGGTTCAGCAAGCATGGACAGGAATGAGATATGACCTTCATGACACACCGGTCAAATAAGATTGCTCAAGGCTGTAGCTGGTGGTTCTCCCCTGTGTCCTGCACCCTGGTGATGGTGAAAGCAATGTCACCTCTCTCTTGGTCTTTCTTAATGGCCTTCGGCAGACATTTCTTAGAATCACCAGTCACCCTAAGCAGCCCAGAGCTTACACCTCACTTATGCCTGGTGGACAGGATCCACACTGTGTCATGGGCTCTGGAGACTCTCCAGTGAATGGAAGGCTGTCATGATGATACTCACCATCCCTGGTGTTCCTGCCAGAGCACACACTATGTGGTGTGTTATCATGGCAATTAGAGATACAGCAGTAGGAGGAAGAGGACCAGCAAGATCCTTGACCAACTGCCTCAATCCCTGAAGCAGAGGCATTGGGAGGCAGAGGAGGTGTAATAAGAGAATAAGGGTTGGGTGCTGCTAATGAGGAGGAGTTGGGTGGTGTGGAGAAGGAGGGCATGACAGAATCCCCGTCACCCCAATTGGGACCTGCAGCCTCACTGTTGAGACACAGGACCAAGGTTTTATAGCTGAGAATTGCACCGAAGACTAGGCAACATTAGCTTAGATGCCAAACAGGAGCTATTTTATTGAACAGAAATCACACGTTTTTTTTTTTTTGCACTTCACAAATACGGGCAGTCCCCACATGAACAATAACCACAAATAGTATACATTAGGATACACATCACACACTGATTAGATAATGAGGTGAATATGACATCAGAGTAATATCATTATGCAGGAGCCTCCAAGAGGACTTATCAACAGACAAACAATAGATGACTCAATTAACTCAATATAATGCACATCTAGACAGCACACAATGGGAGAAAGACAGTAAATACATAACACCTTAATAAACAGATTACACCAAGAGTCCTCAGCATCAGGTTTGTTTTGAACTGATTATATTAACATCTTCTTAGAGTATTTGAGACTAAGAAGGGGGATTGAGGCAGTCAATGCTGGTTTGGGCACCCCCCCCCCCCCTATTTGTCTCTACTACTTGTCAAATCTGCCATCACATTTATTTAATCTAGTGGTGTATTCCAGTGCATTATGGCCGTAGCTACAGGGGGAAATCCAAAGGGCATAGGCTGGCCACCCTCCCACGAGTTAGGTTCAGGTTTTGTTCCTGATACAAGCAAATCTGCAATTTTCATGCTGCCTTTTTGTTATTTTTCCTGGTTCTAAAAATGTATCTTATTAAAGGAGTGAGAGGCTCAGTAGTGTTTGAAACAAAGACAGAAATGGCAGAAACATGACCAAGGGCCAAACACTGGTCTAGCCCCACTCATTTTCCCTCCCACATCATCTAAATAGTAGTAAGACTGTCTTAAGAACCATATTACAAACTAGATATGTTGGGGAAGATTTACTAAAATTGGAGCATGCAAAATCTGGTGCACTCTGCATAGTAACTAATCCACTTCCAGGTAGTATTGTCTGAGCTTAATTAAACAAGCTGAAGTTAGAAGCTGATTGGCTACCATGCACAGCTGTACCACATTCTGCGTGCTCCAGTTTAAGTAAATCTCCCCCGTTGTCTCAATCACAAATTAACCTTAGGTGTAAATACATAGTTATTCTATTGGAAGACGCTAGCGGCCTCTGCATCTCTTCACTACTCATTGAAGGCAAACATCAAAGAACTTTCATAAACCTGAAAGAATATTAGTAATCATAATAATAAACTTAACTTCATTAAAAAAAATGCAAGTCAAAATCATTATTCTGCTCAAATGAGTATAAAGCATTTTTTGTGTATTCTGAACACCTCCTTCCTTTTTAATAACAACTCCCAATTTTCTTTGTGTTTCAATTTTTGTACTGAGTCAATCACCATACATTTTAATTGGGACACTGTGTTTGATTTTTCTATAAAATGTCTTGCCAGAGGCTGATCCATCCGATTATTTTTAATAGCATACTTATGTCTAGCAATCCACTTTTTTACTTGCTGATTTGTTTCACCAATATAACAAAGTCTGCAAGGGCACTTTATCATACAAATGACATAAGTGCTAAGACAAGTATAGTAATTCCTAAATTACATGGAATATCTTTTATAGGGATGAAATTCCCCCTTTGTTAATATTTCAATGAATACAATGAATACAAAAGAGACATTAAAAACTGCTATTTAGTTTTCTACTTTAAAACATTGTAGTAAGTTGTAGCACTAGCTTCACACACTCAGCCAGCACAATCCAGTAATACACAAATGAATGTAAAGGCAGATGGTGAAATTCACTAATCAAAAGATAATTTGTTGTTAAATCATGCAAATGCCCTATAGTAGAAGTACTGCTACAGGGCGGCAGGGCTGCACAAAATCAAGTATATATACTTGATTTGCATTTCCAGGTAGGGGGCACAGCAGAGAATTACAAAGCAGCATGTCTCCACAGTAAAACAGCACACATAGTAAAACACACACAATGCACAGTTAACCCTCTGATCGCCCAAAGGTTTACCCCTTCCCGCCCATTGTCATTAGTACAGTGTCACTGCTTTTTATTAGGAGTGATAGTAGTATCACTGGGGATGTCAGTGGCAGTTAGTCAGTTCCCAGAATACACGCCGCAGTCCCAAAGTTCCGCTATAAGTCGCTGATCGCCACCATTACTAGTAAATATAAAAAAAAAATTGTAGATGTTATAACTTTCACGTGAACCAATTAATTTACATGTATTGGGATTTTGTTTAGCAAAGACATGTAACAGAATACCTTTTTTCCTAAATTCATGAAGAAATTTGACTTTTAAAATTTTTTATTGGCTATTTATAGCAAAAGGAATTTTTTTTTTTTTTTTTTATAGCGCAAAAAATAAAACCGCAGAGGTGATCAAATACCACTGAAAGAAAGCTCTATTTGTGGGAAGAAAAGGACATAAATTTAATTTATATACAGCATTGCATGACTTCGCAATTGTCAGTTAAAGTAATGCAGCGCCGTATCGCAAAAAATGGCCTGGTCAGGAAGGGGGTAAATCTTCAGGAGGGCAAGTGGTTAACATCACCAAACATTTTGTTAAGATGGAATGATACTGTGATGCAAATGGCATGCTAAGATTTCTACTTTAACTTTGGAAAATAAGAGTTTTTTTAACTGCCATTTATCATTTCTCCACCTCTTATTTAAGATAAGCACTTGTGCTCAGTTTATTCACCATCTAATGCAGCCTTATTTCATATACCAGTTCATCACTAACAATCCATGATGTAAATGCACTCTAGATAGCTTTAAAAACTGTCAGTAAATAAGAACTGGAAAATTTCAACAAATGATCATGATCTGTATCTTTAAGATGCAGTGTTTAATATCAGATATTACAGGTGGTTTAACAAGGTCACAGTGTAAGAGAGAAAGCTAAGGTGGAGTTTATTGTGAAATACAGTTTAGAGTGTATTATTTCTGAGACAAAAGATGGAAATATTGTACAGAGTTTATAGTCAGGATTGAAGCAGTTGGATTAGGGTGCATTTTGAAAGGGAAACACGGTATGCACATTTTCTTTTTAATACAATAATTTAACATCTGAGTTTACAGATGGTACAGGAAAAACAAAATATTGTACAGGCTATGTAAACATTTCTGCAGTTAGTGTAGGCTGAATTTAAAAAAACAACACATTAAGTTGCCAGAACACTGGAGAGGAACAGCAGAGAGCTGGTGAATGATAGTTCCTGGCTCTCTGCTTGCACAATGCTGAGAACTGAGCAATCAGTGGTCTTTGATAATTCAGTTCTCAGTGCAGAGCTGGTGGAGGACAGATGTAGCATTGGATCGATGCTGCATCCACCTAGGTGAGTAAACATGTTTTTTTTTTTCTAAATCCAATACTTTTTTTTTAAGTACCTTTTGGTAGGCTGCTTGTAATCAACAAAATCAACCTTAGCATGTATTTAACTACCAGTAAAAAAGACAGATTAATTTATTTGTTATTTATTTTAGGTACTTATATAGCACTATCAATTTACACATCATTTTACATATACAGTATATTGCAGATTCACATCAGTTCCTGCCCTCAAGGAGCTTACAATCTAAGGTCCATAACTCACATTCATATATACACATACTAGGGCTAATATAGACAGGAGCCAATTAACCTACCAGTGTGTCTTTGGAGTGTGGGAGGAAACTGGAGAACCTGGAGGAAACCCAGACAGTGAGAGCATACAAACTCCAAGCAGGTATTGCCATGGTTGGGATTTGAACCGATGACCCTTAAAATATTTTTAATTGGCTGCATTTTGAAAAAGAGAATAAACAGGCAGCTTTTAATAAAACATAACCATTAGAGTGCATTATTTAAAAAATTACCAAAATATTTTAAAGACTATGTGCACAGTATGTAAGCACTTTTACCAGACAGCAGTTTAATGGGAGGAGACCAGGCAGATTTCAATGAAGAGATCACTGTTAGACTGCACTATTTCAGAGCAACATTTGCCACTTGACTGAGCATTGTATTAGCAATAAAATAGAGACCAAGAGCATGATTTATCTTGCAGCAAACACTATAACATTTACAAAGGTGGAACACCTGCAAAAACATTAGGTGCAGCATCTTAATAGTACCAAAGCACCGGACAACTCCATGAAAATTGTCAAAATGTGGCGGCTGCAGAAACATTCAATGTGACACTTTGACAGCGCTGGTGTTGCAGGCTAGAGCTGTGTGGCAGCACAAGATTGTAATGCTGCCAGGCCTGCAGAGCTAGTAGGATATGTTTATGGTGTCATGCCAGCAGTGGTAAAAGAAGCAGTAATGGGGTAAGGATGTGTTAATGAGGGCAGGAGATGGTATGCATGTTATAACAATTCTATTAGGACCATATTTAAAAAGATATACTGCTGGCATCAGCTGCAGGGATTTGATACTCAACACCAATCCAGGTCTGGTTCATTTGTATAAAGCTGAGCTGGTCAACTGTGACTGGGAACAGGCAGATACTTTTTCTTTCACAAAACTACCCACTGTACTAAATGCCTGCTTTGAATGCACACTGGCCCCAGGGCAGCCCAGCAGCTTCATTTCATAGTGGACAAGCTTGGGCCAGTGGTCTACCTTTATCAACTGAAAGTCAATGGGTTCTAAAGGTGTCTAGAGATCACATGCTTTAAGTGCTGCGTATGACTGTTGCCAGATTCCAGGCTTAAGTGATGCATAGTAAAAAAGGGTAAAGAAGGACTTTAAAACCTCACGTAGGCAACCACTACTGCTCCTTCTTTTACTGGGACACAGAAAAAAATGGCAGTTGACTAGTGCATAACCGCCCAAAAAGTGGTTAATAAAATCCCATGCGGAGTAATATTCACTACAAAAAATTCAATGCAATATTGTATTTATTAGATCACATGGATCATAGAAAGGTTGACATTAACATAGTGAACATGTTGCAATCATAGTAAAATCAAAGAATTAATCCTTTTCATTAATCCAAGTCATGCTGGCCATGGAAGTGAGTCCTGTCACTCTCTGAAAAGAATGTAAAGAGGCTCCTTGGAACACCTCTTCCAACTGACACATTTTTTGCTGCCTCTGTGATGGCAGAGTTTTCTGGCATTTTACCCTTATGATATGGATCCAATAGGGTCAACCGGTAATATTCCTTTTTCTTGAAGGCTCTAATCCTTGGATACTTGTGCAGGCACTGCAGCATGAATTAGCCCATCAGATAAAGTTTATTAAAGTTAGGATCATGAATCCAAACCTTATTGAAATCAATTGGAGCCAAATGTTCATTTTCAGCATTGGCTATTTTCTAAGCTAAAAATCCAGGTATTGACAAAGAAAAGACATGGGGAGCCGGGTCACTGACCTGAAAGACATGTACTAGAATAAAAAAAAAATGAAAGGTATTGTTCAACAGGGAAAGGCCATTTTGGAGCTTCTTTAAGGGCAATATTAAAAATATTCAATTAATTTAAATAATATGCTAGAGGATGCCTTAAAGCTGTACATGGAATTAGAGTGTGTTAAGACTATTGGGAACACCATCAGTGACACCATTCTGACATCACAGAAATTGGATGTATATTCATTTACATTTCTTTTACATAATTTCTTGGTATGCATAGCAACAGTAGCAACCTAATATGATTGGTTTCCACCCCAAAACAATAGGTAGTAATAGGTAATTTTTGCCAAATAAATAATTTTTTTGTGTAGAAGTAATAAATTAGAGTTGGAAGCAAAAGAGGTGACACACTGGTTAAAATGGCAATTAAAGGTTAATTTCCCACAGCTGTGGCTTTTTAAATTGCAATTAGTGTCTGTGTATTAGACATGTGCAATTTGTTTTGTTCTGAATATATGAGGGGTGTTCAATTCAAACCAGGACTTTTTAGGAGTTTATATAATAAAAGAACACATTTCAACTACAACTGGAAACTACATTTATTTTTTTACATACTCTCCTGCTACATTTATATACATATATCTCAGCATTTAACTAATGCCTGGAAAGCTTCGGCATAGCATGATTTGTCACTATGCCTGAACCATCCTAGGACAGCTTGCTTCACTTTGCCATCAGTGATGAATTTTGTCTCTTGTGCAATTTCTCGTCAGGTTTTGCATTATGCATCGATCATCCAGGATCAGGCATTCCAGGCGCTGAATGTTCATTGGAATGATTGGGATTGTCACGGATGAACAAACAGTCATCTTTGAAATGTTTACAGCATTCAAATTTCTTACTGAGGCTATAGGTCTCATCACCTTACTGTGCGTGAAGACTTCTGTAGATATCCACGGATTTTATGTCTTTGTTCACAAGAACCTTCACCACCACCCACTGTTCAATGCACAAACTAACACTGTTGTCTGTCATCTTGATTAACAGGCTCTGGACTGACCTGCAACATGTGTGCCACCTATCAGTTAAAGGACACACATGTCACTTACTCCTGCGTGTAGTACCACCACGCTAGCATCACTCTTCACTTGTACCAACTCTGCATGGCCCCAAGCAGATGCTCTTTATTGATAAGGATCCATAGGGTAGACCTCTGACATGACATGTTTGTTGTTTTTCACGAAGATTATAAAGTTGTCATCTTCTTCCCTCTTTGATGCACCTAATGTGGCTTTTGTTGGACTTTTCTTTGATGGACTTTTCACATCACTTAGCACATTTTTTTGTATGAATAAAATAAAACAAAACATATTACTTTGAAAAAAAAAGGTAGTCCTAAAAAGGACTGTTGGTTCCTAGGAATTCACAGGGAACACAGGTGGGCTTACACTCCACTTTCACTAGCTACACAAACTGCAATCCACTGTAAAGTATCATTATCAAATCTCCAATACAAAATATAGTACCATATATGTGACAAAGGCAATGCCCGACCCCTGCCCTTCTCACCAACCCGTGACATAGGACCTGCCATTCTCACCGCGCTGTCACTTGCGTAACAATGTTGCCCTCAGCTGCACCCTACACAGAGACCACAATCTAAGTGCCAACAACCTGAGAGTGATTTTCAATGCGTTAGGAGAATTTTGCAATTAACTCCTTAAACTGCCACCACCGCCTTTTTATTGAGTAGGAGGAAACTCACAATCTTAGCAATAACACTGTGATTTTAGCATAAACGTCTGCAACACACACTGTCAGCACAGACCAGTATATGCAGAGGATTATTATATACAGTAGCACTCTTCAAGAGACAGGGATTCTTTACCTTTCATTAAAAGCCTTAGAGATAATTTTAACACTTTTCAAAATAGGGTTTATTAATGAAGGTCAAATGGTGCATTTAAAATATTTACAGAAATGATATTACAAAGAAATAAAGAGAACAATAACGCAACATAAAAAAAAGGAGGTGAAAATGGATCATACTTGGTTTTAGCAGAGTCCAATTGTCCAAGCAAAAATGTTGCCATGGCTCTCAAATCCATTAAGATGTTCCTTGGTTGATGTTAAAATGAGAGCTTGCTTACCAGGTCCTGTCAATCCCTTTTCTGTGATATCAAAGGGGTGTCACCCGAGAACAACTGACCAATAATCCAGTTTAAGGGATGGGTGCTGGGCGGTCACTACATTTATGACCAAGTCCCAACTACAATTTCATACTAACATTAATAACCTCCAGTATGTGCAGGTGATATTCTAGAAACTGGCAGATTAATATTCAGAATTATATTTCAAACCCAGGGATACCAAACATAGCGTACCTTGTCACGCAGGAGGCAATAGACTGCTTTCTCCCCTTTCATATAGTCATTTGTGACCTTGATTTGTTCGGTATGATATTCCCCATTTAAATATATACCTAATATTAATGGGTCATGTTCCTGTTGAATTCTATGAATTGTATGTGGAATTGTTAGTTGTGGAATAGACATTTTATGGCATGCTCTGCATTCTTAGAGCTTTAATGGCCTTGCACGTCATGTGTGACAGGCTTGACTGAATTATTATGGTTTTAGGATAGGGCAGAGGGAAGAGTTTTTAATGGTTCATGGAAACCGATATCCTGCTAAGAATAATTAGCTGTTTACAGCTGGCATCCAGGCCTGGACTCTGGTGTGTGTTTTAGTTAAGATAAGAAGCTCTTTTGAAGTTCAGTTAAAACTTGCAGCTACAAATTCCACAGTTTTCAGGAGGAGGGAGGGGAGGAAGATCACTGCTCATGAAAACAAGATGGCTGAGACTTTAACAAGATGGCTGTCACCTACAGCTTCCATGTCCTTATTGCGCACAATCGTTACAATATATCACTGATACTGTAAGCACAAATACACTATACTATCCGACTCTCACTAAAGTCCCACACACTGACAAAGGGCTTTTGAGTGAACTGTTTTTAAAGTGTGTGTGCTGCAACATAATTCAAAACTATGGGGCAGCACAGTGGCTTAATGGTGCAGCACAGTGGCTAAATGGTTGGCACTTCCACCTTCGAATCCCAGCCATGGCACCATCTGCCCAGAGTTTGCATGTTCGCCCTGTGCCAGCCTGGGTTTCCTCCAGGTACTACGGTTTCCTCCCACAATCCAAAGACATGCTGGTAGGTTAATTGGATCCTGTCTAAATTGGCCTTAGTATGTGTATGTATGAATCTAAGTTAGGGACCTTATATTGTATGCCCCTTGAGGGTTAGGGACTGATGTGAATGTACAATATAAATATGTAAAGCACTGCATAAATTGATGGCGCTTTATAAGTACCTGAAATAAATAAAATAATAAATAAATCATTGGTCAAGGTTTTGCACCTGACCAGAGGTAATTTATGTTACCACATGAAATCACTTTGACAATGCACGCTGAAAAAAGGCTGATGGGAGAACTTACTATTATAAGGAGGGAGTGGCACATTTGCAATTCTTATATTAGCCATACTAAGCTACATGATCACAGTCCAGAGTTCATGAAATGCATTATTGTTAGCTGAATTTTGGCTAAGTGGAAACTCAATCGTTTCCGAAACTGCAAACAGGTAAAGTTCAGGTTGAACTCTACTGTGATCCAAAAGGTCATCAAAGGTCATCCCTGATGGAGGTAAGGATTTAAAAGAGGACAGCATTTGCATTTACACTGAATTGTATTGTGTTACACTGAATTGATTTATACATGAGATGTGTTGTCACAAAGATCTGCGTATACAGGGAACAGAAAATTGTCTTCTAGGAACATGTCATTAAAGCAACTATCTTAAAAAGTTTTTTAATTTTTGGAAGATAAATTAGGGTAGGGTGTGAACCTCCATTTTTTTTTATCTTCATAGCCCCCTAGAAAGGATTTCCCCTCATTTTCTCTCAGTGGAAATCATTCATCAGTAAAAACCTGTCAAAGGTTGCATTCTTTACCAACTCAAACAAACAGAAAAAAAAAATCTGATTTCATGTACTACAGTATTAATCTAATACTGAAATAACAAAATCTTGGTTTGTCAGGGTTAACTGTAGAAACAATTTTTTTTAATATTACTTCGTATTCAAAAAGATAGTTTGTATCCAAGCTACAAGGATAAATTACTTTTTCACTGCTTTTTATGATCAGCATTTGAAATTTACCCTGTGGGTTGAGCATGAATAAGTTACATGTGTAGTGCTTCTCTTAGATAAAAGTTTAAATATCTAATGTAATTAAGAAGAATAAATGTATTTTTCACTTGATCGTAAAACAGAAGCCAGTGCAGTAATAATTGCCAATGTCTGAAATGGATTTCCAACTCCTAACCACATATAATCTGCAATCATGGTGTAATCAAAATTCTCAAATACATCATGGCTATCACTGAGAAACAGGGAGAGGCAAACATGAATGCTAGTACAAGGAATCTTGTATTCTCTAAAGCTAAACTTCAAAGAAGTCAGTTTATCAAAGGGTGCTAATGTTAGGACTCCTTATCTCTCATGCAAGTGAATGACAGATAAGGAGTATACAACCTTAGTACACTTTGATAAATCTAGGCCAGCAAGTTTTAAACATTTTTAGTTTGCTTGTATTTTAATGTTATTTTTAAGTGATGTACCTCAACGTTACAGCTAGCAGCTATATTAATTGAGTTACCTTTTTGGCAGTTTTCAGCATTGAAAAAGATGAGAGATTTTTCCATAACAAAACATTGTTTGTAGTTTCGTAATAGGGAGCCAAAGTGGTCCCAACATGGATGAAAGACTGCATTCACCTTTAAGAAAAAAATAATAGGTATATGTTTGCAGGAAAAAAGGTGTGCATTTATTATTTTTTGACAGGAGGCTGCAAAGCATTTCACCCATGATTAGTGGATTGCAGGTGCAATGTCAGGCTGAAAACTCTTCCTCCAGTTCTCTGATTGTACCTCTGTACAGGCTTAAGTTAGAAAGATGAATTAAGAGTGCACTGATTAACACACTCATGTTGCACTGAGAACAGGGGCGATCTGACCATTTGGAAACTCGGGCACTGCCCGAGGGCCCGGGGTCGGTAGGGGGCCCCACGAGATGCCCCTAGTACCTTTTTCATAGGCTTTTTTGAGTTTGGGCAAGGACACAGGGGCCCCATGATCCCCTATTGCCCAGGGGCCCCATGAGTTGTCAGTCTGCCCCTGACTGAGAACTACAAGTCCATCTTCTGTGGTGGAAGATGGAACTTGAAGTTTATTCATTCAAAGATCTCTGTCAGGTAAGAGGAATGAGGGGGTGTTTAGCAACATGTCACATGTTTCACCCTACATACTGGAGTAACATGTAATATGTTACTAAAGGTGGAATTAGCCTTCCTCATGGGAAGTGGCTAATATGAGGATCATAGCTGATCCTGGTTCCGTTATTATCAGCCAGTGATTGTCTGTCATGTAAAAGCAATCCGGCTGCTTTACAGTTGGCAGTTGACAATCACTTTTACTGAATGTGCCCCCTCCCTCCGTTGTCACCTGTGGCAGTTCCCAGAATCTCCCATTCCTCTGGGAAGCCCAGGAACACAGTAAGTGATCATGATGGCTGCCCACAGAGGAAATGGAGGAACATCTGTTCCCATATCTCTTCTGTCATGGATGAACCAAGAATGGACAAGGATTTTGTCACTTCCAGTGTCAAACTGTCATTCCCTAGCTGTTACAGCCAGGGAAGCATCTAACCAAGCATTATCTGTCCTTGGTTATTTTGCTTTGGCGCGCAGGGGAGACATCAGGGGGTTTATTTACTAAAGCTGGAGAGTCCAAAATCAGACTCCCTTCTGCATAGAAACCAATCAGCTTCTAACCTCAGCTTGTTCAATGAAGCTTTGGCAATGAAACCTGGAAGCTGATTGGTTTCTATGCAGAAGTGAGTCTGATTTTGCACTCTCCAGCTTTAGTAAATAAACCCCCAGGGGTCTAATAATACCTCGTCTTAGTCCCTTACTAGTACTGTCATCTTCTCATTGGATGCTGGATTTTCAACTGTCTTGTTTGGCTTATGGTAAATGAAGCCTACACATGTACATGTGAGTTCATTTCAGCACCAAGATGTGCCTAAAATGTACACTGAGCTGCTCTGTGTACATTCTAATGCTGCTCGGACTGTTCATAGAACATTGGTTATAGGCTGGGAGCTTCAGGCAATTGGCAACTAGCAAAACTATTGAGGACTTGAGGACAAGGCAAAATGTATGGCCCTAACCCACACCATGAGTTTTTTGCTATTGTTCTTAGGTGATGGACCTTTTCTCCCTTACAAAGAAATCACTGTTAACCTAGCTAATTTATTATTTTACTTCAGATATTCAGGCAGCTCTTCAATCAGCTCCTCACTGCTTTTTACTACCACCATAGAAGCAGTGCACCCAGATTGGTGTAACTTCTGTAAAAACTTTGGAACCGTACCTGCCCTCACACCATTGCACCAGGCAGGCACTGGATTCTGCATGTGTACTCCTTACGGCACTTTGTGTTCTGTAATGTCTGTTAGACATGTCTCTGAGCTAGTGGTCTACTTTTGCAAAGAGCCATTGTTCATAAGGAGAAGGTACTCCAAAACGCCCAAAGGACATTGCTCTTCACTGCCTAGATGGGGTCAAAGCCATCAAAATCTACCTCAAAGCTACAGCTTCTATCTGGAAGATGGACTCCCTATTAACTCTACCCTCAGGACCTTGTGAGTGACATCCTGCTTCAAAATCAAGCTACTATACAAAACAGGAAGAAATTCCTCACAATGACTAAAGCATTAGGGAACCACAATGTTATTTACCATTAGTGGGATTCCCCACTAAATTGTCCATCACATATCATATACATTCTCTGGAGGCAGGACTTAAGTACCTTAAAGAGTGATGGATGCTGGCTCCTGATGCACCTACTGATGAAAGGCCTAAACTGCCTAAATTACACAGTGAATGGACATAAGTGGTGATACACATTTCTATTCAAATGGCGCACCTCCACTTTCATTGTTTTGCAAATTCTGAAGGTCTGTGAAGGAATGTTCAATTTAACCTGTTTTTTTCATTGTTCTGTTTTCTTTATTGGTCCTAAAGTACCTATGTTGTTTTCCCTCCAGTTATTATAGTAGTGCGTACTGCTCCTGATTGCTCAGTATGTACTTTTTTAAGGACTTCATCAAAGTATTAGATATCTCCCAGATAGCTTGATTGTAATTGTGATCATTCATTACTGTTCAAACCTTCTCTTCAACTCTCCAGCATCCTTCTTGTTATAGACTACTTCTCCATTATTGATATCACTTGGTCACAGCAAGATTCTCAGGTTTGGCCTGTATACCTTTATTCAGCACAATATACATAATAATTCTTCATTATGGCAGCCTGATTTGCCTCTCTCGAGTGCCTACATGATGCTCTGTAATTTATTACCCAGCTGCACTAAACCTGACTCTCTGCAGAATTTGCTTGTTTTTCCTTTTTTCATATGGCTCACTACGAGATTTGCATGCAACTATATGAGTCTAGAGAACATGCTTTAAAATGACTATAAATTTTATATCAATTAATGTTAAAGGGCTGAATAGCCCTTACAAGCGTAAAGCCTTTTGGGCAGAAATCCAAAAATTGAAAGGGGATGGTATTTGTATTCAGGGGATGCATTTTATGGCAGCGAAACCCCAAAATGCACAAATAAGGCATACCCACATGTATTTTATGCAAATGCAGAGCACAAAAAGAAAAGGGTTCTCATAATCTCATAGCCATAAAAAATACAGTAGCATTTAATGCATATAATGTTATTGTTGATGAAAATAGGAGATACGTTATTTTAGTGTGTTTTTATTAGTAAAGTGGACTATACAATTGTTGATGTGTATGCCCCAAATCAAGGTCAACTTTTATTCTTACGCAAACTGCAGACTAGAGCTAGAAATGTTCTTAAGGGGTACCTTCATTTGTTGGGGGACTTCAAATTGGTGGTTAACCAATCAATAGATTGCTTATCACCCCCTTCTATTCATAGACAATCCTTACAGCCTTTACTGCACATGGAGGTGCTATACGAAGTATGGTGCTGTCATCATCCAGTGGAAAAGGATTACACTTTCTTTTCCTATCCACTTACCATTTATTCAAGAATTGATCTGATTCTTTCTGATTTGTCATTGCTCCACAATATTGCAAGTACTACCATTCATTATATTACATGGTCAGACCATGCCCCAATTACAGTAGAAATTTGAGAACAACATGATAAACCAAGCTCTTTTTTGGAGGAATAACACGTCTTTTTGCAAAGAACAACCAACGAAAAAAGTTACAGTCCCAGCTTAAAAAAATTTTCAAGCTTAACATAATGGCAGAAGTTTTTGCAACCATGGTGTGGTGCACCCATAAAGCATATGTCCCAGGGCTACTTTTACAGCTTGCATCAAGGGAAAAAAACTTCTGGCTTGCATTAAACATCTAGAGTCCCTGAATAAGCAAAAGGTTGTACCTGCCCTACTAGCAGATTTGAAGGAATGTACAAATAAGCTCAAAAGACTTCTCATCTATGAACATGAAAGAGGCTTGTATAGATTGAGAGCCACTTCTATTCTCAGTGTAATAAAGCAGGAAAGCTCCTAGCATATCACCTTAGATCAAGGCAGGCTAAATCTAGATTAGCATATTTAATACATCCCACAACTAAAACTAAAGTCTTTCACCCTAAGGATATTGCTAATTCCTTTATGGAATACTGCCAGGCCCTTTATAAATAAAGACAATGATACTTCTCAACTCTCCTCGGAAAGTATAACAACATTTTTGTGTTCCATCAACCTTCCCTCAATAGACCCAGAGGTTAATATATATTATTAATAAAAATAAGTGCAAAATGATGAAAAAATATAACAGGTGATGATAAATAATAAAAATTCAAAATAACAGTACAATGATCTAATCCAAAATAATGGTTAGAAATTCAAACCAGCTATTACTTTATTAAAGATAAAATATTAAAGAATTGAAATCAACTGTCTAGAAATTGCAGCAGGTGACTTTCAGTAACTCTCTAACATGAGACAGCGTCTATGCAAATCGATCACATGATCTCTCTACAACCAGGCATTCAAAGCTCAACATGTACCTTGGCATGAATTGATTTTAAAATACCATACACAGGTCAATCCAATCAACTTAGAATCTATCTGAGGTCAAGATCAATTGTTACATTGTCTACTTTGTCATATATACCCAACTAAATTATTGACTAAACTAAAATTAGCTTCAGGGATATTTAAAATAAATTTTTCTCCCAGAGAATTGACATAAAATTAATTTATACTGCAGTTAAAATTATTTCACATCAACTCCTGTGCTAACCATAACTGATTAGGACTAAACAGTTTAGCTGGAGATATAAGGCGAGTATAGGTTAGCTGAAGAAAGTTATAGTTACCAATATGGACTCTAAGGTGTCAGTAATGTCAGCTTTCAGTCAGCTCACTTTAGGGTGTGTCTGTGTCCATCTGTTGTCCCCTGTCTTCTGTCTTGTCTTGTGTTGTCCTGTTCTTTTGGTGATGTGTCCCCGTCTCTGTCCGTCTCCTACTTTTTATCCTGAATAAAACCTAAGCGGGCAAATTTGATGTCACACTAGGTGTAATTTTCTCTACTAGTTGATTTCAATTACCTGAAGGGGGCAGTATAGGATTAGAAATGATTTGGAGTTTCTCTGACATGTCTTCTGTAACATTTCAAATGTTGACCTTTAACCCCGGCTAGTAAGAATATCATGAATATTAGAGATAACTGCCTTTATGACAGGGCTAATAACATAATATCTACAATATATCAATATGTATTGTAGAACCAATTTTATATAAAAAAAACTATGTATATGGAAAGTAATATAGTAATATAAAACCTGAATTACTTAAGTAAGCAAGTATTCACTTCATGTAATACTAATAATATAATTTACATTTTTGGTTAAAATATTCCTGTCAAATAATAACACCATTTGCAATGTAAACATTAATATGCACTCTTTTTCCAGAGGTTCATGGGAAAAAAATCATTGTGAACAGTTTTTTTGTCCTTTGTTCAATCTAGACATGGACTCATCCATTTATCTTACAAATAATAACCTGGGAACATAAGTTGTAATGACTCTGGAATTCTCTTAGCATCTGTGTTCAGAAACCATGAACATAGAATATACAAAACAAAATGTCTTCCGACATGCTCATGATAAACATGATAAGTTCAGGCCTTCCTGTTTAATTCTGTCATGACATTATACACACACCCATGTGCCAAAGTCTTTACCTCCTCAGTCCTATTGGATACTTTCAATCTAACTAACGGGACTAGACAGGGATACCCATTATCCCCCATTATCTTCTCTATGGTAATGGAACTGTTTGTGGAAGAAGTTAGGAATTCTAATACCATCCTTGGGGAAAACACATCATATAGGGCTCTGATGATGTGTTCTAACAGATGTAGCAACTTCTCTTCTCACAGTGGCCAAGTTATTCACATCCTTTGAAGCAGCATCTTTATAAAGTGAATATAAGCAAATGTCATGCCCTACCCATAAATATTAAACAGAAAGAACTTAGGAGGTTAAGAACTGAATTTTCATGCTTGTGGGATAATGATAGTATCTCTTATTTGGGAATTCAGCTAACAACTACCTCAGCATATTTATATAAAGCCAATTATGGTAGACTATTACGAACGGTTAAAAATGATCTAGTTAATTTGGCCAAATTTGAAGTATCCTGATTAGGCCGCATAGCGTCCTTTAAAATGCTCCTTCTTCCAAAAATGATATGTTACTTTAGGACAGTACCTATTTTACTAGTAAAATGTGGGGTCTTGTAAGGGCTACTATGGTGTAAAAAGTATTCTTATTGTGTTAAATCAATATTGTGAATATTGCCAGTAAAATAAAATTAAAACAATTGAAATGTAAGTGAAATGAAATTAAAATAGTGGGTCACCTACACTTTACACATACTCATACCAATGTGTTATACTGAAACCAAAAAAATCATAAACAGTGTCGCGCTCCACTAACAATAGCAATAAAGAGTGAAGAAAAATTATTAAATTAAATACTGTTTAAAAACAAATTATATGTGATAATGCAATTGTGCTTCTGCTGCATAAATGTCCTTAATCCATGACTTTGATATTCCTTCTAGTGATGTGATAAGAAGTGATTTGTGTGTAATCCATCAATCATAAAAATGTGCACCTTCACCGATTGTGCCCTCACCTGGCATATATGACCAAACCATTAAGTGAGGTCATATAAAGCTTGTGTCCCTTTAATTGTACTTGGAGATGAATGCAATTATCCCCCTTCACAGTTAGGGGTCTCCTCACTTCCTTAGGACTCTTCCTCCATAGGTATATGTGCCATTAAGGGTAATAAAGAATATAATTCCTTATCTTCTTTTACAAACATTTATTAAACAAAGTAGTGCACTCACATGTATTACAAGTGAAAATCTCTTTAAAATGTTGTAAACTGAATCCACCGTATGCTTTTGAAAGCTGCAGTATACTTGCTGTGTGTTGCCTTTAAGTGTTGTGGCGTCAGAGCCTCTCCCCTACATGTTACGCCACAGGGCCACATGGCTTCATCAGGGGGAAATGATTGGAAGACACATTGATTTATATAGGGATCTCCGGGCACCATTTTCTAGCACTCTGCAAGGCAGCGGCCATGTTTCTGGAAACCTGTTTTAATGTCTATACACAGGATTGTGTGTCATCGCAGCTGGGGATTAAACTTTGTTGGCAACTTCGGTTTTTCTCCAGCTCTACTCTGGTGTACTTAATACACCTATATGTGGTGGAATATACAATAGTTAACATATGGGGTGTGCTGGCAATATGATCAACATTGTGATAATACTGATACTGGTCTAATTAATGTCTCAACATTGCATAAGTGCCACACCTGTGTGATTAATAACTAAATAATACTTTAATAAGACTTTAATAAAACTAAAACACATATACATTACTATTTAATTACTAAAAGGATAAAATTATGCTGAATAAAATATATTATAACTCTCTTGTCGCCATATTGGAGTGGTCCATACCTTAGTGGCCATTAAGTTGGGGCCAAATTAATATATGGATAATGTGAAATTATATAAAGCAATAAAATCATTATTAATATAATGCAGATCTCACTATATTATATTTCCTGAATTGGATGTACCAATTAATGATGGCCTGTTAGAAGAAGATGAAATACAGGAGTGGTATAACTTGTTTAGTGAAAAGGGCATGGAGATACTACAATTCCTTCTAAAAATAAAACAAAGGAAATGAGAAAAATTGATATGTTAATCAATGAGTATAGAGACAAACTGGGAACACTAAAAGAACAAGCAGAATTTGGAAAATTAATGAATCAACTAAATAAAAATGTACAGAAAAAAGATTTAGAAAATGTAAGGAAGTGTGGAGACTCCTAAGGAAGTGAGGAGACTCCTAACTGTGAAGAGAGATAATTCCATTCATCTCCAAGTCCAATTACAGCAGTGTTTCTCAACTCCAGTCCTCATGGACCCCCAACAGGTCATGTTTTCAGGATTTCCCTCAGATGAAACAGCTGTGGTAATTACTAAGGCAGTGAAACTGATCAAATCACCTGTGCAAAATAATGGAAATCCTGAAAACATGACCTGTTGGGGGTCCATGAGGACTGGAGTTGAGAAACACTGAATTACAGGGACACAAGCTTTATATGACCTCACTTAACGGTTTGGTCATATATGCCAGGTGAGAGCACAGCCAATGAAGGTGCACATTTTTATGATTGGTGGATTGCATGCAAATCATTTCTTATAACATCACTAGAAGGAATGTCAAAGTCATGGATTGATTAAGGACATTTATGCGGCAGAAGCGCAATTGCATTATTCCATATAATTTGTTTTTGAACTGTATTTAATTTTATTTTACCTATTTTACTACCTGTGCACTTTTTCACAACTTTTAATGCAATTCTTAAAAGATTTATATGGCAGGGAAAAAAAGCTAGAGTGTCCTTTGCTACTCTTATCAAACACAAATCTAAAAGGGGGATGGGTTTCCCAGTTCTACAGAATTACTATAGAGCGGTGTTATTGGACTAACTGCGAACTTGGATCAGCCTGTCTCTGGAGAAACAATGGGTATTTATAGAGCAAGACCTAATAGGCTATAAAGATCTTGCTGCCTTATTGATGGTGGCTACTACTGGCCTTTTACTACAAGTTGCGGACCACCCATCTATCACAGCCTCCCTAAAGACATGGCAATGTGTCATAGGAACACGAGCAGAGAATTTGACTATGTTCAAGATTGAATTACCACTACAAGCTTATGACTTTCTGATCTCCTACTTCTCTGCAAAATCATGGATAGATAGAGGATTAACTACATTTAGGGACTTAACTATGGAAATTCAACAAAATAAAGACTTTAAAATAGTTCAGAATAATCATCTTCATAAAAATTTGTTAAAGCCATCGGTAGTTTTGGATAAAAACGTTTAAGTCTATTATCATGACTATTATCATGGTGGTGTTTAAAATGGGAATCTTGTGGTTTTATTCTTACTTGCAAATTTGCAACGAACATCTTAAATTGCTGTCTATGCTAAAATGGGAAGGTGACCTGGGCCAAAGTCTCACTGAAAAAGATTGGGAAATAGCTTTATCTAACATATATACAGCATCACACTGTTTCCCACTGGGACAATTCCCTGAAAGTAATCCACAGATGGTATCTTACTCACTCAAGGTCACTTCTATATCACTTGCCAACTCTGTGTGAGTGTTGCCGTAAATGCGGCCAAAGGGGTAACTTGATTCATATTCTTTGGCACTTTAAGTCTATTACTAGCTTTTGGAAGGCAGTTTTTACATTGATATATTCACTTCTCCCGAACTGTCTTTAGATTTATTGGGCATCACCATTGACCATTTTCCTACACAATTCAGAAAGGTGGTGACACATATACTTATAGCTGCCCATCTCACAATTATGAATAGATGGAAATTAATAGAGGCACGCACGTTATCTGAAGTGATCACAAGAGTGCATTTCCAATGCTCCTATGCAGGGGCAGACTGACAACTCATGGGGCCCCCGGGTAATAGGAAATCATGGGGCCCCTGTGTCCTTGCCCACACTAAAACCACACCCAAAAAAGCCTATGACAGGTACCAGGGGCATCTCATGGGGCCCCCTACTGACTCTGGGCCCTTGGGCAGTGCCTGAGTGTCTAAATGGTCAGTCCGCCCCTGCTCCTATGAATACTTTTTTGCAATATGCACCCAAAAAGAAATAATGTTTGAGAAAGAATGGGATATATGGTTGACAGTCTACAATCTTAATAACATAACAGGATGAGTAGAAGGAACCATTATTGTTGATCTGGAAGTATAGCATTCATAAGCCCAGTTTAGCCCTACCTATTAAAGGGTATTTCAGTACCTGCTCACTAGCAGGTTGCTATTCAATATTTAATAATTGGTGAATAAGTAATGTACAGCGCTGAGCGAACTATTGGCGCTTTATAAATACTGTATAATAATAATAATATTTTGTTTTGTCCCTTTTTTGTCTTCTCCTTTTCCTTGTTTAGGGTTCCATTTGTTCTATTTATGGTGTTTATTTTATATGTGATCCACCCAGCATCAAGGGTGAATTAGAGCAATACCTCTATGGAATTTTGTTTTTTTTCAGGACAAACATAATACCTTAATCTCATTGTACTCTTGACTTATTGTATCTTTAAACGTATATAAGTGGAAATTGTACTTGATGTACAACACAATTTTGAAATCTTTTCTAAGTACATGTTTGTACTTTATTTATTACTAACATTAATAAAAACTATTGAAGAGCAACTATTATAATATATTTTCAAAACTACAAAAAAACGTACTATTCTCAAAACCAATACATGTGTATATATGCTTTGTGTGCACATATTCTTTTCTTCTTCAGTACTGAGTTGCTGAATTCCTTCTCCTACCTATACCATAGGTAACAAGCTATTACTACTCATTCTTTAGTTTCACTCTATCCTTTCTTGCTTGTCTGTTACATCCCTTTCACTCCCTCTCCACAAAATAAAATAAGAGTGGTGTAGACAGTAGCCTGTTGGGGCTAAATTAGGGTGCTCCCTCTGTTGCAATGTAGTTTTCCTTTCAATTGTCAAGATTTGTTTTACAAACTAATAGAGGAACAATATACATTTAGTGCCCGCTCATTAAGCAGAGTTTAAGGAGAAGTGATGTATATCGAGATAAATGAACCGGCAAGTTATCTACATACAACAATGGATTCTAACTTAAATCATTTCTGATGTGTTATAAATGTTCTAATGTCCTTTCATAATGTTCTCTTTACATCTTTGTGTTGCATTTAAACATTTTTTCTTGTACTAAAAAGGACATCCGATAATGTTTAAACATTAATTCAAGTGTCTTGCCTTGCTTCAATTCATTTAAATAGCTAATGTATTTTTATTCAACACGTGTAATTCTGACTTCTTTTGCAGTATTAATTTTATATTCATCGCTTGGTGTATAGTATATTTTCAAGCTCACATTTCACGCCTTTGATTTCAAGCTACAATGAGGGAAAAAGTATAACCATCATTAAATGTCATTGGCACAGTATATGCTGCTATACTGTTAATAATGATCTATAGGGTGCTTTACCCTTTTACGTGTTTAATAAATAAAAACTTTTAGATGTAGAGACTAATTATGCATTCTAGTACTCTATTCTGAGTAGAAAATGATACCTTGTATAGTCTAGTTTAATGCTTTAAAGCATTGTTGCCTAAACCTGATGTGGAGTATTATGGTCTGAAACAAGGGAGATTGTTTTTTTGTACATCCTGATGTTATTATATGGAATATGACTATGGGTCTATTTGTAATGTGTTACTGGCCTTAATCTAATGATTGCCATATCTGCTTCAATGTTATTTAATCCCTTCTGATCAATTTAGCCTCCTTTTCAAATGGATTTGGTAAAACGGAGTGAATTGGCCAGATCATAAAATTATCAGTAGTCTTGCACTGATCAGCAGCACTGAAATGCCCTGACTATAAATCTGATCATATTTTGATCAATAAGTATTTGAGCTTGCATGGTGGAAACAGAGATAAGTTCGATAGTTATGAGCATATCATCCAACTATTGATTAAAATACACTTTCCCATATGTAGCATATCAGTTGAATGGGATGTTGAAAAAAATGGTCATTTATCGAAGAGTGTATGGGCAGCATAGCTGTTATGTGAGCTTGCACTCTTTTTGTCCTTTTTTGCCTTTGGATAGAGTGGGGCTAAAAATTATGTCAGGTGTTAATTTTGGTACAGGTGTCAATGAGGCAGGAAGGCACAAAATGCAATAAAAACATTTCCATCTACTGTTTTAAACATTAGTTCTAAACCTTCCGTGCTCTGCTAAAATCTATTTTTTTTTTCTTTTTTGTGTTCCCGTTGAATGCATTTCTTTCTCAAATACAGAAAAGCCTGACAGAAGTTCTAACTCCTCCCCACTGTACCCAGATGAATTAAAATCTTTTGGCTGCAGCTTAACTAAAGCAAATCTGCCACATATGAAACAAGATCACAGTGTTGTAGATTACATTTAGATAATGAATGTGTTGTTGTTAATTGTTAATGTCATGCTGCCATTAACAAATATTCAACAGTGTAAACTAAGCAGTTTTAGCTAATTTTATTTAAAAAAAATCTTCAAACTCTGCAGTTAATTAATCAACATGGCTGCCCACAGAGTAAACTTTTTATAGCACTGTAACATTAATCTGGACACACGCAGATTTGGTGGGAACATGTTAGTTTATCTAATTACAGAGCTGTTCTATTTAGAAGTGTTATTTTTTAATTTTGTTAACAGATAGAATTTAGAATTAAGCTAAGTAAAAAAAAAATTACAACATTAAAATGTGTGTAAAATGTCTCCCAGCTTGTCACTCTCTTGTGAAATATATATTTCACCCAGTGCAGTTTCTAGGTTTTACCTGGAGGAGCGCAATTACATACAGTATTTCACCTGAAGCTTCATTGAACATTTATTACCCTGATATTTCGATAGCGACTAAAATTTAAGCAGCACTTGTACACTTACATCAGCTCCTGCCCTGAAGAAGCTTACAATCCATGTTCCCTACCTCACATGCATGCACGCACACATATTAGGGCCAATATAGACCATAGTCAGTTAACCAATCAGAATGCCTTTGGTGTGGTATAGGGCAAGCATGAAAACACCATGCAGAGACTTGGTTGGAATTTGAATCATGAGCCCTAGTGTTGCACGGCAGGAGCATTAACCACTAAGGCGCTGTGTTAGCCAACTGATATAATATTGTGAACAAACCACACTAATATCACACAGTGATCAATGAGCATCACTGTGTCTTAATGGATTTAACAGAGTTGAATAGCATCAATAAAATTAGGATCTGGGTACAGTGTAAGAAGAGGCAAATAAATGGTAGAATTCTTATTAAAAAGAGGCATTGGGAATTAAGAGGTCCACTATCTGGCAGATAAGAAAGCTCCAATCAAATAATTTGGAGCAGATATTGTGCTGCAAAAGAGTGTAAGAAAGATAGCTGCTGCCCTTTTATATATTTTTTTAAGATTTGTAGAGCACACTGGAAGGAAAATGTTAACTATCATGTTGTACAGGGCAATTATGGGACATGGAATATTAGAGTATGGTATATATACACAGTATATGATATATCAGCATATGTGTACAAAACGGCCCTACATTCCTTCTATCTGGCCAGCAGGTATCCTACCATATTCCTCTGCACGTATTCACATATTCAGCTGTTTGAGATTTCATCTGTAGCACAAGGAATCTGTTGAATATAGCACTGGAATGAGTAATCACAAAAGTGACTCAATCCCCTAATCTGACTGCTCAGTAGGGGGTTTTAAAATGTTTCTACAGGAAGATTTATTTTTACTTAAATACATTTTCTGCATTAAGATTAAAAACCTTTTGTGTGCTGCCCTCCTCCCCCCCCCTCCCGATTCTCCTTATACTTACTTGAGTCTGATCTTGATCCAGTGTTGTACCCAAGAGCAGCATCTCTCTCCCCTCTGTCCCTCCTCACTGGATATGGAGGCAGCAGTGGGAACCATTGGCTCCTGCTGCTGTCAATCACAGCCTATGAAGAGGGAATGAGGGCAGTGCCAAGCTGGGCTGTGTGTGTCAATGGACACACAGAAAGAAGAATATATTCCTCTAACAGTACCCTTTGCATTGTTTAAGAATACTAATGTCCAAGGGTGGCTATGCTGTTCCCCCACCTCCTCCCTGAGGCTCCCTGACACCCCGCTAAAAGCACTCCCACACACACTTTTTAAATTAAAAGTATACTTTTTTAAAAGAGTTTTATGGCTGGCCAGGCAATGCCCTGGAACCTTTCTCCTCTCAAGGGTCTCATTGTAGTAGTGTGGGTCCTGCCCTAAAAGGCAACTGAATGGCTGTTTTAACTAGAGTGCTGCTTTTTTGTTGCAATTTTAAATCACATGACCCATTGTAATTATTTATTTTCTCTTTTTAGGTACCTCTGTTTGGAAGGCTTTCTTCTTCACACCTAACTTTAATCCAGAAAATTCAGAAGGATGCTTCAATTCACATGTCTGTCACTGCTATGAAGATTTTGTCACGCAGCACGACCCTCCTTTGCTTTTTGACTTGTCCAGAGATCCAAGTGAAAAGAATCCTATCACGCCAGAAACAGAACCAAACTTCTATAACATTCTTGAGACTATTCAGCATGCCACAGAAGCTCATCAAGAAACCATTCAAGTGGTAGATAATCAGTTAGCGTGGAGCAATGTGATTTGGAAACCGTGGCTCCAGGCTTGCTGTTCATCCTGGTTTGATTTTTGTTACTGTGACAATGATGAAGAATTGGGGATGAGCTGAACCAGCCAAATATATAAAAAAAATAAAAATGTGAAGTCAATCTTAAATATTGGACGTTATGTCCTTGAGAAAATAAAGTTCAAGCATTATCTATTTTTTCTACTCGGATTTCTGGATGGCATGCATTGTAGGTGGAAGTTTGATTTCAAGAAAGTACCTGAGGCAGTACCTTACACATTTCATCATATTTTTCTATTCTTGGTAAATCTTCTAACATACATCAGTTTTACAATACCGCATGCCCCTTTTATATATTTACCCTCCAGCATGTTCACTTATATTTTGTTACCGTCCTTCTGTCAGGGAAATGATTCACTTTAGCACATCACTAGCTAGGACATACATCAGTGTTTCGTAAATGTGAAGTGATGTTTGAGAGCAAAATATTACTTCCTTTCTGCTACATTAAACAAGAAAACAATCTTCCAAAAGCCTTCTGTATTACAAAAACAAAAGTCAGATTAGACTAGATAAGGGAAAATTACACATGATCCTTGATAAAATACTAGAAAAATACTTTTGAGAACACAAATTTCTACTACCAATGTATTGCTACTTTTCAGGAACCATTTATAAAAACTGGAAAACAAGAAAATGTTAACGTCTCAGAATTCTCAATCTCTAATTTTTGTAAAGTTATAAAAAATGAGAACAAGTGTATATGTCTCAACTGAAACAATGGTTGCTATAGGGCTCTAGATGGATACAATGAGCACAAAATGGCTTCAAACAGTAACAGCTAGGAACCTCCTCCAAATGTTCCATATAAACAAAAAACACAAGTCACTTCCCTAAGTTAATAAAACATCTTAAGCAAATTCTGGAACCCACATCTAAGATAATCCACCAGCAGCATTTTAAGCAATAGAGAATTGCTATATGGCAAAGTCCACTGTCATTGCTTCCTAATAAGGGGTAAGTGCCTGCAGTATATTAATAAATGCAGTACCCTGTAGTAAAACATTAGAATATACTACAAGTATTGTCAGGCTTTACTGCTCACTGTTAGCAGAAGGTAAAACATATCATAAGTGAAATACTCCATCTTAACACTTTCCTGAAAGCAATCATTGCAGTCTTTCTTCTGATGTAGAAGCTTGGAACTTCAAGCCGTTACATTGGCAATAATTATTTTTTAATTTGTTTATCAGGCATGTAAGTAACCACTCAGATTGACATAGCTATAAGCAGTTGATATACCTCACGTATCTCATTAATATAAGACAGTGGGGAATGGGCAATGCATGAAGTGTCTAACTCAACCATATTGTGCTGAGATATATATATATATATATATATATATATTGCAAGGTGGGCCTCCATTGATCAGAACTGTTTTACCAGCACATCCCATGGATGCTCATTTGCGTTGATATCTGTAGAATTTGGAGGCCAAGTCAATGCCTCAAACTCATTGTGTTCCTCAAACCATTCTTGAAGCATTTTTGCCTAGGCAAAGCATTTGACTAGAGCTCAAAAATCACTTTCTAATGGTAAAAGGTACAGTTTGTTTTTTACAGTTAAACTACTTGCTTTATATTATGACTTGCCAGGAATTAACAAGTGCAAGCGTCTGTGAGGTCCAATTTAAAGCTGTTTTTATGGGAATGCAGCAAGTTCCCCAGCTTTACCATTTTGTTTAATATTGAAGCTGCCCCTAATCCCCTACAACCCCAATTCATTAAGAAATTTTGCCTGGTAAGTAGGCTTGAGGCCGCATTTCAGAGAAGCCACCCCAGTGGGCTAACTGTGCACTGGGTGACTGGTCTCCTCAACTCCCTAATAGTTCTAATCAATTATGGAGGACACACCTATGTGAGGGAGGGTGTACTGCACACTCCTCCTCCCTGTGTCACTTCAAGGCAAAGATCTTGAAACCGGTCAATCATGTCACTTTAAAGAAGACAAGTTATGAAAAAAAAAAGCTGTTTTTATGGGAATGCAGCAAGTTCCCCAGCTTTACCATTTTGTTTAATATTGAAGCTGCCCCTAATCCCCTACAACCCCAATTCATTAAGAAATTTTGCCTGGTAAGTAGGCTTGAGGCCGCATTTCAGAGAAGCCACCCCAGTGGGCTAACTGTGCACTGGGTGACTGGTCTCCTCAACTCCCTAATAGTTCTAATCAATTATGGAGGACACACCTATGTGAGGGAGGGTGTACTGCACACTCCTCCTCCCTGTGTCACTTCAAGGCAAAGATCTTGAAACCGGTCAATCATGTCACTTTAAAGAAGACAAGTTATGAAAAAAAAACCAGGTGATTTACTAAAGGGATGGAGGAAGGTTTGGGCTATAAGCGTTATTAAAATGCTGAAAAACTGTTGTGCTCATTTTTTGTCTCACCTTGCCTATAAGCCCGCAAGTCCTAAAATTAATTTTTAATTTCACAAAGTCTTTAAAAGGGGTTGTAAAATAATGTAATTAATTTGAGAGTTAACATCCGAAGCCACTAGTCACTTCCATTTTAATATATTTTCTCCTACTTTTTATATTGCAAACACACTGTCAATCAGTTTAAGACCTTGACTTGATTAAATCAGGACCAGCTCAAGTGACATAAATAAAAGGGCAGGAATTCACATAATTCTATAATGAATATGTTTGCATAATTTAATTTATATTGCACCAATAATAAACTAAGTACTTAATGAGATCATTGAAGAAAAACTGCATACACAATCAACACAAGGAGGTTTCAGCTTCTTCTTTTTTTGTGTGTTCTCAGTTTTTGTTGGTATTGAAAAAGAAAAGGTAATAGTGATACACATTTACTTATTGTAGGTGTTTTTGTTATCCATATTTTCTTATATTGAGCTGGATGAATTCTGAAAGGAAATCACTTGGTTGCTAGCAGCAACAAATACGGTTCTTCCTTCACATGCTTTGATCATGTATTGACCACTGTTAAATATCTAAATTTAAGTGACCTTATTGCTACAGTAAAACACATTAACAGCACAGTACTAAATGGTTAGCACTTCCGCCTGGCAGTACTAGGGTTGTTGGTTCAAATCCCAACCACGGCACCTCCTGCCTGGAGTTTGCATGTTCTCCCTGTGCCTGTGTGGGTTTCCTCTGGGTACTCCGGTTTCCTCCCACACTCCAAAAGACATGCTGGTAGGTTAATTGGATCCTATATAAATTGGCCCTAGTATATGATTGTAAGTTAGGGACCCTAGATTGTACACCCCTTGAGGGTTAGGGACTGATGTGAATGTACAACATATATGTAAAGCGTTGCGTAAATTGATGGTGCTATATTAGTACCTGAGATAAATTAACCTCCCCAGCGGGATGATTATGTCAGTATTCCTGTGCTCAAAGTGGTACATTGTTTTCAATGGAAATATGTTGTTTTTTTATTGTAGGCCTGTAATTCTTTGGAATAACTCACTGAAATCTGTCTGAACAAGAGTCTAATAAGCATCCCGGGTGTGATAAAATATGAAACACAAAATTATAATATAATAAATAATCATAAAAATACTAATATAATAATAATACATTTGATTCAATAATGTATTCAAACCAAAAACACTGACATTTGAAATAGAGCGCCAAGTTCGCACATCGCTGAGCTCAGTCGCAAAATCGTTTTCAGCGTCTGATAACGAATTTCCCCACAAATCATCACTCAGTTCTGCAAGTGGTTCTAATTTACTATCGCTGTTCTCTAGCTGGTCTAAAACTGCTTTTGACCTAAAGGCACTCTTTTTGGATGCCATGGACGTTTCTCAGTTTCCAGGCAGAAAGAACAGTAAAAATTCAGGCAGGGCACAGGACAGAGCACTAGGGACAAAATGTATGTAAAATTCTTTGATACAGTAATGTAATACTATCAGATTTTAGTGTATTGAGTGAATGTCAAATTTGTACAATTTTGAAATTCACGCTGGTTCCGCCCCCCCCCCCCCCCCCCCCACGTACCAACGCTTGCATTGATTGGAAGCTGAAAGACGGATGCTATCATTGGCCAGAGGACATGGCCGGGGACACTGCGGGGGGACATCACTGGACCACAGGACAAGGTAAGTGCTTGAGGGATCCAAGAGCAATTCTGCAGTGTAATCCCGAGTGTAGCTCGGGGTTACCACTTCCGGTACTGAAAGTTAACCCCGAACTACACTCGGGAATACCGCCAGGGGAGTTAAATTACATCTATGTAGTGGAGAGATGGATGTTGCTCAGACCAGCCCAGGGAGTCCAGTGCATGTAAGATGACCTCAGCTGCTGCTCTAGCCATGCCTTCTGATGTGTTTTGCCTCTTGATTACAGCCTCAGAAACATCAGAGGGCATGGCCAAAGCAGCAGCTGAGGCCATTTTACATACACCAGACTCCCTGGGCTGGTCTGAGAGGTGTCCATCTCTCCACAACATAGATGTTACCGGAACCATTCACAGATGTTGCTCCCTCTTCCTATACCGGTGGGGTGATCTCTTGTTCCCTAGCTTGGACCAGCACCACAAACCTTTCTACATTAAATGACAAACACCCTGTAAAAATGTTGAAAACATTTCTAGTGAGTAGTGAGTCAAATCTTCAACCTCTTGAAGAGCAACAGCTACTGCCAGTATCCAACGCTTCACAGGACTCAGTAGTGATGTAGGAGCAGGCAGAAGGAACCAAAGTGCACAGTAGAGGACCAACAATAAGACAGACCCAGAAATGTTGGATACACGCAGCATATGTAGCTCCTAAACAAGCAAAGAGTTGACTCACTGATCATGAAAAAGTCAAGTATTAGGCCTTCTTCACAAGGGCGATTACCTATATACACCGGATTCCAGTGGTAAGAATCAGAGGCTTCTTGCAGCTGAGCTGACAGGTGTAAGAGAACAGTGGCTTTTCGGCCTGTACCAAATATGTAAAGAAGCAGTCGCTGTTCCCACATAGCCATACACTCAGTGGTTACAAGAGCTTAGGGATGGATGAGCAACTATAGATGCAGAAAGATGCCTAACTGCATGCAACTGCTAGTTGTGCAGATAAATTTGAACAGAGGCATCTCCTCCTAGCCTGTCATTACTTTACTACACCAACCATCCTAGCTATAGCAATCCATTAATTTTTATAGCTCCAATCCATTGTATGCAGGTAATCACCCATGTGAAGGAGATCTTAAAGCCCAGTTTAAGTCTAACCTAAAAAGTATTCAGAAATATTTAATAGAGAGCAAAAAGCTTATAGTTTACAGGCATTTGAAAACTCCCCAGCATCACTGAAAATTAAAGGAAAAGGCAGTGGGGGTTATTTACTAAAACTGATGCACTCAGAATCTGGTGTAGCTGTGCATAGAAACCACTTAGCTTCTGGGTTTTATAAAAGCCTAACAGAACAAGCTGAAGTCTGAAGCTGATTGGCTACCATGTACAACTGCATCAGATTCTGAGTGCTCCAGTTTTAGTAAATCGCCCCAGTGGGTTGCACAAAAGGTCTGTTGCTCCCTATTTGAGAAGTCAGATATGTTCCCTTGCCTTGTCACCACTACAGCTGTGCAAATATCACTAGCTCTACGGAATAAATATTACCAACTACACAGCTGTTTTTGCAATAAGGCAGTCACATCTGTCCTGTAAGAAGCACAGAGAGGGCACAACACCTAGTGCACTATCTTTACCACCTTATTAAGTAAGGAGAATAAAAATATACTCACAAGCCCAATAGGCTGATAACATGTAAAATACACAAGGTATGAAATACAAATGTCCGCTTTCCAATTCCAGCTGGTTAATGGATGACTGAGCCATCTGATGCATTTTGGGGAAACTAGTCCCCTTCCTCAGAGCTCTGAGCTCCCAGAGATGCGTCAGTTGGCTCAGTCATCCATTCACCAGTTGGAGTTGGTTAGCAGATTTTTGTATTTCATGCCTAGTGTGTTTTACATTCTATCAGCCTAATGGGCTTGTGAGTATATTTTTATTTTCCTTCCCTAATAAGGTGTTAACCTCCCTGGAGGTATTCCCGAGTGTAGCTCAGGGTAAAGTTTCAGTACCACAAGCGGTAACCCCGAGCTACACTCAGGAATACCTTGCGGTGCTGCTCCGCGATCCCTCGATCACTTACCTAGTCCTGCGCTACCGCGATGTCCCTCCTGCAGTGTCCCCGGCAATGTAATCTGGCGGATGCTGGCATTTGTCATCTGGGTTCCATCCCTTACGAGCGTCGGAACATACGGGGGACGGAACAGCGGGAAATTTGAAAATGACAAAAAGTGATATTCACTAAAATCACATAGTAAAACATTACTGTATCAAACCATTTCACATACATTTTGTCCCTAGTGCTTTGTCCTGTGCCCTGCCTGCATTTTTACTGTTCTTTCTGCCTGGAAACTGAGAAATGTCCATGGCGTCCAAAAAGCATCCCTTTAGGTCAAAAGCAGTTTTAGACCAGCTAGAGAACAAGGATAGTAAATTAGAACCACTTGCAGAATTGAGTGATAATGATTTGTGGGGAAATTCGTCATCAGACACTGAAAACGATTTTGCGACTTTGCTCAGCGATGTGCGAACTTGGCGCTATATTTAAAATTTCAGTGTTTTTGGTTTGATTATATTATTGAATACATTTATTATTATTATATTATTACTTTTTATAATTGTTTATTAAATTATAATTTAAGATTTCGTGTTTCAAGTTTTATCATACCCGGGATGTTTACTAGACTCTTGTTCAGACAGATTTCAGTGAGTTATTCCTAAAAATTACAGGCCTGCAATAAAAAAACGACATATTTCCATGCAAAAAAATGTACCGCTTTGAGCACAGAAATATGGACATAATCATACCGCTAGGGAGGTTAAGGATAATGCACTAGGCATTTTAATGTTTGGTAATTTTTAGCATTGGATTTCTGCATTGCTTACCCTTCCAGTTTGAGTTGCTTGATTCTGGCAAAATGTTGCAGCACATTATGGGGGCTTCCAGCATTTTTCAGCACTGAAGTGTCAAGTTTTGTGTTTATTTTTTTTGTCAGTCCTGTGTACAGGGTGTGATCCCACAAAGAGATAGGTGGCCCTTTCCTGCAGCTGGCTTCTCTTTTCTGGGATTCCTTGTTCACATTGCGGAGCTTTCAAATGTCTCCAAACAGTAAAATATTTAATTTAAGATATATATTAACAAATCTCCTGCACTTATAGTCATTCCCTTAGGCTAGGTTCACATTAGAACGCAGTGGGGAAACCTGCAATCAATGTGTGTTACCTGCAATCAATGCGTGTTTCCTGCACCTTGTTCAAAAGGCAGTGCAATTGGGATCTGTAGCGGGTGTCAATGTTAAAGAGGACTTCCACCAGAAAAACAAAAACTATAGCTGCTGACTTTTAAAATACAGCCATTTACCTGTCCCTTGGTCCAACGGTGTCCTCACCACCGCTGGTATTCACCGGCCGTCTTTTTTCCCTGGCGCCGTCATCTTTAGTATGGCACCAGGCTGCGACAACTTGCGGCTTCACAGCCGGGTGCCCACTGTGCATGCACGAGAAGCGCTGCACTTTGTGAATGGTCTTGTAGTCTTCTGGGACCTGTCACATGTCCCAGAAGACTACAGGGAGGGAGGGGGGAAGACAACTTCTGGTTCTGATCGCCTAGATGATCGCAGCGGAAGTTGGAGCGGGTACCTGTCAAATTCGGGTACCCTCTCCCCCACCACTTCCCAAAGGTGTCAATCTTTAATGGGGAGTGGGGAGACAAAGGCTTAAAGAGGAACTTCCCCTTTTGGGTGGAGCTCCGCTTTAGGTTAACAATAACTTACAAAGTACCATGCGATGCAGTTGCAGTGTGTTTCCAAATGGCTGTGATGCAGTGCAATTTGAGCCCATTCAAAATGAATGGGCTCGAATCGCATGTGAATAGAACAGGAATGTGCAGCTTGTTTCTGTGCAATTCATAGTGTGAACCAGGCCTTAGTCCCTAGAGCTGCTGGACAATGGGGTTGATTTACTAAAGGCAAATATACTGTGCACTGTAAGTGCAGTTGCTCCAGATCTTAGTAAGTGAGCAGAAGCTCTGCCGATTTCTATCATCCAATCATGTGCAAGCATGAATGCTGTTTTTTTAATTTCCTTGCATGTGATTGGGCATTCTTTGCAAAGTGAAGCTTTAGCTCGATTACTGAGCTCTGGAGCAACTGCACTTGCAGTGTATAGTATATTTGCCTTTAGTAAATCAACCCTTATATCTCCCCATATATTATTTAAGCTTTTATTTGAAACATGCAGCTCTCCAAATCCTCTAATTAAACAGCATTATGATTATTTTATGATTTATGCACATTTTTTATGTTGGAAGAATAGGATTCACAAACAATTGATACTGTTGAATTGAAGGATATAGAGAGCTGCACGCTTTAAAAAATGTAATTTAAGTTGTTTGCTCGTTCATTTTTTTTATGGTAGAAACCTGGGTTTTAAATGACAGGGATATAAGCTTGCCGATTACCTTATAGACTGTGTATTTACGTATCCAACATGAACATATTCCCCTTAACCTGTTACTGTCTACAACCTGGCGATTACATTTTCAGGCATGGTCCCCAATGGAAAACATTAATCTATGCATGCAAATGCAACCTGCCTAGGAATACTCACTCCTCCAGACTGACATCCACCTGGAATACAGAGACACAGAAATCCTGAGTTTAAATGATGGTATTATAATAAAAACAAGCAAATAATTATAAGCAGTACACATAATACCAATGTGTTAAGAATAATAAAATGTGTGGATCAAGCAAAATAAAATATGAAACAATACCTCCATGAGCTTTGTTGAATAGTAAAATAAGCCTACCGAGGTGCATGACTCAGAATAACTGCCTGTTTAAAGATACCATAAAATGCACTTCGTACTCCCTTCTCCGTGGAATAAAACTTGTTTCATTCTGTTGTCTTTAACGCCTTCTAGATGGATATCCAACTGACAAATCAATACATAGCACATCACCAGCATATACTGTAGGTGTACAATGCTTATAGTGTAATAGGTTTATTATAAAAGAAAAAAAAAAGTAAGGTTAAAACATCAGAGAACAATGTCACATGACTCACAAGACATGGGTGCATCCAACACTATTGGATGACCACATGTATATATGACTCAGTCTCAGTGAGCTAGTAAAAGATCACAGCAACAGTCCTGACCTCCAATATCTTACTCAGTATCAGGCATGTATGTATATGTTTCCATAGAGGGAAGTGAGTTTGGCTCCAGGGAGAGGTGAGTTTGAAGCGCACTTTGACCGAACTGTAAATATCTTGATGTGGTAATTTATTTACTATTCAAGATTGCAAATAAAAATACGGACTATTGTTTTATGCTTTATTTTGCTTGATTCACACATTCATTATCATTTTTTTTTACCTTTTTATTATGTGGTTTCCCTATTATTATTGTCTGTTGTATGAATATATTTGAATATATTGAATATATTTTGATAAGGTTTAAAGTGATACTAAAGTCTTGTTTACAAAAAAACAAACCAAAACAAAACAAAAAAACAAACATACCATACTTACCTACTCCATGCAATAGTTTTGCACAGAGCAGCCCGGATTCTTTTCTTTTGGGGTCCCCTGCCAGTGCTCCTGGCCCCTCCATCTTGTCAGGTGCCCCCACAGCAAGCAGCTTGTTATGGGGGCAACTAAACAGGCCCACTCCCGAGCCACAGCTCTGAGTGTCCATTCACACACACAGCTGCGGCTCGGACCCGCCCCCCTCCCTCTCCTGATTGGTTCACTGGCTCCTGCTGCTGACTCAGCCAATCTGGAGTGAGAGTTCCTGGAGAACTGAGGCTCTCTTGGATATTGCTGGATTGTGATGGGGCCCAGGTAAGGGGGGCTGGTACATGCAGAAGATTTTTAACCTTTATACATAGAATGCATGAAGGTCAAAAACCGTGAGCCTTTAGAACCTCTTTAAGTAATTTACTGTATGTACACTGCACAGTTGCATGCTATTACTATATATGTTTCTACAATAGGAAATGTAATCAAAATGGAAAGGTTTAACCACTTGCCTTCCAGAGGATTTACCCCCCTTCCTGACCAAGCAATTTGTTGCGATACAGCGCTGTTATTTTAACTTACAATTGCGCGGTCATGCAATGTTGTACATAAATAAAATTTATCTCCTTTTTCCCACAAATAGAGCTTTCTTTTGGTGATATTTGATCATCTGTACTTTTTTAAAAAAAAATTTGCTCAATAAAAAAAAAGACCTACAATTTTGAAAAAAAAACTAAATTTTTGACTTTTTGCTATTAAACATGTCCAATAAAAAATTGTAAAAAATCTAATTTCACCATAAATTTAGACCAAAATGGATTTTGCTATTTGTCTTTGCTAAAGAAAATCCCAATACATATAAATTAATTGGTTTATGGGAAAGTTATAGCATCTACAACTGGTGGTATAGATACTGGAATTTTTATTTTACAAGTAATGGCGGTGATAAGTAACTTATTGCAGGACTGTGCTGGACATTCTGAAACTGGAGAGGAACTGACTAGCTGCCACTGACATCCCCAGTGACACTAATACTGTGATCAGTGCTAATAAAAAGCACTGACACTGTACTAATGACACTGGGCAGGAAGGGATTATCATCTGGGGCGATCAAAGGGTTTACTGTGTGCTGTGTGTGTTTTACATAGTGTTCTGTGTGTGTTTTACTGTGTAGACAAGCTGCCTTGTATTGCTCTGCTGTGCAGAGCAATACAAAACAGCCTGTTCGTGCTGACAGGGGAGAGATCTGTATTGTTTACATACAGACCTCTTCCCTGTCAGCTCCGCGAATGATCACCGAGTCCTGGCCGAGAATCGGTGGTTGACATGCCGAGGAGCCAATAGCGGTGCACGCCTCCTACCCAGAAATACAAACTCATGTATATATGGCAAGTAAAGGTTAATTTCCCACATTTGTGACCTTTTAAATTGCAATTAGTGTCTATGTATAAATAGTCAATAAGTTAGTGCTCACGTGGCTGCACTGAGCAGGCTAAATACTCAGTCATGGGGAGCAGAAAATAACTGTCAAAAGACCTGTGTAGCAAGGTAATGGAACTTTACAAAGTTGGAAAAGGATAGTTATCCAAATCCTTAAATATGCCAGTCAATACTGTTCAATCACTTATTAAAAAGTGGAAAATTTTGGGACCTCTTGATACCAAGCCAAGGCCAGATAGACCAAGATAGATTGCAGCCACAATGCCAGAAGAATTGTTGGGGATGCAAAGAAAAAATTCACAGGTAACCTCAGTAGAAATACAGGCTGCTCTGGAAAAAGATGGTGTGGTTGCTTCAAGGAGTACAATACAATGCTACTTGAACAAAAAAGATCTGCATGGTCAAATTGGCAGAAGGAAGCCTTTACTGTGCCAATGCCACAATAAAGTTTGGTTACAATATGCCCAACAAGACCTTGATGAACCTCACCGCTTCTGACACATTGCAATCTTGAGTGATGAGACCAAAATATGGTCACAACAATAAGCGTTGTTTGGAGAGGGGTCAACAAGGCCCATACCAACATGAATACCCACTGTAAAGCATGGTGGTGGATATCTGATGTTTTGGGGGTGTGTGAGCTCTAAAATCACAGGGAATCTTTTGAAAATTGATGGCAAGTTGAATGCAGCATGTTATCAGAAAATGCTGGCAGACAATTTGCATTCTTCTGCACAAAAGCTGCATATGGGATATTCTTGGTCTTTCCAGCATGACAATGACCCTAAACACAAGGCCAAGATCACCCTTCAGTGGGTACAGCAGAAAAAGGTGAATGTTCTGGAGTGGTCATCACAGTCTCCTGACCATAATATCATCGAGCCAACCCGAGGGGATCTCAAACTTGCGGTTCAGGCAAGATGACCAAAGACTTTGCATGACCTGGAGGCATTTTGCCAAGAAGAATGAGCAGCTATACCACCTACAAGAATTTGGAGCCTCATAGACAATTATTACAAAAGACTGTATGCTGTCAATAATGCTAAAGGGGGCAATACACAGTATTAAAAACTAAAAGGATGCAGACTTTTAAACAGGGGTCATTGCATTTGTTTACTTGTTGCCATGTTTTGGTTTATGATTGTGCGATTCTCTAATGACCTAAAGTTAAATATGAAACCCATAAGAAATAAAAGACAAGTTTTATCTGCTCACTCATGTTTTCTTTAAAAATGTTACATACCGTATACAATTCTCCAAATGTTTTAAAAGTTTTGAGCACAACATTTGAGCAACATTAAGTATTCGAGATATGGGGCAAATGTAAACTTTAAGATCCTGACACTGACGCTGATTTGGATTTTAATTCCAATCATCCAATCATATGAAAATCAAACTCCTGTTCACTTATTTCATTTTTATATGATCGGATAATTGATCTGAATATTCATGCAATTTACTGTGCAAACATTCCCATTTCCTTTAGTAAATCAGCCTCAGTATGTGTGTCTTGACACACATGTGCATGTGTGTGTGTGTGTACTGGCTTGATGCTGTGAGGTTGATTAAAGGCAAATAGGCTGTTGTATTTTGAAAGATAATTTGTCCCAAAGCTTAATGAATGTGCTGAAGTTTTACTTTGCAAAGAACACCAAATCACATGCAAGTAAAATGAAAAAAAAAAACTGCATTTGTGGTTGATGGAAGTCTGCAGAGCTTCACCTCATTCATTCATAATTCCCTTGCAAAGTGTATCTTCCCTTACAAAGCTAACAGTCATATTTCCTTTTGTAAATCAACCCCTGTGTGTGTCTGCCCTGAGATTGTGTGCATTTGTGTGTCCTGACACTATGGGAGAGATGAACTAAAACTGGAGAGTGCAACATCGGGTGCATCGAGTTTGGCTCAGTTTGGTGTGTATTGCTAGAGAGGTTTTTTTTTTCTTGGGAGAGTGCATGTGATCAGCACAGGGCCAATTAGCGCTGCCCAGACAGCGGTCAGGGGTTCTGCATCCTCCTGGAACAGAAATTAAATTCCGCCTACAAGCTTTAACCAGTGCTTGGCTGAACACTGATAGAAGTCACAAGATTGCTCTAAATGCTGATGATAAAAGGTATTTAGCAGTTTATATTTACTAAAATAATTGCATTTCCATGTTGTGTGTACTGTGGGAGACCAGATATCATGGAACCAGGGTTTAGTAACACTTTAAAGTGATACTAAACCCAGGACCCTGCATTAACTATATCTGTTCTCACTCAGTACACACAACATGGAAATGCAATTATTTTAGTAAATGTAAATAGCTAAACAGCTTTTCTCATCAGCAGTTAGAGCAGTCTTGTGACTTCAGCAGAGCAGTGGTTAAAGCTTGAAGGAGGAGTTTTCTTTCTGCTCTAGGAGGATGTGAAACCCTTGACCCTCTGTCTGAACAGTGCTGATTGGCCCTTTGCTGATCACATGCACTCTCCCAAAAAAAAAAAAAACCTCTCTAGCAATGCACACCAACCTGAGCATGTGTATATGACTATGGATTCAGTCTGTATCAGGTGGTCTTTTCAACAAGAGTAGGGGCAGAGAAGAAAGGATCAAACAGCATTTTTACACAATGCAGAGGATTAACCCCTTAGGTTCCACAGTGAGTATAACAACAATGATTTACTGCATATACAGACTGATTTTACTGTTGCGGGTTTAATAACACTTTAAGGACAAATGTCTATTGAAAAGGTACATTTCTACCTTTTCAGTCAAATTTTAGAATTCCCACTATATGATTTTGTGTTCCTGTTCAGGTGGCATAAGAAAAAAAAATATAAAAAACTTATTTCTTACGTCTTTGCAGCAGATTTATACGTAGAACTAGGCAGCTTCTCTTGTTCAAAATAGCTTGTGATGTTTAATTAGGGAACAAATTGAAAAACATTTTTTTAAATGTATTACCATACAATGTACTGCCCAAGCAATGAGATCTTTAGCTATGTTTATGTTAGGTAAAGTTTAGTTGCAAAAGTTGAAATACACTCTTAACCTCCTGTACATGCTGGCTTCATGTTATATAAGCCCAGTGTACTTCCACAAAGCCTTTGCAAAGCATTAAGCAAGCCTCATTCAGCTTCTATGAAGCCTTTAGAGCAACCTTCAGCTCCAGTTTAGGAATGTTAAATACAGATCATAATGTGAGTGCAGGCTGACATTTGAAAGAAGCTGCTAGCAGGCTTTTAAAAGTGACAACCAGAGCCACCAATCCTATTATGATCTGTTTAACGTTCCTAAACAGGAGCTCAAGGTTGCTGTAAAGGCTTTAAAAAGGTTGTTTGGAAAGCTTACCGTACATACTGCTATTGTAAAAGCTGTAGCCCGAGCAGGGTCTTATGTTCCAACAGGAGGAAAGTTTTTATAAAGAAATAATATGTCAGAAAACTTAATATCATTCCATTTTGTGCAGGCCTATCTTTTTACATAGGCATAGGTTGAGATTCAGCTAAATATCACTTTTGACCTGTTATAAATTGGCGCTTAAAGAACATCTGTGCTCAGATTATGGACATTAAACTATTTAAATATTCTGAACAAGCTGTACAAGAGTGTCTATTCCTGACATCTACAAGCCATCCCTGACCTCTCTTGTTGCTTTTAATGTTAAGTTATTCATTCTCCAAGATCACAGAAAAAGACTCTGGAGTCAGATTCAGTCATTTTCAGTCATTTTCTACAGCTTAGGAAACACTTGCTGGTTGTTTAACTGCTTGCCCTACAGAAGATTTACCCCCCTTCCTGACCAGGCCAATTTTTGCGTGATGGCACTGCGTTACTTTAACTGACAATTGCACGGTCATGCAACACTGCACCCAAATAAAATTTATGTACTTTTTTTCCTACGAATTGAGCTTTCTTTTGGTGGTATTGGATAGCCTGTGCATTTTTATTTTTTGCTCTATAAAAAATAAAAAGACCGACAATTTTGAGAAAAAAAACTATATTTTTGACTTTTTGCTATTAAACATGTCCAGTAAAACTTTTTTTTAAAAATTACATTTCGTCATAACTTTAGGCCAAAATGTATTCTGCTACATGTCTTTGCTAAAAAAACCTTATAAATGTAAATGAATTAGTTTACGTGGATGCTATAGCGTTTAAAAATGGCAGTATATATACTGGGATTTCTATTTTTTATTTTATTTTTACTAGAAATGGCGGCGATCAGCGACTTATAGCGGGACTGCGGTGGGCATTCTGACACTGGGGGGAACTGACTTGGTATGACTGACAACCCCAGTGACACCAATAGAGTGATCAGTGCTAAAAAAAAGCAATGACACTATACTAATGGCACTGAGCAAGAAGGGGTTAACATGAGGGACAGTCAAAGGGTTAACTGTGTGCTGTGTGCTGTTTTACTAAGTGCTATGTCTGTGTGCTTCACTGTGCAAATCCATCCAAAGCAGTGTGCATGAGCTGAAAGGGCAGTAGAACTGTTTTGTTTACAAACAGTTCTCCTCCCGTCGGAGGTGTTCGGCAATCACCAGGCGCTAGTAAGTAATCACCGGATGGGACTCGGTGATTGACAGCCGTGGCCGCAAATGGCAGTGCGTGTGCGCCCTCTACCCAGAAATGCTAAATCACGTATATATGCGTGATTTTGCACACCTGTGCCACCCTGTAGCAGTATTTCTGCTATAGGGAGGTCGGGAAGCGGTTAACCACTTGTTGCCCCATCGCAGTAGATTTACTGTGACAGGGCAGCAGCTGCAGACTCAGAAATGTAAATAAACGTTGAGGTCCTGCTTCTGAGTCTGGGGCATGCATACACACGCCCACTGCTGACCTGTGCTGCTGTTGGACACAGTGGGATTTTGTCAGCAGGTCCTGGTCAATAAATTTATGGCTGACGGCTGTGTCCAATCACAGCACAGAGCCCTGAGTTTACAAACAACACAGGGCTCTGTACACAGAGCAGCGATCTGGCTGTTTCTTTTCCCTGCAAAGCAGGGATTAAAAACAGCCATATTTCTTAGTTAAAGCAGCACATATAGCACACATTGCACATTATTAGCCACAGAGTTAACTCTTTGATTGCCCCTAGATGTTAACCTCTTCCCAGCCAGTGTCATTAATACAGTAACAGTGTACAGTATTAGCAATGATCACTGTATTAGTGTCCTTCAGTGTTACCTATAACGCTGCCACCTCCCCCTCACTCCCCCTCTCTGTTGGGGTCCCCCAAGGTTCTATCCTTGGGCCCCTTCTCTTCTCCATCTACACCTCTTCACTTGGTCAACTGATTCACTCACACGGCTTCAACTACCATCTCTATGCCGATGATATGCAAATCTATCTCTCTACCCCTCACCTCACCCCTTCAGTCTCCACCTGAATCACTAGCCTTCTGAACGACATATCAGACTGGATGTCACTCCACTTCCTCAAATTAAACCTTGCCAAAACCAAGCTCCTAGTTTTCCCCCCAGCCCGCTTCCCCCCCTGACCTATCCATCACGAACAATAATGCCACCATCAGCCCCACCCCGCAAGCCAGAGTACTAGGTGTCATTCTAGACTCCAATCTGTCTTTCCAGCCCCAGATCCAATCGCTGACAAATTCATGCAGACTCCACCTCTGCAACATCTCCAAAATACGCACGTTCCTAACTCCAGAAACCACAAAGCAACTCATCCACTCCCTTATCATATCACAACTTGACTACTGCAACTCCCTCCTTGCCAGCCTACCCCAACACAGGCTATCCCCGCTTCAGTCTATCCTGAATTCTGTGGCCAGACTCATCCACGTTACCAACTGCTCCGTATCCGCCACCCCCCTCTGCCAATTCCTCCACTGGCTTCCAATTGCCCAACGCATTAAATTCAAAATACTAACATTGACGTACAAAGCTGTTCATAACACTGCCCCAAACTACATCACAGACCTGATATCCATCTACCACCCAAAACACACTCTCTGCTCCTCACAAGACCTCCTACTCTCAAGTTCCATGGTCTCCTCCTCCCATGCCCGTCTCCAGGACTTCTCCAGGGCTTCCCCCATCCTCTGGAACTCACTACTCCAATCCATCAGACTGTCACCTACCCTCCTCACCTTTAGGCGCACCCTGAAAACCCATCTCTTCAGAGAAGCCTACCCCGCCCTCACCTAACTTCTGATCTCCTCTGCTCTCCCCACCACTCCATCGCCCACAGCTATTTCCTCCTGTACCACTATCCCCTCCCTCCTAGATTGTAAGCTCCAAGGAGCAGGGCCCTCGAACCCCTCGTGTATTGTATTGTTACTGTACTGTCTCATGTATTGTCTCCCATTGTAATGTACAGCTCTGAGCAAACTGTTGGCGCTATATAAATACTGTGTAATAATAATAATAATAATTATTATTTATATCAGTGTCAGTTAGTGCACCTCCCAGCCAGTTTCAGCTAGTGCCAGATTGCCCGCCAAGTTATTACAGTCCCACTAAAAGTCGCTGTATAGTGTCAAATCTGTATATATACCATACTTTGTAGATGCTATAACTTTTGCACAAACCAATTAATATACACCTATTGGGATGTTTTTGTTTTAACCAAAGACACATAGCATAATAGATTTCAGCCTAAATTTATGAAGAAATTTGATTTTTTTTTTTAATTGGGTATGTTTTATAAACAGAAGATAGAAAACTCTATTTTTCATAATGTTCGATCTTTTTTCCTGTATATAATAAAAAATAAAAAACACAGTGTGGATCAAATATCACCAAAAAAAAGCTCTACTTGTGTGAAAAAAATGATAAAAATTTCATTTGGGTAGAGTTTTGCATGGCTGAGCAATTTCTAGTTAAAGTAGTGCATTACTGAATAGCAAAAAATGCCCTAGTCATGAAGAGGGTAAAACCTTCCAGAGGTCAAGTGGGTAAATTGGAGGGCTGGTAGGCTGCCAAGATAATGTTCTCTTACAAGATCACAATGCCTTTGTTGAGAAATTCACAAAGCAATTTCTTCATAATGCTTATAAATACAGAAATGAATGTGCGTGTGTGTGATCGCTAGTTAACAAGTAGTAAACAAGAAATAAAGTTATTACTTGTTAAGACTATTTAAAGTGGTTATAAAGGTCAAGGTTTTTTACCTTCATGTATTCTATGTGTGAAGGTAAAAAAACTTTTGTGTGCAGTGGCCCTCCAGCCCCCCAATCCTTACCTGAGCCCCCTCTGTTCCAGCAACGTCCTCGACTCTTCCTCCTCATTGGCTGAGAGAGCAGGGGGAGCCCATTGACTCCCGATGCTGTTAATCACAGCCTGTGAGCCAATAATGAGAGAGAGGTGGCGGGGCTGAGCCACGGCTCTATGTGTTTTATGGACACATTGAGCAGTGGCTCGAGGTTGAGCATGCAAACAGTGCCCCCAGGGCAAGCGGATTTCCCTGGAGGCACTGCTCTAGGGTGAGCAGCCAGGAGCACCACCAGGGACCCAAAAATAAGAGGACTGGGGCTGCTCTGTGCAAGCCCCTGCACAGAGTAGGTAAGTATAGACATGTTTTGTTATTTAAAAAAAAAATAAAAAACGAAGCTTTAGTGTCACTTTAACTACTTTGGTTTGCATGATCTGCCACTGGTTCATTTTAAATATCATTTGTATTGACAAATTGTTATTGTAAGAGGTGTAGAAAACAGGCAGCCCCATAAAATTGTAATCCAAAGCCTAATACCTAATAGAACAGTAATCTATCTTTGTCAATAGAAGATACTAGTGATTGCATTTTTATTGTATCACCACAAGATGGCAGAACTGTATCCTGTTTATAATAGAAGGACACAGAAGGGAGAACTGAAAGTCTAACACTTTGTTTCCGGTAGGACCGTGATTACAATGAACATCAGATCACATTCCATTGAGAGTTTTATGTGTTTATTACAGGTAAGCTGGAGGCTGTTTAACATGATAAATAGGATAAAATGTCTTAACATGTGCCCTGGTGGTCAGTTAATGCTGCTGCTACTATTATGCAATCAGACTACAGATTGACACATGAATATATATTGCAGGTATGCTACTTGGTGCTAAGATACAGGGAATGTGATTTCTCTATTGTAATACGCTATTGTTATGCAGAATAGGTTAATAGCATTTCTGCAGAGGTCTAGATATTCAGTATTGTGATTAAAGATGTTTATTAATGCATATGGAAATAATTATTAATGTAAATGGAATTGTTTAGTAATGTATAGAGGACTGTGATTACAATGAACATCTGGTCTCATGCCATTAAGAGTTTTCTGTGTTTGTTACAGCCATTCCTGATAAAGCACTTCTGGTTTCACCCGACCCATCCTTCGCACAGTGGAATTATTAACAGTATGTGCAACAGTATCATGGGTGTTAAAATGGTGTCTAAATTTAATAACTGAAAGTTAATTTGTGTTTGTGGAATCTCCTGTATGTCCATTTCTTAAGGTGGTATTAAACCGAAAAGCAAACATTTATTATTTTTTTTTAACAATAATTTTTATTGCAAATTTTTCACAAGCTTTACAAAACATTGCAAATACACAAATGACAATTGTATAAAATTAGAGAACCGCTTACCATTAATAATAATAACCATGTACATTGGAGTGATCAGCTTACTATAATGCATGTCATCAATGCATACATCAAGAATATTATATGACAGAAATTTCAACTGTAAGCGGCCTGAATAAGCAAAAAAGGCCAACTGAGATAACCTATATTAGAGTTATAACTACACATGCCAATTAAAACCTCTACGAGATACCTGTGGACAAATCAAGTTCATACTTTATTGCTATGATAAGATGAAAGGGGAATATGGGGATTTCAGATTCTTGCTGTGCAGTGAGAGTGGTTCAACCAGTGATGCCATTGTTTCCAAAACTTTGTGCATTTGCCATTCTTGATTGCAAACATAAGCTAAAGCTGAGTTTTCGTGTTAAGGTATTGTAAAAATAGAGACCATTCGGGGGTCAGGACTTTTCCAAGTTGACGCTATGACTCATCGGGCTACTATGATGCGGTGTATTATGAAAGCAGGCTGGGATGAGGCCCACGAATCGTGATTCAATAGAAGTAGCACTGTGCCTAGGTCAAAACTTATATTGCATAGAGAAACAGTTGAAATGAATGAGAATACGGGGGTTAAGAATATGCATGCATCATACATACTAGGGGAGTACAACTGGGGTAATCAATGGTGGAGAAGGATCTGGGAGTTCTGGTAGATCACAAGCTTAATAATGGCATGCAATGCCAAGCTGCGGTTTCTAAAGCAAGCATATTCCTCTCTTGTATTAAAAGAGGTATAGACTCCAGAGAGAGATATAATGTTATCCCTGTACAAATATTAGTAACACCTCATCTGGAATATGTAGTTTAGTTTTGGGCACCAATTCACAAAAAGAACATTGGGGAACTGCAGAAAGTACAGAGAAAGGCAACCAAACTGATAAGAGGCATAGAGAAGCTCAGCTATGAGGAAAGATTAGAGGAACTGAATTTATTCTCTCTTGAGAAGAGGAGATTAAGGGGGGATATGATCAACATGCATAAATACATTAGGGGTTCATATAGTGAACTCGGTGTAGAGCTATTCACCCTGAAGTCATCACAGAGGACAAGGGAGCAATCTTCACATCTGGAGGAAAAGAAATTTAATCTCCAAACAGAAAGGTTTCTTCACAGTGAGAGCTGTGAAAATGTGGAATAGACTCCCTCAAGCAGGGGTGGCTAACCTGTGGCTCTCCAGCTGTTGTGGAACTACATTTCCCATGAGGCATTGCAAAGATGGAAAGTTACTGACTTGCAGAGGCATGATGGAACTTGTAGTCCTGCAGCAGCTGGAGAGCCGCAGGTTGGCCACCCCTGCTCAAGAGTTGGCTCTGGCCAGCTCAGTGGATTGGTTTAAAAAAAGGCCTGGATTATTTCCTAGATACACAGACTATAACTGGATACTATAATGTTGTAAAAAATCTTCCTGCGCTGCTGTGTCTTCTAAGTAAATGAAAAAGCAGCTTACATCCAATCCTCACCTTTAGATGGAAAAATGAATAGAACTAATATAATAATGATGTAGCGCTGTGTTAACTGTTTTAACCCTTAGGCAATAGAGATGTCAATATGCTGTCAACCCATGTGAGGTGACACAGGCGATTTGTACTGCAACTGAAATGTGAGTTTGTGCTTGGCGTTTTTCATATATTAAAGGTTTATATGCAGTATTACACTATGGAGGATCTCTGCTTTTTCTGTTGTATGATTACCAAACATCATATCTATATATGAGCATCCATATTGTTACCTGGTCATGGAGGAATAGTGGAAGGTGGAGGAAAGCTCAATAAAGGCGGTGGAGCCAATCCATGTCTGGAGATATCGTGTAGGATCCTGGGTGATCCATAAGGCTTTTTGGCCCCAGTGGGTCGCAGGGGGAAGGTGAGCGGGCACGCCTGCCATATAGGAGCATCACTCACTACCTGCACTGGCGCAGGAGTATGCAGTTTGTCATTTGTTGTGTGGGCTATTGTTACACAAGCTAAACACCAAATATTGTGGACTGCTTTATTATATATATAGATCACCCATTTAAGGTGATGCATATCCCTGTGTAGGGAATCACTGCGTGCCACAATTATGATTATATGATCACTTGGATAAGTATATGTTTGTCTTATACTGCATGTATCACTTATTAGTATCACAGTATATACTTGGTTGACAGCATATTGACATCTCTATTGCCTGAGTGTTAAAACAGTTAACACAGCGCTACATCATTATTATATTAGTTCTATAACTGGATACTAACATTTATAGGTAAAGTTGATCCAGGGAATATCTGATTGCCTCTTGGGAGATCAGGAAGGAATTTTTCCCCCTGCAGGAGTAAATTGGATAATGCTTTGCTGGGTTTTTTTTGCCTTCCTCTGGATTAACTGTGGGTGTAGGATTATAATTTTTTTTAATGGTTGAACTGGATGGACTTTTGTCTTTTTTCAGCCAGACTAATTATGTAACTATGTAACTATGTAATACCCATTCCCAGAACTTGGTAATCACGTAGCAGGACCGCCATATGTGTAGTAAGGTACCTAGATTTCCGCAATTTCTCCAGCAGTCAGGCAATGCTTTCGGGAAGATTTTTGAGAGTCTCACTGGAGTATAATACCAGTTATGTAGTAACTTTAAAGCGGTTTCCCAATGAGTGATGCATCTCAGGGAGGCTAGCAGTATTTGAGTGGCTTTTTGCCATTGGGCTTTTGTGAAGACTTGAGATATCAAGGTTTCCCAAGCAACCATGGATGAGGTTTTGTCCAAGAATGAGCTATGATTGAGAAGGTGATAAAAAAAAGATTTCTTTGCTTTGTTGTGTCACGGTGTTGTAGTATGTTATGATGTCCAATGGAATCCGGAGGTCAGATTTGCTAATGGTTTCAAGGATAGACCTTACATGGAGGTATTGGTAAAAGTCGGTGTTTGAAAGGTAGTAGATGCTTTGTAATGTTGAGAATGAGCATATTGTAGAGTGTTCCATTAGGTGGCCAATGGTGAGAATACCAGCAGAAACCCAACTGTTCAGGTTTAGAGCGTGTGACAGGAGTTCTAAAGAGGACAGCGGAAGAGAGCCAGATATTGAAAGCTGCTTTTATGGCAAGGAACGGAGAGATGTTAGGTCAAAATCCCAGAAGTGTGGTACCTAGGATACCTTGAAGTGAGGAGTCTAGGATTGAGCGTTCCATGGCGACCCAGACATGGTCCATGGACTGGAACCACCATCTTCTCAGTTGGTCTAGAATTATTGCCTGGTAGTATGGCAAACATTTATTATATTGCAGCTTACCAATTGTTAGATGTGATTTCTGCATTGGTTTTATGTTTTAGGCTTTCTTTCCTTTATTTTCACCTGGTGATCTGGCCAGTAAGTCTGTTGTTTTCCAACATAACAAGCTCATCTGCAGATGTAGCAGTTACAGGGTTGAGACAAACCATTTACTACTGACAGAGGCGCTTACAATGATCAGCATTTATTCATGTAAAACCTTTTAGAGTATCTAAATCTGCTAGTACTTCTAACACTGCCCCTCAGCAGAATAACAATGCTACTGTCCAAAGGTGTTCTTTTGCTCCCTCTTCCAAACTGGAGGAACTCCAATACAGGAGTTTTGTTACACGGTAGATCAACAGGCAATAAAGTGGGAAAAAAGCATAAAAAAAGAAAACTAGTACAGCAACCACATCTAAGGACTGGAAAATGTGCAGTATATTACATTTTTGGTTTTGGGTTTAACATATCTTTAACATTCTAATTGTGTATTATATAACTCTGATTTCCATATTTGTAATTATTTCACTTATTTGTGTGCAGGAAAGGGGCATTTTTTGAATATAGTCATTTTCCCCATGATGCTTTTGCTAGCTGGAGCTTGCACTGATATATTGTACTGTCAGAATTATTTAGGAATAGGATACTGAACTACTTTGAATAAAAAGAAAAATGGATGACCTTCTTCTTTATGCACCACTTATCAAGCTCAGAGTGAAGACTTTAAAGATGATTGTAAGATTTGATGCTGCAAGTAGCTCAGAAAATAAACTTTCAGCTTAATTCACCATTCAAGGTCAGTACAGCTATATTATCAAAAAGCTATACACGTATAATAAGAAGCAGCTCGACCTCGATAGCGTGAACCTGTGAAGGATAGAAAAATTGCATAAGGCTATTCATAGGTAATTGCTTTTTGTCCATTTCCTTTTGTTTTATTGATGGAATTGTTCTTTTTAAAGCTTGATAAGCAGGGAGTTTGTATAGGGTTAAGAAAAACAACTTGTCATCAAGTGCAATGTGCCAATTGCCCTATGCTAGTCCATCTTAGGCTGCTATCTTACATAATGTATTGGAAGTCATTTGATTAATGCTGCTGTCCAAGTAACTGCTTAAGCTCTAGGGAGATTGTTAGAGCAGGAGTTTCAGATACTAACACCTTACTGACTAGTACAGATGAAAGGCACAGCAAATCAGTGTCATCTCATCATTCTCTTTGCTGTCTCTACCTCTTTTTTTTTTTAAGACATATTGGCTAGATGAAAGTATTATCTTGTGTCTTGTCCATTCATTCTAAAATATATTTGGCTTTTTACCTTTCTTTGTATGATGCTCCTATGATGCTTGCTGGAGATAAAAAGAAGTTCCTTTCTGCATTGTTAAGATTTATGTCTGCAAACAACAACCCTCTTTAATTATCTCTCAATGAGATTCGGTCAGGAGAGGTGATCCCTAGCTGGTAGATTGCATTGTGCCCTTTCACAAAATTAATGACAGTGACAGAAGCCTTTCTTCAAAGCACAGGAAGCTGCAGCGATATGAGCCATTTGACTACTGCAGGTACCTAGCCTTACCTATTACTTTTTTTTTGCACTCAGTAGTACAATAGTTTTTTTTTATTGCAGTATGTTAGGTTTCAAAAGAATTTATTTGACTTATATCCTTAGTACAAAGTACATATTCTAGTACAAAATCCTGTAAGTGCAAAGTACATATTCTAGTAATAAAGGGATTAGTTCTAGATATAGCTGATTTAAAAAAAAAAAACTGATGGTTGCTTAGTGTTAGCATAGTTCTCTTGCAAGGAACCTTGGGATCCTGGGCCGATTTCTCATCAGAATCTTCCCATCTTTCCATCAGATGGAATCAAAATGCATTAAAGAACAACTGTTGATGGGCAGCACAGTGGCTAAATGATTAGCACTTCCACCTGGCAGTACTAGGGTCATTGGTTCAAATCCCAACCACGGCACCACCTGCCTGGAGTTTGCATGTTCTCCCTGTACCTTCGTGGGTTTACTTCGGTTTCCTCCCACACTCCAAAGACATGCTGGTAGGTCAATTGGATCCTGTCTAAATTGGCCCTTGTATGTATGAATGTAAGTTAGGGACTTTAGATTGTACACACCTTGAGGGTTAGGGACTGATGTGAATGTACAACATATATGTAAAACCACTGCGTAAATTGACAGCATTTTATAAGTACCTGAAATAAATAAATTACAGTCTTGGAATTACTGTGGCTGTGCTAAGGTCAATAAGTCAGAAAAACTGCAACTCTTGTCGCATGATTTTTTTGTGTCAATGGGCTCCATTCACAAAAGCAGATCGCATGGGGTATTTAGGTGTCTGGACACATTTTCCATAAATAGCTCATGCGATCCTGAAACTGTCAATCCACTATACTGTATTTAAAACGCTCAAAGCGGTCGGTAAATACTGCATAAAAAGGCATTAAAGTCAATTCACAAAAGGAAATAAATAATTAAATGCATGCTTTAATTAAGTAGTGGTCCAGGCATGCAGTATTTAAGGAATGTAAAAATAATGTAAAAATACAGTCTGTATCTTTTTGTTTCATTTCTTTTCAACATTTATTTAATGCATATAAACCTAAATATGGAACTGTGGAAACCATTGGGGTTGATTTACTTAAACTGTAACTAAAGGAACATTTATTTTTTTTAGTTTTGGATAGAGTGAAGGTGGATTAGAACACCTTTCAGATTTCTATTGCTACCTGTGCCTCCATAAGGGAGATACATTCTCTCTATTTGTCCTGTTTACCATTACTGTTGAAAATGAAAATAAAAGAAAATCCCACATTTTGGGTTATACCCAGATTAGTAATAGAGGGGAAATTTTCCAATGGGGGCACCGATTCTGGTGACCTGAGGATCTCCAAGGGATTCCTTTATTTTTTTTAGGGATTTCCTCTCACTTCCTGTTTTGGCTATGGGCCAAGGTAAATCTCCTCAATGGGAAACAGATGGCAAAACAAAACACCTTACAGGCTTATAACCCTCCTTTACACTATTCCCAGTTTCACCTACTGCCTGCTGCATTTTCTATATATCTGTAGACTGCACTTGCTAAAAAAAATCTAAAACTTTGAGCATGGCTACCTAACGGACAGACAGTGTAAAACAATATATCTTAAAGTATAACTAAAGGCAAAACTTTTTTTTTAGTTTTGGATAGAGTGGAGATGGATTAGAAGGTTTTTACCACGGTCTGTGTCCCTGTTGGGGAGATTCACCATCTCTATTTGTCCTGTTAACCAATATTATCAAAAGTGGAATTAACCACTTGCCCTCCAGAGGATTTATCCCCCTTCCTGACCAGGCCATTTTTTGCAATACGGCGCTGCAGTACTATAACTTACAATTGTGTGGTCATGCAATGCTGTACATAAATGAAATGTGTGTCCCTTTTTTCCCACAAATGGAGCTTTCTTTCAGAGGTATTTGATCACCTCTGTGTTTTTTATTTTGTGTGCTATAAACAAAAAAAAAGATCACAATTTTGAAAAAAATATTTAATTTTGACTTTAACCAAAAGGGTTGAGCATCTGGCTGCTCATCCTTATCTGAATGCATGTACCCAAAGAACCTCCAGTGGGACTTTATTGCAGAAATAGGATCATACATTAATTGAAAGAGACATTTGGTTAAAAAATATTTGTATCAACTTTATTACATACTCATTTCCATTGTAATATTAAATACATAATTTCTAAAAAGAATATTGTTCTGACAGTATTCTTACAAAAGAACTCTTAATACAGGAATATGAAAACACACAGAAAAGACTGAAAAAAAAACCTCTGACATGTTTTGATCATTCCACATTCTAGATCTTCCTCAGGGAACATGAGAGACAAAGGACTTTCTAGTAGATATGTAAACAATCATAAATGAGTATACCAAAAAATAAATAAACAGATAATCAAAAACATTTCCACATAACCAAATAATTTTTTACTTACAAAAGCATTTGTCAGAGCAAAAGAGAGGATGACTTCCAAGATGAGAGGCTGGACACCATGTTCTGGTGGGGTGCATCATCCAAGACGGCAAGAGTGGTCAGATGTAAGTCACCAGATAACAAGGACTGACAGAGGGGCAACAGAACATCCCCCAATGGGTCTGAAGATGGTATGAAAAACAGAATATATTAAATTCCAAATCATAAGACCAAAGGGATATACAGTACCTAATAAAAGAATATGCATTCAAGAATAGTCCATAAAGTATATATCAAGAGATGAAACTGACTGTGTCTTGAGCAGGCCAATGTATGGAACAAATAGAATTTCACTTGGTAATAAATGTAACAACTCAAGGAAGTAGAGTGGTAAATTTGAGATATTAATTTCTCCAAGGAATGGAAGTATGTCAAGTCCCATGGAACAAAGACCAAAGTGGCACGTAAGACTGAAAGATCCAAATATTATGCAAACAATTAACGGTAATAGCCAATGGTAGTATAAAAAAGAAGAACTATACATTAACAATATCATATGAAGGAAAGAATAGAAAAATATATCCCAATCAGAAATTGATGGGGTATAAATAAATAATTTATTGTACTGCAACAAGAATTATTATTAATACTGGTCAAAAAAAGAAAAGAAAAGCCACCTGATTATGAGCTATATGATAATATACTCTACAAGAAACATACAACAAAATTGTTGCTCACCAAGTCTGCAAGGAAGCACAAAAAAAGTGCTGTAGGGAACAAATCCACCAAATCCCTAATAGGCAAAAGAGAAGATGAGCCACCATTAGTATAAATTACATCCAAGTAATTGTCAATAGATAAAGCAAGTCAAATCATGTAGCCATGGAAATATTTAACCAGTATATCAAAATAAAAAACTAAGAATGAAATCAGAACAAGCCATATATGCATTAAAGTAATCAATAAAAAGCACTGACACTACTAATGACACAGGAAGGGGTTAAAATCTGTGGTAATCAAAGGGTTAGCTGTGTGCTGTTTTACATTGTGTGCTGTGAGTGTTTTACTGGGGAGACATGCTGTGCAGAGAAATACAAACTAGCATGTCCTTGCTGGCAGGAGAGAGACCTGTGTTGTATACACACAGGTCTCTCCCCTGTCAGCTTTCCCCCGATGATCGTGGGGTGCCAGTGGGGAATCTCCGGCCGGGACCCAGTCATTGATATCCCTAGCTGCCAATGGCGGCGCAGTTTAATGTGGCAGGTGTGCATGCGTGCCCCCTACCCAGAAATGCAAATCACATATATATATATATACATGATTTTGCGCAGCCCTGCCGACCTGTTGCAGTACTTCTGCTATAGGGCGGCAGGCAAGCAGTTAAATAAAACCACAAATTTTGGGTTATAAAGTAATAGAGGGAAAATGTTCCAATGGGGATACTAGTTTGGGTTACCGAGGGTTCCCCAAGGAATTCCCTTATTTTGTGGGGATTATCTCTTACTTCCTGACAGAGGTTATAACCCTTCCTTACTCTATCCAAAATGAAAAAAAAAAAGTGTTGCCTATAGTTCTACTTTAACTCAAAACTTTTTTATTTGTTTTAGACAAAGTGTCGAAGAGTTAGAATCCCTACAGAGTTGTTATTGCTATCTGTATCCCAACTGGGAAAGTTCATATTATGGTGACCGTTGTCACTGGGGCAGAAAATATCAGGAAATACAAAATTTTACAGAGACCATTTTTCTTTCAAATATTTACCCACTTACTGTTTTGGTTGCAGGACATGAAGTAAAGATAAACCTCCTCATCAGGGCGTTATGTCTGTAGAAGCACTTTAAATATGATTTGAACTAACCGCATATAAAGAACATCAGGGACCCCAACTATTATGTGTTTTGTGATTGAAAATGTTAGAAAACTGTATATTTCCTTCTGTAGATCTCCATAATTATTGATAAGGCTGTTTACAAAGCACCCCCATTGCCCAGCTCTGTAGGCTAAATACGTTTTCAAATTAGGGACTCCCCATTCAACAATTATCTTTAAGGTTGTTTGATTTAGTCTGCATATCCAATATCTTCTTATACATATAGTCACCATTACAGTGAATGTTTTTAAATTCACTGTAATGATTGTACAGGTAAGCATAGATGATCCTGAACTTCAGAATTCAGAGAAATGCAAATTATGGCTTATACAGTAAGCACACATTTTTAAATTTTGGTTGATTTACTAAAAGCAAATAGACTGTTCACTTTGCAAGGGAATTTGCCGCATAACTTAATAAATAAGGTGAAGTTCTGCTGACTTCCATCATCCAATCATGTGCAAGCAAAATACTCTTTTTATTTTTCCTGCATGTTATTGGGTATTTTTTGGAAAGTGAAATGTCACCACATTCACAAAGCTCTGGGGAAAATTACCTTGCAAAGCACAGGTTCCTTGCACAGTAAATAGTGTATTTGCCTTTAGTAAATCACCCCCATTATCTTTAAATAATGAACTAATCATAACTGATTCTCCATTCAAATATTATAGAAGTGGATAATCTGCCTTCTGGCCAGCAGTCCGTGATTCCTTTTTCATCCAGTTTTCTGCATCTCTACTGATGACCTTTCTTATGCATACACACACCTTCTTGTTGCCCGAACAGGAAATTATTCTGAGGCACACCATTGGGGTCAATTTTTTTATAACATATTTGTTGGACGAATCTTACAGACATTTGTGCAGGCTGCACAAATTTTGGCCATAATTTTTGTAATAGATTAATTCCTATGATCTAGAGGGCAAAATGCCGCATTTTGGCCACTAGATGATGATCATATGAAATAGTCTATCACAGAACTTACAACCAAATTTTGTGAAGCCTGCATTTATTACAGATATCTATATAATGCTGACAAGTTACACATTACTTTACTTATATATTATACATTCACATCAGTCCCCGCCCTCCAGGAGCTTACAATCTATGGTCCCTAATTCACATTATTACATATGCATACTAAGGCTAATATAGACAGGAGCCAATTAACCTACTAGCATGACTTTGAAGTGTGTGAAGAAACCTAAAGGAAACCCATGAGCCAACAACCCTAGTGCTCCCAGGAGAAAGTGCTAACCACTTAGGAATTGCGCTGCCCATGTGAATGTATGTGACATTTTTCCAACTGACTGTTTTAGAAATTGATCCCCTAAGTGACTTAAATTTCACCATTATCCAGTCTTAAATTCTGCTCAGTTCCCTGAGACAATGGAAACATAAAAAGTTTGAAAGGTAGAATTCATTGGGTTTCTGATGATGGACAACTATCTAATTGTTTTCAGCAATCGTATTCCTTCTGTGCTTAGTCAACTTTTCTTTTTGTACTGTATTGATTGGCACTGGAATGATTTACTCTAGCAACATGACCCAAGGTTGAACCTTAATGATTTATACTATGGACACAGGAAAAAAGTGATAAGAGAAATTAGAACGAAGATACACATACACAAATAAATTACTCTAATTAACTTAAAAAGAATTACACTGATACTATGGGTATACAATATTCTGCAATGCTATACACCCATTGATCCTTTTCCTGATATTTCTATCTTCCTATGTGAACTATTCAGTATTTGGAGACAAAGCCATGGTGAATGTCTCACTAACTGGCTTAGTTTTTAAGAACTAGAAATAAACCACTTATTACCTTCACGCCTGAACCCTTGAGACTTTGGGGCTGATTTATTAGCCAAATTTTTTAAGACCTTCTGGTGATGAAGTGCCCTATTTAAGACACTAAATTTGTGTGAATCATGTAAAAGTGCACCAGCTATGATGTGGAGAGCAATGCTTTTAAATCAACAAAGCACAACACGATGAGGAAGTTAACCAAAGCACAAATCAAATAAATATGTTCAAAACACGAGAAACACATCCAGACATAAAAGGGGATTAGCGTTGTTGTTACTGATGCTAAACAATCAATGAGATTTATCTTCTGTTAAAGTTGAACTATAGGCAAACCTTTTTCTTCATTTAGGATAGAGTAAGGGGGTGTTATAACCCCGGTCAGGTTTTTTTTTTGCCATCTGTGTCCTATTGTGGAGATTTCCCTTTACTTCCTGCCCCATAGTCAAACAGAAAGTGGGGGGAAATCCCTGCAAATTATGGAAATTCATTGGGGACACACAGGTCACTAGAACTAGTGTCTCCATTGGAAGATTTCCCCTCTATTACTTTTCTAGGGACAACCCAAAATTTGGGATTTTCTTTTACTTTCAGTTACAATGATAACGGTAAGCAGAACAAATAGAGAGGGTGAATCTTCCTAACAAGGCACAGACAGCAATAAAAACAGATGTTCTAATCCCTCTCTACTCTATTCAAAACTTAAAAAACAAGTTTAGCCTTTAGTTCTACTTTAAGACAGTGTAGCCTGTGGCGATGATTTTTGATTGGATCTGATTGGACATAGCACAAATTTGTTAGCAGCTTTCAGCCAGTAATTTTATCTGAAACCTGTTGATCGACTATGTCCAATCACTGCACAGAGTTCTGTGTTTACAAACACACAAAACTCTGTGTACATAGAACAGTGATCTGGCTATTTCTTCTCTCTGAAAAGCAGGATAAAAAAACAGCCAAATCTGTGAGTGAAAGCAGCACACATTATGCACATTACACTTGTTAGGCACATAGTTAACCCCTTGATTGCCTCTAGATGTTAAAGTGTTACTAAACCCATGACCCTGCATTCACTATATCTGGTCTTCCACAGTACGCAGAACATGGAAATGCAATTACTTTAGTAAATATCTCTTTTTTTTTCTTTCAGCAGTATGCAGCAGTCTTGTGACTTCTATCTGTGAGCACTTGTTAATCTTTTAGGGGGAAGTTTTCATTCTCCTCTGACTGTCCTATGAGGCTGCATGACCCCTGACCCTCTGTCTGGACAGTGCTGATTGGCCTTGTGCTGATTACATGCACCCTGCCAAGAAAAAAACAACTGAGCATGCGCAGAGTGCCTCCTAGGTATCTGTACTATCAGCAGATAGATTGGAGACAGTAAAAGAAGGGGAGGATCAGAGAAGACAGGATTGAACAGCCTTTTTTAAACCATGCAGAGGATTAGCCCCTTAGGTTCCACAGTGAATATAATGAGCATGTGTTACTACAGATACAGACTGATTTTACTGTTGTGGGTTAAGTAACACTTTAATCCCTTCCAGGCCAGCATCATTAGTGCAATTTACAGTCTATAGTATTATCAATGTATCAGTGTATTAGCATCATTAGCAGCCAGTTAGTGTTCCTACCAGCCAGTGTTTGTGCCAGATTGGCAGCAACACTATCACAGTCCCACTATAAGTCGCTGATCACCGCCATTATCAGTATTGCCTCTGTAGCTGTGTAAATTCCAGTATATATCCCATAGTTTGTAAACACCATAACTTTCACACAAACCAATTAATTTACACTTACTGATATTTTCTTTTACCAAAGACATATAGCAGGATACATTTTGGCCTACATTTATGAATACGGTTTTTTTTATTGAATATGTTTTATAACAGAAAGTAGAAAATATTTTTTTTTCCAAAGTTTGCTGTCTTTTTTCATTTATATAATAAAAAGTTAAAAACTCAGTACAGCATTGCATATTTGAGCAATTGTAATCAAATAATGCCATAGTCATTAAGGGGGTTAAAAGTTAAATGTTTTGTGAATTTTTAAAATGTGTTACTTGTTTTGCAAACAACACCTTATCATAGGCAAAGTGTTGTCACTTTTGTGTGGAAGTAAAGTGTACCACCTTGCTGTATCCTGATATCCACCATGATATTGTTTGATTGCACAAAGAAGAAGCAAGCAATGGTGTTCATATTCTAAACTTTTTTATTATTATTATTATTATTATTATTATTATCATCATTATTTTTATTATTTACTATCATATTTATTAAGTGTGATGAATTTTCCCATTGGGAGCATATTCCACAATGTAAACCTAATTATCAATAAGCACAGCCACTACTCAATTACCCCTTACACCACGAAAATCATCAAACATATAAACATAAGCTCACATATAAAACAATACTTAAACATAAGGTTGCTGTGTGCAACATTAAGTGGTTTCACTCCACTCCTCAGTAAATAATGCAGCAAAAGATGCCATGCAACTCACAAACCATCACTATAAAATGATAATAGTTTAAAACATAAAGTCTAAAGTAATAAGATCTTCCACCAAATCTTCTACTGAGGAAGCCGGTTGGTTGGGTGTAACACGTATAGGAGTGGGGTCAGTCGGTGGCTTTCATTTTCAGAAATCACTGAAAAATGTATTCCAGAAGGATATGAGTGACTTACATGACTAAATTATGTGGTAGAGAGAACCTACCTCTCCACACTGCCTCCAACACAGTGGAGACACAGTTTAGATAAACGCAGTGGGATCAGATACCACTGGTGGACTAATTTTCGGTATGATTCCCAATGTGATGCACAATGGGACACTTTATATGTTCTTTTAAAGGCTGTATACCACATCTGTTCTTAAGTGGGTTGGGGCAAGTGGAATTACCAACTGTTTAGAGAAGCAGATTTGGAGGGGAGTAATGGATTTATCAATAGAGTATAAAATGTTGATATTCCTTTGCCTGGATATTTGTTTTTCTCATGGAAGAGGTGAAGTTGTAGGGGCACATTAAGAGTGCAGGGAATTTGTTTCCTATTTAGACAGTGGATGATTTGGAGGTGGTTAAATCTTTCACAGGGCGGCAACTAGTATTTATTTTGCAGATATTGGAAGGATACTAAGCCATGTTTCCCATGTAGGTCAGACATGGAGTATATTCCAATTTTTACCCAAGTAGTCAAGTTAATGTTGGGGATTCAAAAGTGGAGGACATGGAGAGGAGTAGGAATTTATTTAGAGGTCAGGGATGAATGGGTGTCAAATGTTGTCCAGGCATCTATGGAAGCCTTGATGCATGGATGTGTGTGTTGGGAGTGTTTGGGGGAGACAGAGTGTAAAAGTAAATCAGACTGTGGAGTGGATGGGTGGAACAGTTCATGTTCCATGTTAGTCCACATTTTGTCTTTGGTTGGGTGCCACCAGAAGTAAATCTGGTCAAGGAGTGCTGCTAGGTAGTAGCTGTGTAAGTGTGAGCGGTTGGCTCCTCCTCTGTGGTAGGGGCGGATTAGCAGGTTATTGGTGCATTTAGGTAGTTTCGACTCCCATATGAAACTGGAGAACTGTTTTTGTGCTGTGTTGAAAAAATGTATAGGAATGAGTATTGGGAGGGTTCTAATGAAATAGAGGACTTTTGGTAGTACAAACATTTTTAAAGTGGCTACTCGACCCAGTTTGATTGAGGAAGAGAGTGTAAGAAACGCTTTGTGGTTTAAGTCATAAAAGAGTGAGGTTGGTGCTGAAATATTGATTCCCAGATAGGGGATAGATTGTTTTGCCCATACAAATGAGTATTGCTTAGAGAGGATATTTTGGGAACTTTTTGGTGTGTGTAGGTTTAAGATTGATTATTTATTTTCATTGAGTTTGCAGTATTATACCTCCGTATATAAATGTAGTATTTCTCTAATTCTGTGTAATGATCGGATAGGGTTTAATATCATTAGTATGATATTGTCAGCAAAAAGACTGATTTTATGTTCATTACCTTGGAAAGTAATACCTGAGCAATGTGGGTCTTCACAAATTTTTATGGCTAAGGGTTCGATAAGTAAGACGAATATTATTTGGGACAATGGGCAGTCTTGACAGGTGCCATTTGTGATGACAAATGTTTTGGAGAGTATACCATCAGTAAGTATTGTGGCGGAGGGGGGAGAGTAGAGTGACATGATGGCCCTTTGGATCCATCCTGTTATTCCAAGTGTTTGTAAAACTGCTTGCATAAACCCCCAGTAAATACGGTCAAACGCCTTCTCTGCGTCCAAGGAAAAACTCAGATTCTACGAGCATTTATGTGAGCATTTAATTTAATGATAATCCCTCTCATAAATGCTTTATAGGTAGACCATAATGTAAATATTGAAATATCAGGAGTATCGTTGAACTCAAAGAAAAGATGACGTGCTTCTCCTATGGTTTTTTACGGGCCAGGTCAGACAGGATGAATGAACTCAGTCTCAATGGTTTGGATGGTGTCAGGCTATTAGGTGGGTCTATGGATACAGACACTGGAGCGTGGTCAGACCATGTAATAGTTCCAATTGTTGAGGAGGATACGTATTGTATTGTCCATTTATCTGTAAGAAAGAAGTCTATTCTTGAGTATTAGCATTGTGATGGAGAGAAATATGAATAGTCCCTTTCGGATACATGTTGTCATCTCCAAATGATCGTTGGTGTGGAGAAACTGATTGAGATTTTGGTGTAGGGGTCTATTGCCTGAAGATGAGTCCATTTGTGAGTTGTTAACTGTTTTGAAATCTCCACCTATGATCAGGCGGCCTTTTTGATGGAGTCTAGTTTGGTTATCAGGTATTTGCAAAATGAAATCTGGTTAGAGTTTGGAACATACACTTTGACCAGTGTATAGGAGATATTGTTAATGAGGCATACCAAAATGTGGAAGTATCCTTGGGGATCTGCGTATTCGTAGGTGAATTGAAAGTTAATCGAATCTTTAATGGCTGTAAGGACTCCGTTAGTCTTCTTGTGGTGTGATGCCAGGTAATTCATAGATAAATTTTTGATTGGGTAGGTGTGTGTTTTATTCAATGTAAAATGAGTTTCTTAGATAAAAATTGACATCCACATGCTGGGTACAGATTTCTTTTGTCAATGAAGATCTTTTATAGGGTGAGTTCTGTCCTCTGATGTTGAAAGAGATTGTTTTAAGCATATTGTGATTGTATAAGGAAGCAGAGGTAGTTCTGGGTGTAATTTAGAATTTTTGGTGTCTCTTTCATCTGACTTGCGAGATGGAATAATGGAAGAGTATGATTCCACATGAGATGGCGATGAGGATATTCATAGTTTTGTAGGGATGTTGATCTTTGCCATGTATGTAAGATGATGGTATGGAGTATAATCAACTGGAAGAGAAGCATGATAGGAACTGGGACAAACTTTTGTAAAAACAACTTGCGAAAAATGCAAGAACATGGGTAACCAGAATGGTTACTAACACCTGGGGGCTGAACAATAACCATGATGACATCAGGTGGTCGTCATGTAATAACTGTATGAGCTTGTTAAATTCAAAAAGAAGGGCCGAGGCTGTGTAGGCACAAATTAATCGTTATGGAGGTCATGTGACCGTCTGATGTAGTACAGTGCTCAGGTCCGATCACCCTCCATTTGGTGCAGTTGATGTGAGGTCGGTCATCACAAAGGAGAATATTCCAATCCTTTAGGAGGTCTAGGCCCTCTTTCAAGCTGCAAACTACGTAGAATCTACCTTGATGTTTTATGAGGAGTTTGGTGGGGAATTCCCATTGATATGCTATACCATGGTTCCGTAGGGCTTTGGTGATGGATAATAGCTTTTTTCTATTGAGAAGTGTTAGTTTGGATAGGTCAGTGTATAATTTAACCCCTGTATGTGATTCCAGAAAGGCTGATGAATTTCTTGCCGCCAGCATTAGTTTTTCTTTTATGTGGTAGAAATGGACTCTAACTAGAACATCCCTTGGGATAGAGGTTGGTAGGAAGGTAGATTTGGGAATTCTATGGGCTCTATCGAGCGCCACCTCTAGTGGACCGAAGTGAGACGCTTCATTAGTTGTTGTAAATAAGGTATTAGTGCATCAGAGGTAATTGATTCAGGGATCCCTTGGAATTTTATGTTATTTCTTCTAGATCAATCTTCTAGGTCAGCGATTTTGATTTTTAGTTGTAAGACATTTTCATGGTCTGCATGTGCGTCTACCACTGCATTGTGTGCCATAAACATATCAGCCATATTGGACTTGATTTGTTGAATTTGTGTGGAGTGATCAATAATGGGGTTTGATATTGGGGCAATTATGTTTCTCAAATCGCTATGTAGAGTCTGTCTGAGTGAAAGTAACATATTTTTCATGGCTGTTTCAGAAACTGGTTGATCAGAGACAGGGAATTCCTCAATGGCTGTTTGTAATAGTAGTGTAGGAGTATAAGGCATCTGTGGAGATAGATAGGTAGCAACTGCAGGGCCCTCAATCCTAGGCCTGGATTTTGCTGGACTGCGGGTTGTGGGCGAGAGAGGAGGGGTCCTCACCTGGGTCTCTGTCTCACAGAGGAACTGCCAGTCTGGGATGGATCCGGAGTGCAGCTGTTGTGATTTGTGGCTGCAGGGACTTTTATCCCGCCTGAGATGGAGCTGGCCCCATCTTGGATTCTGTGGTCACGGGCCAGATAGAAGCCCATACGTCTCTGCGGCTGGGCCAGAGACTTACGGCATCTGGGCATGATTGCAGAGGGGGGGGTGTATATCCCTCGTTTCAAGTGTGCCGGTGTCCCGTCTGTCGGGTTGTGAGCTGGGTTGCCGCGGAGACGGTCACGGAGCCTCTGCTCTAAGAAGCCATCTTGGGAGCTGGCCATGCATGCGCCCTACTTTGGACTTTATGTTTTAGACTTTTATTATTTTATAGTGAAGGTTTGTGGGTTGTGTGGCACCTTTTGCTGCATTATATACCACAACGTGAACCTGATTAATTTGAGACACAGATTCAGTGTAAAAGTGGCTCTGTCCCTCTTGGTACATGTTTCCATGCTAATAGTGTGATTCTCTATATCCCTAAGTAGAATTGACAACACATGGCAATTAATAAAATAGTTGAGTTAGCAGCACATTTCTCCCACTAGCCTGTAGTAGTTTGTTCCTCTGATTTCCAGATATGTATGTATTCAGTTTATGCTACTACATATGAGCTTCATCCAGCTGTAAAGTAATTAGCATTATGTCATCTCTTTTGCTTCATTGCATACTTTGCCATTTAAATAGTAAAGGTTCTTTATAGTTTATGTTTAAGTTAGAGTTTAAATTAGAGCTTTTAAAATGTATTTTTAACATTGCATTAATAAGGAATTAAAGATACATTTCAAACAAAAACTGTTCAGCAAGGAACAGGCATTTCTTTACAGCATGAAGGACATGCTGTTACCAAGCAGTAGTATGTAGTCTGGTGGAAGTGACATTAAAAAAAAAAAAAAAAAATAAAAAAAAAAATATATATATATATATATATATATATAACAAGCATGTAGAAAGAGTAACAGTGAAATGAAAAACACGCATAGACATTCAACAAAAGGCATTTTATTGAAAGAAAATACACCAAAAAAAAGGTCCACCTTCTAACTCACATCAGTCATAAAGTTATGCTGCCTGATAATATGTACCTGATTGATTCCTACTGATAAGACATTTCTAATAGTACAAAAATAAAAACATTACATGTGACATCCAGAATGTGATAACATTAGCAATACATGATTTGATCTGATCCTCCTCTATTGGTTTCTGTTTAGGATAATTGGAACACAGATGAGCCAGATAGAGATGCTTATCTGTTCAAGGAACACTCATGGGAGAGGGAAGAGTCATTTGACAAACAACACAAATCAGTACTGTGCTTTATCTGACCAATGAAAAGGAAGTTCTAAAAACCAAAGTTTATATCAACTTAAATCAAATAAATAAATAAGAACGACCAAAAGCCATTGTTCCCATTTGGTACAAATAAATAAACACATATTACTCATCTTTATCAGTAAGGTAATGCGAACAACAGTAACTGATAACCACACATACAATTTCCATTTTCAGTAGCCAAATCAGTAAAAGAAAAATAATAAGTGGTTAGGCTACTATACGATACATTTTCCTCTACTGCAAGTATAGTTCTGAAAATGTTAGATTAAACATGCTTGTTACAGTTAATAATTCTTAAAATAATAAGATAATTAATGGTTGGTTTCTGTAAGTTGATGGATGTTTTGCACTGGCATTGTTATTCATTTTATTGAAAAACATTGGATAAGGGGCATAGGTAAATAAAACAATGCTTTAAATGATTTAATGAGTTAATTAAATCATAGAAAGCCTTGTCTGAACCATATACTTTCTAATTTTCATGTTACTGTGTGCTAGAAGCTGAGAATACATGTTTAAACCTTTTTAATTAACATCTATATTGACGTAAATAATATATTATAATATATTATTGCACATTATTGTCAAATTATAAAAGAACAGCCTGTGATAGATATGTCAAGCAATTCACGTTAAGGTCACCCTAATAATTTTTTTTCCTTGCCAGTAAGGCAGCATTTTTTAATTATTGTAATTATATGGGTTTTTCAATTAGAAGGAGGTTGTAACAAGAGTAAATTAAAATCTTCTTTTAATTTAAATTATCTTGCTAATCTCAATTAAAAAGGTATGCTGTAACATATGGGGCTTGCTTATGTTTTCTGTTGAGCCAGTGATAGATTGCTTTACTGTACATTGTAAAGCAAAGTTGATTTCCTACAAGCAACAAAACAGAGATGGATGATTCTTTTTTGTATTAATATACTGATAAAATGTGTTGCTAAATTGCTATTTATATGTAGTGTAAAAGGTTCATTAGCTGCTTTTAATATTTTTTTCATAATTTATTCATATTAGTCAGTCTCTTTTCAGTATTCAAATGAAAAGAAATGTAATATTAAAGTTGAACTGTGAGCAAAAGCAAATAATGACATACTGTGTATGTTTTTGATTTTTAGGGTCGCCCGTAACATTGTTTATTTCCTATTGATGGCAGTAGGTTCATTATTTTTTAACTTTATTTAATAACATGACAATTTTGTTCTTTCTCCTGTGAAATCATAGGAATGTTGTCACCCTGTGGAAGGTATCGCCTTAAGCTCGGTATACACTGGGTGTTTTTTTTTAATTTATTCAACCAGCAGGTTAAATGAAAAAAAAAACCCTCACAAATCCCGCATCCACACAAGTGATGTGGATGCAGGAATCTCCCCCACTGTGCCATTGGCTGCAGTGGCTCATTGAATGCTGGTTTTGCAGCAGGACCATTCAACAGAAGCCCGTCTAATAATTGGCTTCTGTTGAACAGCGACGGGTGCACAAGGATTGAAATTTTGATCACTGTACAGTATAGACAGCTTTAGATGAGCATGTAATTTTAAAAAGACCTCAAGTAAGCAACAAATCAAAGCCTAACTCTAGTTAAAACTTTAAACAGTTACAGCAAGAGTTTTTTATTCTTGCCAAAAAAAATGTGAAAACCAAATAAATAAAAAGGTGATCCTTGAAGCACCTATAGAGAGGCTTAGGAAGGACAAGACCAATAATTACTTTTACAGGTAGAAATTGAGAGTTTTAGATAACTTCAGTAGTCTTTATTTCTCGACTTACATATAATTTTGACATGAAGTTTCACTAATGATTATATATTACAAGCCTGTGAAAGTTCTCATTTATCCAGGTTATAGTACAGCCTGTAGCAAATAAACACATTCAACTGGACTTGTTATGTAATGTTAAAGATGTTTCGCCACTCATCCATGTACCTTTTCCAACCCTAAGGAGTGTCAGTAAAATAACTCAGCACTTATAGCCACACAGGCAACTAATCATTAACATTATGACAGAATATCTGGGACATGTGCTGATTGTTTTAACTACATTAATTATTGTTAATTATTAAAAAAAATATTATTGGACACCAAACATGTATTATTTGCTCAAGAAAACAAAGTGGGAGGATTTTCAGATTGAAATAGGAGGGAGGGACAAGGAAATGCTTGCCCTCAAAGTCTGTACCAAGGGATGGGAATATTGAAAAGTAGGAAAGGAGATGTGGGAAAACATGGGGGTCAGAATAAATGTATATTCGACTGGAAAAGCACAGGAAGTTCATAATTTATATAGCCGAGCCATACTACCTACAGTAGATTATCTACATTATCTACATTCATTCCCTGTAGTACCAGAGTGCCTGAAGAGATAAAGTGCAACCATGTGGCCCAAGTATTGTAGAATATTATCAATAATATGGATATATTATGTAATTTACTTTGTTATTCTACTCAGGAATCTTGGTGATTGTTCCTTTCTCCAGTGGAGACAGAGAACAGACAGGGGGTTTGCCTATAGGTGATAGTCAGTGACATATCCTAAAAGCTTGGAATAGTGGAAAAGAAGGAGTGCCCGATGTCCAAAAGAATGCACTTTTGATGGTAGATTATGAGGCATTTATTGAGAGTAACGACAAGTACATAAAGCTAACTCGTTTTTGAAGAAAAGTCTCCCTTCTTCAGGGCTGTTGCTGCACGCTATTAAATGGGAAAAATTCCCACATCAGTTATATATTTTCCAGGTTTCAAAGGAAAAAAATGACAGCTCCATGCTGCCCCTGGAATGACAGTGGTCACTCTGTCATTTTTTCCTATGAAACCTGGAAAATATATAACCAGTGTGGGAATTTGTCCCATTTATTAGCATGCAGCAACAGCCCTGAAGAAGGGAGAGTCTGTTCTCCCGAAATGCATTGGCTCGATGTACTTGTCCTTACTCTCAATAAATGCCTCCTAATCTACCATCATAAGTGCATTATTTTGGACATCGGGCACGCCTTATTTTCTACTATTCCAAGTATACGTGTGGAAATGACCTCAAGACCATACCAGAAAAGCAGCAGCCCAAACCCTAAGAGGGTTTACTGCCAATATCCACCATTGGGTACAACTGACTGGATGGACTTCTCCCTACCCACCCACGCAACCACCCACCTACGACCAGTGATTGATCCCGTCAGTCCAGCGCAGTATTCAGCACAAACAAGATAATCTCCTATAAGCTGATGTACAGAGTCCCAAAAGGCTTTAATTTTAGTGCCTTTACCAGGTATTGGGAACAGCTGAAGATATCCGAGTTAGCTTAGCAATTTATACATTACTTTTATATATGGGATGCCATGGATGAAGGATACCATTAGAGTTTAGCAAAATATAGTGAAAGTGTGGCCTGGTTCTAATTCCAACCCCTTAGAAATTATAGCCCCTCCTTCTCTTGCTCAGGTAGGACCAGTTTATATGAAATGGACAGGAGTCCCTATCGGTAGGTTCCTGAAAATGAGTGTTTCAAAATGAGTCCGGGAGTCACTGCAGTGGATTTGCTAAAGGCAAATAGATTATTCCTTTTGTAATGGAATTTTCCCTTAGCTTAGCAAATGTTGTGAAAATTCACTTTGCAAAGAATCACAATCAAGTAAAAAAACAAAACAGTATTTTTGCTTGAACATGACTAGATGATGTAAGTCAGAACTTAACCTCATTCTCTAAGCTAAAGGAAAACTCTCTTGCACTATGCAAATTCCTTTACAAGGTTGTCAGCCTAATTGCCTTTAGTAAATTAACTCTATTAGGTTTAACATTTTGAATGGTGGAGAAAAGATGTGTAAATCCAGTTCCACAGTTTGCTATCTCTAGTCCATGACCAAAAAAAATAAGGCAGATGTTGCCTTAAGGAAATCAAGGGAGGTCTCAAAATGGGACCATATTGAGTATACAATATGTCAGAAGGGTTTCATCTGACAAGTCTCTGGCATGTTTTGACATCCAAGCAGTGAAGGTAGGTTATGACTAGTCATGGAATTGTCCATGGAGACCCACAGTGTTTGTTTTATATGAAGAATTTAACTAAATATTCTGGTGTCCTTCTTCATCCTTAGGTATAATCAAAAGTTTTGTTTTCCATGTCAGCTATAACAGACAACTGTGTTGTAGATCTGATTGAAAAAGGGTTATGGCAAAAAGATGGGAACCATCTGAAACATAAACAGGAATCTGGTTAATGCATTACTTTTAATAATGTTAATTCTATTTGAACATGTAAATGAAACCTTATTGCATTCATCTAGATCTCTTTTGACATTTTGTAACAATGGGACATAGTTCTCCATATAGAGTAAATATTGAGAGTCAGTGAGCTGGATGCCCAGGTGTTTCAAAAATTAGTGTTGCTACGTAAAAGTGTAGAAATGCTTTCTTCTGCCTGAGCATATCATCTCAAACAAAAAAAACACTTATCTATAACTTCAGGATGTTTTTAAATAAGAAAGGTGGAGCTTTTCCAAGAAATTTTACTGCATATTGCAACATGTTAGAAATGTATTCATGTAGACTTGTAAGGTTACTGAAAGGTTCTTGTTAAAGTGTAGAAGACTGCTGACCTGACCTGTAGAGTTAGCCTTTTCACAAGCAGGTATTCCAGGTATTAATATGTTATGTCTTTCCAAAGTTCAGTTCCATACTACACTGGACTGCATCTACCAGGTTACTTTGCTTGTGGGTTTTGGGTCTCGTGCAAGCACAAACTTCTGTCTCAGTACGGTGCTAAGCCAAAAATCCTAAACACAAAAAGGGATAATGTCTTGGTTACACTCCAGTCACATATGAAATGACTGCTATATACTCAATATGTAGCTGGAGTGTTAGAAAAACCTAAGAAGACTTTTTAACAAACATCAATACTTCAGAACAAGTCCAGTTGAATGAGACTTTCTACTATTAGATATGTATTGGAAGTGATTAGTGATCAAGTGGAATAAGAGTTTATGCTTTGAGGGTGGGTTTGCTATCTAAGCCCTGTCTTTTGTAGACTTTCTACCAGGCCTTTTTCCTTTTGGTATTGAATTTTTTCAGGATAGTCTGTTCATCATCATACTTTAAGATAGCAACCTCCAGAACTACAGAGGGAGAGAAGGTGGAGGTGATGATATATAATTTCTGATGCCAAATAACCATATTTTGAATTACCCAAGCCATGCTAAAAAATCAGGGGATTTGAATTTACGTTTCCTTTTTTAAAATGTCAGTGTTGGATTAAAATGTCAAATGTAAAATCAATGTACGTCATAAGCAACCTTTTTATACCTTAAAAATGTAAAGTAAATGATTTTTGTATGGAAAACAATACATGTTCATAAACTGATCTGACATAGGTCTTTATGGTTATCTAGCACCTCTACTATCTCTACGCTGTTTATAAATAATATCTAAAAAGGAAAGACCTTTAAGAAAATGTACTTGTTTAGGGATTAAATGTTTAACATGTATCAAAAAGTCAATTGTCTATCATTCATCGTGGAGCTAAGTGTAAGTTATGATTTTGTGGTTCATGGAAAAAGGTTGTCATATATTACAAACGACACCTGATTAGGAATTATGCTTTTGTTTAATGATTGTGAGTTATAATCCAACTTTGTATGGTCATACTGTATGCTTACAGAAGCCTAGTAAAGATATTTGAAGCTGGAAAATGTCATCATAACCCCAGAAAAATGGGATATTATTTAATAGCCCATCTCCAGCTAAATCTTTTTGGGGGGATAGAACAGAGATGGTTTACAGCTTCTAATAAGTTATGTCATGTAGTAATTGGATCCTTTATAGCACCAGGGAAAAATATTTGACTTACCTGGAGATGCAGGTTCAGAGCACAGACACCAGAACAATTCCCCGATAGAATCAATCTTAAGACAGGCAGAAGTAGTACAGATCCAAATCTAAGCCAGGTTAGGTAGTCAGGTACTCTTTTGAACTTACAAATTTAAAATCCAAGACCCTATAATGAGGAGTTATTGGAAATCAATAGGGACAGAAATAAAAACACATTTTTAATATAATGAAGGCTTAAACTGAAAAAAAAAATTACATTTTGGCTTGATTTAGGCTTCAATATCAAAGCTTGTTTTGCTCTCTACAACTAATTATCATCAAAATGTGCACATTGTGGGTGGCTTTTTGATTTTTCACGGACAGGTCAAATTTTACTGGTGGTGTTGGGTGCAATGTCTTTGGAAAAAAAAAGGAAATAGTTTATCCACTAATTAGTTCCTTTGCAATTGGTGCTGTTAAAAAGTGGGAAGGATGCCATTGTAAATCCATTATGTTCTCAATGCAGTAACAATGGCTTTATATAGGGATAAGCAAACTGTAAGTGAGTCTTTCATGAAATTTTGCCATTTGGAAAAACATATTGGAGTCAATACGGAAAGCAAACAATATTTTTGGTGGTTTGTAAGGGTGCTCTTTATACCTATCCTGGACAAAAAAAAAAAGACAACAAAAATAGTAAAATAAAACCTTTAAAATGACAGTATACACGTAATCAATCATAGATATGTCATATAGCAATAAATATGTAATCGAACAGCAAATTGATCAAATAAACACAAAAGAACACAGAATATTCACAAAGCAGTGAATATGATATTCACCCAACATTTACTACCAAAGAATCAATCGCTGTAATTTAAAACACATGCACTAGGAAGATATTCCAATACTTCTACAGTTATACCTCTAAATGAAATTAAAATGTTCTAAATACAATCCCCTTCCCCCAAAAATGTGCCTCCTAAATATGAACACTTTAACCACTTCCCGTCCAGCCCATGTACATAAACGGCTGGAAGGGAACAGTGCAGGAGCGTGTGGCCGTTTATAAACGTCCTCCCATATCCCCTGCCTGGAGGTGTGTGGGACTGTGGTCCCTGTACAGGACCTCTGTGTGAGGTCCTAATCATATGATCACTGATTGGCCAATCAGTGATCACATGAAAGTAGTAAGCAAGATGTCACTTGCTGTCATTATTTCTTACTACTAGTGAAATCTGTGAATGATCACAGAAGTCACATTGTACAAGGCTATTCACGATAGCATTGGCTTGTACCATGTGACAAGCTGTGACCAATCATAGCTTTCACAGTATTTCTCAATGGCTGCAGCCTTTATGGGTGTAAAAGCAATCAGTGTAAAAGAAAAAAAAAAAAATCTTCATCACCCCCCACAAGTATTATAGTGTCACTATGTTGACACTGTACTGCTAGGGTGACAGTATGTTGAAAGAAAAAACATAAATAATAATATAAAAAAATAAACTAAAAATGTAAAAAAAGTTTTGAAAAATTATAATTTTTGGTTAGAAACTAATTTGTGTTTTATTTTTACTAAAAAGATAGCTGAATTCATTTTGGCCAAGATTTATGAAGAAAGATTATTTATTTGCAAAATTTTATAAGAAAAACACTTTTTTTCAAAATGGTTGGACTTTTTCATTTATATAGCAAAAAAAAATCCCAGTGGTGAATACCACCAAAATAAACTTTTATCTGTCTCAAAAAAAAAATTCATATGGGTACAGTGTTGCATGACCGCGCAATTGTCATTCACAGTGTGATAGTGCTGAAAGCTGAAAATTGGCCTGGACAGGAAGGGGGTGAAAGTGTCCGGACTTGAAGTGGTTAAGTGATGAAAAAAGAAGATAAATTGTTTTCTATCTCTTTTTTTTTAATAAATTTCAGCCAAGAAACATAGTGAATGACACTGAAGGTTTCTGCTTTAGCAAAATCAGTAATTTTGCTTTAAAATCAATTTTGTCAAAATTACTCAGCTTATCTCTACTTTTGTACATTTAGAGTAGTTTATAATGGCACCGTTTGCAGCCCCTGAAGTAACAGAAGTCATGTGGAGTAGCAGTAAATACAACACATAAAATCCACACTTTTCCTTTGCAGTAGGGTAATAATGCATAGTATAAATTAGGAAACCCATCTATTCAAGTCTAGGATTGCAGTGGGTTGGGTTGATTTTTGTGAAGTGGATGCTTGTGTATTATTAGCAATGCCATGATTTTCATCATTCTACTGCCATGCTTGAATTTATTGTGAGATTGGCAAGCCTCTCCATCACATTTAGCATCAACTCTAACCAAAGACACCAGATTTCCTGCCATATGCTGCAGCCTATCATCAGGTGGAAAGTAAAAGAACTTTATCCTATAGGAAAACCTCAGAACATAGAACTAGGCTTCTGTTCCATGTGTTGTGTGAAGGGAGAAAAAGATATTGACTTCTGTTAGGAAGGAACTTTCTATAGTACCAGTTACAATTAGAGCTACTGCAATGCTCTCAGTGTAATTATTTATATCTTAAAAAAAAAACTATAGACAAAACCACCAGGGGCATTCTATACCAGAGCTACAGTAGTCATCACATTTTAACAGAGCACGCTGGAAGCCTGGCTTTCCATTTTAGCTTGACAACAAAACTGACACTGGCAACCTAACATATACATATTGGCAAGGTGAGGGTAGACAAGGAGGCCCAGACGCTTCTGTATAAAGTATAACTCCGCCTTTCTTAATGTGGTAAGAAAGGTGAAGTTAGCATTTATGCAAAAGCCTCCTTGTCTACTTCCATGCCCCCTCCCCTGACTTCTCCATCAAGATCAATCATACAACCATCAGTCCCTCCCCTCATTCCAAGGTACTAGGTGTAATCCCATTCAATCTGTCCTTTCAGCCCCAAATCCAATCACTGTCCAAAACTTGTAGACTTCACCTCACAACATCTCCAAGATACACCCATTCTTAACCTCTGAAACTAATAAGCAACTTACTCACTCCCTTGTTATCTCTCGCCTTGACTATTGTAATTCCCTCCTCATTTGCCCACCTAATCTCAGACTATCCTCTCTTCAGTCTATCATGAATGCTGCTGCCAGACTCATCCACCTCACTAACCATTCTGTATCTGCCACCCCTCTCTGCCAATCCCTCCACTGGCTTCCCATTGCCCAAGGAATAAAATTCAAAACATTAACAATAACATATAAAGCCAGTTATAACTCTGCCCCAAATTATATCACCAATTTTGTCTCCAATTATTACCCAAATCGTCTTCTCTGCTCTTCCCATGACCTCCTGCTATCTAGCTCCCTTGTCTCCTCCAATGCTCATCTTCAGGACTTCTCCAGAGCCTCCCCCATCCTCTGGAACTCTCTACCCCAATCTATCCAACTATTGCCTACTCTGTCCACTTTTAGGTGATCTCTGAAAATCTCTCTCTTCAGGGAAGCCTATCCTGTGTTCAGCTAATAATGGAATCTTCTATTCCTCCTATCAGTTCATCCCTTACAGTTATTACCTTTTGTACCATCAACAACTCCCTCTTAGATTGTAAGCTCCAAGGAGCAGGGCCCTCCTAACCCTCTTGTATTGAACCGTATTGCTGCTGTATTGTCTCCTGTTATATTGTAAAGCACTGAACAAACTGTTGGCGCTATATAAATCCTGTATTATAATAATAATATTTGTTACTTCCTAAAGCCCTGTAATGGAAGGTCTTTACCTTGGTGTGGACCAGCTCCTGTAAATATTGGTGCATTATTATTATTTTTTTTTTGCAAAAGGTGGACTTAAGGTGGGTACACATAAATTGAATTTTGATGTGCATGTGGCCTTCCTTGTCTGACAGAAACTGATTGGTAGATCAACTTCTCTTGAATGAGACTTTTGGGAAACGTTTATCCAATCAGTGGCTGCAACGCTGATCAGTGTATTCTGACTCCAGAGTAGTTCCCACTGTCAGAATACAATACCAAAGCAGGAGTGATTGCTCCTTTCACCTCCCTTGTGTGGATGGGGGAAAAATATAATCTGGGTATACACGTATCGAACTTTGTCCAGTTCAGCAGGAACTGGCAAAATATTGGACCTTGCGTACCCTTGTCTGTTCAACAGAAGCCTGTTTAGTTAACGGTCCTGCTGGAAAATCGGTATTCAATCAGCACATGTAGCTAAAGACTGCAGTGCTGATCTGTATATTCTGACAGGGGAGGAGTCCCAGCTGTCAGAATACAATAAAGCAGTCGGTGAGGTCCCTGCATCCACACAACAGCTGTCAGGTTTTTTGTCCAACCTGGTTGTTGAATGAAACAGCTGTCCATGTATACCCTGCATTATCTGTATATCCAGCTTTAGTCTTTAAAGTAGAAATTTAGTCAGAAAATTAAGTCTTATTAGATTACTTCAGGCTGGCCCCTTTTGCAGGTATAGCTATGTAACATTTTACAAATAAGTGCCTATACTGTTTAAAATCCAGTAATACACTGTTTCACCCTGCTCTGCACATGTTCAGTTGCTCTCCATTTTTAGACATTTTTAGGACCTACGCTGAATTTTTAGAGGCCGATCTGCTGACAGTCTAAAGATTAAAGTGGAACTAAACCTATTGATTTTAACAGTTTCAAAAAACAGTTATATTCCCAGCATATGCCAGGGATGCTAACTGTCACATGTGCTTGTGTTCTCAACCAAACTCTCAAACCATCAAATGACTGGTGTTGTAATTGATCATATGTGCAGTTTCATGGCAGTTGTCGATCAAATAGATGGTAGTTTCCTTGGCTGTAAAGGATAGGAGGGTTTAGTTCTGCTTTAAATGCTGCTCAGGGCCCTGTGCTTCAATAAAATTGCAGTCTCCAGTAAGAAGAAACAGAAACAATGCTGGAGGCAATTTACAGCACACACTCATTTAGGTAAAATGTATGTTATAATGTGGAATGTATGTTCCTTGCTAAACAATATTATTTTTTTACCATTTAAGAGTAAAGTTCTGTTTTAAGATGAAGAATCTCAATCCCTGTCTTGTGGGAGTAAGTTTAACCACTTGACAACCGGGCTATAGCCGAATGATGGCTACAGCGCATTTGTCCAGTTCTGGGAGGGCGTAAAATGATGTCCTCTGAGTATGCACCCTCCCTTGCACCTGGCGATCTCCGTGATAACTGTGTCCTACGGACACAGCTGATCATGTGATATGGTAACAGGCCAATTACAGTGGCCTTTTACCACGTGATCAGCCGCGTCCAATGACACAGCAGATCACCAGTAAATGCAGTTGCTGGTTATTGGCTGCACTTTCCTCACGCTGTCACAACATGAGGAAAGTATTGCCGATAACCGGAAATTGTCAGAGGACGGATTGGCACCGATCATCAGCTTACCAGTGCTGCCTATCAGTACCGCCTATCAGTGCCTATCCCTGCCACCTCATCAGTGCCACCTATCAGTGCCTATCTGTGCGTCCTATCAGTGACTATCAGTGCCCATCAGTGCTGCCTATCAGTGCAGCCTCATCAACGCACATCAGTGAAGGAGAAAAATTACCTATTTGCAAAATGTTATAATAGAAACAAAGAAAAACTTTTTTTTTCAAATTTTTGCTTTTTTTTTGTTTATAGTGCAAAAAATAAAACACCCAGGGACAATTAAATACCACCAAAAGAAAGCTCTATTTGTGTGAAAAAATTCTAAATATTTCATACGGGTACAGTATTGCATGACCGCACAATGTCATTCAAAGTGCAACAGCTCTGAAAGCTGAAAATTGGACTGGGGTATAAGTGCCCGGTAGGCTAGTGGTTAAAGGCTGTGTGGTGGTCAGAACGTTATGGAACATCAAAGGAATCGGGAGGACGGTAACTGAGTAAAACAGTGAAAGGGAGTTCTACACATCTGGATCCTCATCTTGTGTCTCTTCCTCTTAAGTTATGGCAATTTTAATTTAATTAGTCCAGTTTAGGCTTGTCTGATGCTTACCACTCTCACTATACATTAAAAAGCTATATAGTTCTATGTAACATAGATATCTTTTTCTGCTGCCACAGCAATCTCTGCTGCTGACTTCTAGTGACAATACCCAAAACAATAAAAATGTTGTCCATGTTGTGCTGCTTTGGAAAAGTCCTACAATGAAAAACTGACTAAAGCAACAAAGCTAAAAAGGAATGAGCCCTCCATTAGCAATTTTCATCATCTTCATTCTTCAACCTTTTACCTTCAACCTTTTAGAGGTTCCTTTACAAATTCAGATATGGTGTAGAATGTAAAAAAATGGGAATATAGCCCTACCCCCATTATGCATATAAATCTAAATCCTCTTTATTTAACTTTACATTCTCTTGCAAAAAAATAAAAACATTAGGTTCAATTCTTTCATCCTAGAGCTGAAGAACAATTTGATTGGTTTGCACACTTCTACAAGGTTGAGGTGTTTTTTTAGCCACATTAGTGCACTCAAGTACTCAACTGTGCTCTTACATCTGCAGTAGCACTTAACATCAACTTCTGGAAACATACTGTAACAGTGCAGGGCCCTGTCACAGGATAAATGCAGGTAGAAGTGGTCAGGTATTGGACACAGGGTCTGCACATGTGAGGATTGCAGGACTGCGGAGCATAGATTTTGAGAGGAGACAACTGCTGTTGCAGGTTTCTCCAGATTTTGGTATTTCTGGATGGGGCTCCGTAGTTTGGAGATTTCAAAGTGCCTTGGGAGGAAAGAAATTTCCAATCCAGTGTCCAGAGTTTGAAAGCAGCCAACACACTATTGGTACAGTTGTGTACAGGGCTTTAAATGAGTATCTCTGTGTGAGACTGATGCTGGGTGCGGTTCAAGGGCTCCATGGTTGTGTGTGGACCAAGGACTCCATGGTTGTGTGTGGACCAAGGACTCCATGGTTGTGTGTGGACCAAGGACTCCATGGCTGTATAGGTTGGAGGGCTCCACCCAGGCAGTCAAGAGGTCAGTGCCCAAGAGTCAGAAGGGCTTCACCTAGGTAAGGTGGAAGCCAGAAGCAGCAAGGGGATAGCTATGTGTTAAAGGCCCTTTTGGAAGGAGTCTGTAGGAGACAGACGTAAAGCGGTATACCTGAGAGAGCCAGAAGGCTGAATATTGTTTGATGGTGGATACCCCTGCGTGGGAAGCATTTTTGTTATTGAATTTTCGTTTACATGTAATTGAGGTAAAAGGCCTTTATAAGGAAGAACCAAGTTGCTGTGTGCTTTTAAAAAGAAAAGCTCTACCATTTTGATGCAAGTTCTCACAATACTTTAACATGAACTTGTGATTTATAACTTGGCACTGTGATCAATATGATAATATCATATGAGGTCTGAGATTATTATGTATACCTGTCTACACCAGTTGTCTTTAGCCAATTTAAGTGTATGGATTCTGATACAACACAGACAAATGATGCTCATATGGTGCCTGATTTTTGCTATAGATGGAATTAATATGAACATTGCTAGCAATAAAGTATATGCAAGTAATGCAAAGAAATAAAAAATAACAAATGCTTATTTTACCACTTGCCTTCCAGAGGATTTACCCCCTTTCCAGACCAGACAATTTTTTGTGTTACTGTGCTATGTTACTTTAACAGACAATTGCGTGGTCATGCAATGTTACACCCAAATTAAATTTACGTCCCTCTTTTCCCACAAATAGAGCTTTCTTTTTGATCACCTGTGCTTTTTAAATTTTTTGTGGTATGGAAAAAAAAAAGACCGACAATTTTGAGAAACAAAACAATATTTTTTACTTTTTGCTATTAAACATGTTCAGTAAAAAATGTTAATCAAATTTCGTCATACATTTAGGCCAATATGTATTCTGCTACATGTCTTTGCTAAAAAAAAATCCCAGTATGTGTAAATTAATTGGTTTAAATGAAAGTTATAGCATTTACAAATGATGGCATATATACTGGCCTTTTTACATTTTTTTTTTTTTTAATTTTACTAGTAATGGCAGCGATCAGCGACTTATAGCGGGACTGCGGTGGACATTCTGACACTGGGGGGAACTGACACTGTACTAATGGCACTGGACAGGAAGGGGTTTACATTTGGGGCAATTCCCCTACCCGGAAATGCAAAATCACATATACGTGATTTTGCGCACAGCTGCCACCCTGTAGCAGTATTTCTGCTATGGGTTGGCGCTAAAGCGGTTAAAATACAGGGAGGTCACCAAGTAAAATAAGGAAATTTAGTTTGAGAAACCAATTTGAAATCATATGATATAAGAGCATTGCTTACAATATAGAGATGCAAGTTAAAAGTAAATGAATGTATAGGTGAGGAAAAGAATAATTGCAAGTGTACAGCATAGGGCACATCATCTATCATAGAGATAACATTGGTATATAAGCACAAGATCACCTGATGATTCATCTACAACATTAAGATCCATATCAAGTGTCACAGCACATCAGTAAAACAAACCACAAATCATTTTAACAAAATAGATTATACACATTACTAAAAAGAAGTAATGCATCACAACACAAAAGAAATAACCTTTATATATAACTGCACATATTCTACTGTGTGTTTTCAGGACACTTCAGATGTATTTGGTATTCCTGCAATCATGCTTCATTTAATTTTCCTCTAACTTCCATGAAAATGCTTTGGTGTGATGGCTGTATACAGTGTATACTGAGTGACATCAAGACATTACTACTCTAACAATCTGATCAAAGAAGTCATGTATTAGGTTGCTGTTACAGTTACAATGCATAATAAAATGCATATATATTTAATATGCGTACATTATATTTACTTCACAATAAAAAATCTTTTTTCCATGAAAACATAAAAGTGTTGAAAGTTTCATCCATAAAAAACAGAAATCCAACAAGGGAACTATGTCTTTTTTTTACCATTGTATAGAGACAATATTAAACCTTTTGTGATCAGAAGTCATAGAAATCTAGATGTGACTAAAAGCATCATTTTACTTAGCTATAACATTAACTTTAATAATAAACAAAAAAAAAAGGTGGACTAGAGGAAAAGTGGCAATGTCATTAAGTACCAGCTTCCCTATACTATTTACTATGTTGGAGAAAATCTTTCTGTAGTACAGCTTCTATGAATAGCAGATCTGGCAGAAAAGAGCAGGCATAGTCAGGTTCTCTTGATGAGATCTCCTAACAGTTCTTTTAGTTGTATTAACCCCCACTGCACTGAAATGGGGAGTAGCCCCAGGGGCTGACTGACCTTTTAGGAAATCATGGTCGGGGTCAGTAGGGGGCCCCATGAGAGGCTGCTCACGTGTCATATAGGGGCAGTATATTTAGGTCTGTCTGTGTGAACATGGACACATTATTCATACAGGAATATGGCTCAGAGTGGGAGGTTGAAGGGAGACCAGGATAGGAGTATATGAGGAGGCAGAATGAGCAGGGGACTGCTGGTGATGGTGAGGGTAGTGAGGGAGGAGGCGGTGGCACTCAACCTGATGCAGATAGCTCACCTGTGCAGTAGTGGTGGAGTATGTTGCAGTCCCAAGCTGTGATCTTTCCTCAATACATGCAGCTGGTGATGGAGCCAGCAGAAGATGAGAGGAGTCCCTGACTGTATGTCATGACTGGACACTGACTCTTTCACTAGACTGATACAGTGATCCATCGACGGAATGACAACTCATGGGGCCCCCGGGCAATAGGAGATCATGGGGCACCTGTGCCCTCGCCCAAATTCAAAAAAGCCAATGAAAAAGGTACCAGGGGCATCTCATGGGGCCTCTTACTGACTCCTACTGACCCCGGGCCCTCGGGCAGTGCCCGAGTTTCCAAATGGTCAGTCCGCCCCTGCAGGGATCAGAGAACCCTGCTGAAGGGTACATTACAGGCATCTGAAAGTTTTAGAACATTATACAGGTGTAATTTTGGGGGGTCACCTGGTGTAGTTGGGGGGTAAGGGAGTCCCCTCTCTCTTACCCCCACCCCCTCTCTCTCTCCCCCTCCCTATCTCACCCCTCCCTTTATTTCACCCCCTCTCACCTCTCTCTCTCTCTCTCTCTCCCTCTCCCTCTCCCTCTCCCTCTCTCTCTCTCTCTCTCTCTCTCTCTCTCTCTCTTTCTCACCCCTCCCCCTTTAACTCACCTCTCCCTGTCTCTCTCAACCCCTTTCTCTCACCTCTCCCTATATCACCCCTTCTCTGGCTCACCCTCCCTCTCTCACTCACCCCATCCTCTCTCTCTGCCCCCTCTCTCTCTCACACCCCTCCATCTCTCTATAACCCACTCTCTCACCCTCCACTATCTCACACCCCCTCTGTCTCTCCTCTCTCACTCCCTCACCTCCCCCTCTCTCTCACCCCCTCTCTCTCTCACACTCCCTCTGCCATTTCTGGTATTTTTTCATTTATAGTGCAAAAATAACAAACCCAGTGGCGATCAAATGCCACAAAAAAAAAATCTCTATTTGTGTAAAGAAAATTATACCAATTTCATTTGGGTACTGTGTTGTATTATTGTGCAATCGGCAGTCAAAGTAGAGCAGTGCCAAAAAGCAAAAAATGGCCTGGTCATGAAGGGGGTAAAATCTTAAGGAGCTTGTGGTTAATATTGTTGCATGAGTACTAATCAGTGTTCATAATTTACATTAAAGCTCATATAAGAACATCCTTGGATCATGTTACTGTACATTAGCACTACTGCCTTGCATCATTTTGGCACTTGGTTTAAATCCCAGCCAAGCTGTATTTGCATGGAATTTGCATGTGCTCCCTATTCTTGCCTCCAAAGAATTACTATACTAAATCTTCATACTGTATGTCAAAACAATGATACATATAATTTTACCTAATACTGTGTACCTTTGTCACTAATAGTGATAAGATTTTAGTTCAATTTGAGCGACCATCTGGTGAAGACAACCAAAAACCTGCATAACTTTGAAGGCTAAGTTCACATTTTCAGTAAAATAACCTATGTAGTCCAGGGGCCCCAGTAGATATTAAAAATCTGCGCTGCTTTGTAAAATGATCATTCATTTTATGATTTTGCCAGTAGGCCCTTTAAGTTCTCCCTGTTTAACTACTGTTTAACCACTTTAGAATTGCACTATAACCGAATGATGGCTACAGTGCGGTTGTCCAGTTCTGGGAGGGCGTCATATGACGTCCTCCCAGAATGTGCCCCCAGCGGCACTCACCCAGTGCTGTCAGTGATCGTTATGTCTGTAGAACTGGGAGGAGCTCCCTCACAGGCAGCTGTCCTATGTAGTACCCTATCCTAGTGTAGTACTATGTAAATAAAAAGAGTTGGTCCCTCCAAAAATGTAATTCCAGACCTGAGCACACCGGCTGGGTGACCAGAGAGTGTGTGCCCCCCCCTCTTGAGCCATATCAGACCCTCAACATTGGGAGGGTATCTTGCCAGGGGGAAAGCATTTTATTCCCTTGTTGATGAGGACAAGGGCCTCTTCCGCACATCCCTGACACAGAAGGAGGACTTAGCAGAATCTGGAAATGACCCTTTAAAGTGATCCCCAGATATCATCTCCCCATGACTAAGGGGTACATAGTTCACAAAAAAAAAGTTAAAATGTAAATAAACACATGCACATCTCTACAAAAAAAAAAATCACCAAAAGAAAAACGCCGACCACAGACAATCAACATTCTCCTGATGGACTTCTCACCATGAATGACAGCTTCCAGTGCCACAGCTGGATGTAACCAAGGGGGCTGGGAGCTGGCTGACATTACTGCTTGAATTTGGATGCCTGTTGGCTTTTTATGCAATTTGTAACAAGCTGTTACACACTTGCATGTTAGCAACCAATGACACTAGTGGTCTACACAGTGAGAAGTTGTAAGGAGGTTCAGGTGGACCCAAATGGTTTGCAAAATCTATAAACCACAAAAAGCCAAGGTTAATGGCAAACTTGCAATGTTGAAAACCCAAATCCTTTCCCCCAAATCACTAATTTTCTTAATTATAATATTTACATTTTTCTTAAATAAATATAAGGATTTTATTTGGTAGGCTGTTTAACTAATTGCCTCCCAAGGACATCCCTGTATGTCCTCGGGTTTGAGTGGCAGCTGTAGCCATGACCCCTGTATTAAGCTTTTCATCCCAGCAATGCTGAATAAAGTCAAATTAAAAGAGGGTCCCCCCTCCCGCCACCTTTCTCCTCCTTCCACCACCTTTCACCTCCTTCCTGGGTTCCCCCTTTTTCTGGGAAGCCAAGAACATCAGTTTCGCCGTCTGACCATAGAGATGACCGAGGATCAGAATGTCCCCAATCAACTCTATGATCTGATCTGATGCTTTGAAGGGCAGAGGAGAGATCTGGTGTCAAATAGACCCCATCTCCTCCATAAAGAGGACCTGTCACTGCTCCAGATAGCACAACACTAGATGTTGTTCATCCCTTGTGATAGCCATAAAAGTGTTTACAAAATAGTGAGACAGTGTAAAAATAAAAAAATAAAACAAATCTAAAGTGCCCCATCTCCCCATGCTCACTTACAAAGCCTAACGCATACATAGATCAGCATGCATATATGACTCCTCTCTCTGTTACAGCTCTTGAAAAATACTTGTCTCATGAGGGTATGGGAAGCATGTGATTTGTTTTTTGTTTTTTTTTGATGATGCACTGCATTGGCTTAGTGGCCAATCACCATGTTGTACCACTGTTACATAGCAGAGGAGAGTGGCATCATCAGCATAATCAACCCCATGTAAGTTCCAACACTATCTGATACTGAGCCACAAATTATTTTGCATGGCTTCTGCAGTGAAGAAAGAGTGCTGTGAAGTCAGTATAAGTGGGCAGGGGTTGGTTTCAAAGGGGTGCATTTCAAAGGTATGGGTATATTATGGTAAGTTATTTAAAGGATATATGAAGCTAATAAAAAACAAATATATGTACTCACATCTATGCTGCAGCATTTTTGTGATGCTGCAGATGTACCATGTCAGTCAGTTCTTAGCCCAAGAACTGATCTATCACATGACTGATTATCCCGCAGTTCACAGTTTGCTTCAAGCAGAGAGCAGTGACTGTCAGTCATCACTTTCTGCTCTGCACCTTCAGCACTCAATGGAGCCAAACACTTAGAGTCGCAGCCCGCTGTCATTCTGGCAGCTGGGGGAATACGAACAATATTGTCAGGATCTTTCCAGAGCTTGGAGTGTCTCTTCCAAGTAAGCGGACAGCAGGCAATAGCCGACTATTAGTAAAAAGGAAAAGATAAAAAAGGCGCTCTAAATAAATACCACTATTCTTATAGTCAAAAGCACTGCTAGGCAGCACTGTCTGGCACTGCTAGGTGGCACTGTTAGGTGAAACTGATTGGCACTGATAGGTGGCACTGACTGGCACTGATGAACAGCACTGAAAGGCAGCTCTGATGGGCACTAATATGTGGTATTGATGTGCACTGATATGTTTCATTGATGTGCACTGATGGACACTGGTATGTGGCATTGATGGGCACTGACGGGTGGCAATTATGGGCACTGACAGGTGGCACTGATGGGGCTACGCTGATCATCAGGACATGGTACATGTCAGTGCCTGATGATCAGTGTATATGTCCCCTCTGAGGACTGCCGACAACCAGCATTTGCTATTTACATGCGATCAGCTGTGATTGGACACAACTGATCACATGATAGAGCCTACATCATCGGCTCTTTACTGCGATCAGTGATCTTCTGATCACCGTTTGCCACGCTGAGCACTCCCAGAATGAGAGAACCACTGCCCGTCCATCATTTCCTTATATAGCGGGCAGGATGCTGTTAAATATACCTGTACAACAGAAATTGTTGCCCAAAATCATTAACAAAGATAGATGAAGGTTAACCTCCTTAGCGGTATTCCCGAGTGTAGCTTGGGGTAAAATTTCTATACCAAAAGCGGTAACCCCGAGCTACACTCGGGCTTACCATGCGGCGCTGCTCTGGGGGTCCCTACAGCACTTACCTTGTCCTTCGCTCCCGCGATGTGTCCCCTGCAGTGTCCCCGGCCATCTCCTCCGGCCGATGCCGGCATCCGGCTTCTGTGACGTCAAGACCTACGGGCACCGGAACCGGCGGGAAATTTGAAATTTTTGAATGTTCTTTCTGCCTGGAAACTGAGAAATGTCCATGGCGTCCAAAAAGCGTCTTTTACATCAAAAGCAGTTTTAGAGCAGCAATAGTAAATCAGAACCATTTGCAGAAATGAGTGATAATGATTCGTGGGGAAATTCATCATCAGACACTGAAAACGATTTAGCGACTTTGCTCAGCGATGTGTGAATTTGCCTCTGTATTTCAAATTTCAGTGTTTTTGGTTTGATTATATTATTGAATTAAATTTATTATTATTATATTATTATTTTTTATGATTATTTATTAAATTATAATTTATGATTTCGTGTTTCAAATTTTATCATATCCGGAATGTTTAATAGACTCTTGTTCGTACAGATTTCAGTGAGTTATTCCTAAAAATTACAGCCTACAATAAAAAACGACATATTTCCATGCAAAAAAATGGTACCGCTTTCAGCACAAAAAAATCGGAAAGAATCATACCGCCAAGGAGGTTAAGATGTTTTAAGAAACCTCAAAGATGTTTTGAGAAGCCTCAGTTGTAAACATCTGACCATTATTGTGAGATATGCTTAGTCAAACAAAAAATGCAGTATGATTCAGTTAGCTGTTGTCTGCTGTTTTATGCTCTGTGATATGAGAAAAAGCACAATGATACAGGAATGTTTGGTATGCATCTTCATTGAGCTGGGTTTTTTTTCTGTAATATTCGGGGAAATGAAGACAATTACATTTTACTCTTTGAACTTGAAATGGTACCTTTTTTTATTATTATTATACATGATTTATATAGCACCAACAGTGTGTGCAGCGCTTTACAAAATGAAGGTAGACATTACAGTTACAATACAATTTGGGGAATCAGAGGGCCCTGCTCGTTAGCGCTTGTAAATTGTTTTATATGCAAAAGAGTTTGTTTTCAGCAGATTTATTTTTCATCTGCTTTCTTGAACTTTTTATATGGAATAGATTCAGTCTTAATGGGAACAATAATAAAAAATGTTATGGTACTGACAAATGTTATAGGTTAGGTTAGGACAACAGAAAAGGAAATAGTGTAACTTAATTGTTTTTAAATAGAACAGATGGTACCCATTCTTTTTTTGGCCACATTTTCAATAATGATATGGTAGTCACAACACGTTAACTAGACTTATTTCACTGTTACAAGAATTTGCATGAGTCTAACACAGCTTGGGTAACTTGCACTGACTGTGGTATTATGCATACATAAAATAGAATTATGATATAGTAAAAACGTTACACAATAGGAATCTGTCATCAGTTTTCAACATTCACTCTGTGCTAGTGATATAATATTTATCTTATAGATACATTTATATTTAAACACTTTTTGTATATAAATACTCCTCTGGTTCCATGGATATCACATTTATCAATCAAGATATATTTAAATTTGTTTTATTTATGCAGATTTATTGTGCTGTATTTTAAAGTGTTTGTATATAGCATTTTTTTAATATAAATCAAAAGTGCAGCGCTAGAGGAAAATCACAATATGAAAATTAAATGTATATACATCATTAAATAGATAGTTCATTAGGTGACTTGAAGTGACTTCAGGTACTCTCATGTGACTTTGTCCTCCTTTGTCCTCCTATGAGTAAGGTGCTGTGATATAAAGTGCGATAAGAATGCGCACTCACCAGAACGCGCAATTTAATGAGTGTTTTGTTATATTTTTCCTGATGTCATCTGCCAATCTGGATAATATCTGGAGTCCGGTATATTCCCTCCTGTGGTCCTGGATGCTGTTAATGGGACATCAAGGTGGTAGCTTTGGTACTGCCCTCTGGAGGGTGTAAAAGCTCCCTCTCCGATGGTTAGGTGGGTAGCTGCGAATTAATACTCCCCAGGGGAGTCAAAGCAGAGACATGTCCATAGTGTAGTATGATATAGCATTTATTGAGGCATGTGCAAGTATCCTTATAAAAAGGAGCAGGTTAAAAACAATGTGGACTAACCGTCCAGAGTGTAAGATGGCCGCCGGAGCTCCACGATGCTCCAGAGGCGTGACATCACGGTGTTGAATAGCATTTTTTTATTTTTTAAGTTGTCAATTTAATTTTTGTTGTTTTATTACAGAGATTTGTCCTTTGCACCCTGTCCTTTTTAGACTTTTGTCACCGGAACATATGTTCCAGATGTTCCACTGCAAGATTTCTCTTCTATTCTAGTGAAAACTGTAAAATTTTAAATTATCTATAACACCGCGTTATTGGAAAAAATGAAAAGGGGACAATCTATTTAGCAGGGTCACAGGCAGCAACAAAAAAGTGATTTGAAAGTGTTTCTAATCTTTCCTTACTCCATCCAAAACTTAAAAAAAAAACTTTTTACCTATATATTATTATTATTATTATACAGTATTTATAAAACGCCAACAGTTCGCTCAGCTCTGTACATTACAATGGGAGACAGAACATGCGACAGTACAATAACAATACAATGCGATACACGAGGGGTACGAAGGCCCTGCTCCTTGGAGTTTACAATCTAGGAGGGAGGGGATATATATACACACTTTAATGCTAATATTTCATGTACAGATCGAAGATACAGAGAAAACATCAGTCTGTACATTTGACAATAAACTTTGCAGCCTGTATATATATATATATATATATATATATATATATATATATATATATTGACTGTTGAAAAGAATACTGTTTTAAGATTTCTTTTAAGTGATATTTCCATAGCTTTTTGAATAGTTACAGTCTGATCAGTCAATATATATGTGAGTGTTGTAGTGGTGAACAGCAAAAAGTGTATTTAATATGGAATTTTGAATACTTATTCTTTTTTAATTATTGCCCTTCTTACACATGTGCTCAACAATAACAAGCAACACGTCAGATATGAACTTTACCTATGAAAGTATACAGTAAACACATGTGACTATGTGTTTCTCAACCTGATTTGTCACTGATCTTTAAAAAAAGAGAGATTATGCAAATTACAGTATATGTGTAACTATATAATGTGCTCTGATTAGACATTGGCAGAATGTTGTTGGCTTTTCTGATGAACAGATGGTGGACCATAAGATACATTTCAGCACCACAAGGTGCCTTATGTTAGTAAATATTGAAGCATGGCTTGAAAATAATATGGAAATATTGTAGATTGTAGTTTATCCATGAGTTTGAGGTGTAAATTGTTTAATACAATTTACACCTTTTTAATAAAGCAGATTTAGTGAACTACAATTTACTAAAGCAGAATCCAAATTACCTTACACAAACCTACTACTACTTATTTACCTACTTACAAACAAATGTGATAGATACAGCACATAAAACTTGCGATAGATTTGATTCATATTTTACCACCAAATGCTTAGTTGGAAGAAATATCCATATCCATATCACTAAATATTAAGAGTTTTTTTTTTAGAAATACATTCATTTTCTTTTGGAATAAATAAAGTATAGAGCTTGCATAGAGTTATTAATTTAAACTGAGCTCAAAAACACACCTATGCAGATAATCCTAGGATTATAGTAGATTGTAGTAGATTATTGTTTAAGTGACCTCCATGGCCTGATGTCTTGTACCTGGTCGGAGACTGAAATGATGAGGTTGTCCTTTCCTGTACCTCCAGATCCAGCAGAAGATGGAACAGAGGGTACTGAGGGACAGGAGGAACGCAAGTACAGGTAGGTGTTGATAGGAGTGCTTGCAGCAGGTGATGCAGCCCCATGCAAGCTGGCAGAACATCAAGTCAGGAACAGTCATTGGGCATGAAGATTCTGCCAAAGGTAAAGGGGCACTCCACATGGGCTGCAGGTTCTAGATTCGATGCTTGTCAGAGATCCCAGCAGACCTGAGACAGGAACTTACTGGTGAGCAGAGCTGAAACAGATGACAGCCAGGTAGGCACTCAAACCAGATGTGTGGACAGAGCCAGGAACAGAAGCATAGTCACAGGGATAGCTGAGTTCAGCAGCAGGCGGGCCGTGAGATACAGAATGACAGAGACAGAGACGTGGTCAGTAACAGAGCCAGGGTTTAGGTCAAAGGCAAGCCGGGTCAGCAACAAGGAAACAAGCAGAAAAGTAGCAGGATGCAGAGAATAGCTGAAATACCAGTCAGCACTTTAGCATGGGCAGAAGAATCCTTAAATAGCCCATCTGACACCAACACCAACGTGCGCTCCAGTGCTTGTGCAAATGTACCTGTGCTCATCTCTGCACGCATGCACATGCCTAGTCACCATTTTGCCGAGAATGCCACATGCATGAGCATTTCAGTGAGCCAAACATCTGATAGGCATTCCCTGACACCTGAAGTTAGAGGAGGACCCCATTAAAGGGGCTATTAAACTGTGACATGTTCAGTATAGAATCACTATTTATTCCAGTAGTGTAATGATAGCCATTACAGTCTAAGTGGTTGTTAAGAGGCCAGGAGTATAAGGGGGGCCCCATTAGAAATCCTTACCAAACAGAAAAATTAATCACGCCCATCAATCCTAATATCTTCTTCCTCCCATGGGCCACCTCTCGTATTCAAATCCTCTTCACACTCAGTGTCACATGTCAGCTGGAACTGGAAGTGCCTGTGACGCCATCTTGGTTACTGGAAATGATATACAGCCTGCCAATGTGAGCATTTTCAATACAAAAAATTTGATTTTAGTGCAATTTTCTGCCTGCCTTTATTTATGGGGATTTAAGGATTTGTATGCTGGTAGAGCTAGTTTAGGGGAATGAGCACTGTAGAGAGTCACATGTGTGGCACTTTTCTTAACATAGGAAAGTGTGAGCACAATTTATTAAAGATTTGATTAACAATGGAGTTTTGAATATACTGCACTTTTGAATGTTCCTTTTTACATGTGACACTGAGTGTGGAGTGAGTTTGAATAAGAGGGGTGGTCCATGTGAGAAACAGGAGATTTTGGGCATGATGATTTTATCTAAGGATTTAAACAAAGATCACAAAGTCACTGATCACTAGTGGCTACACATGCATGATTTGATGTGAGCACATGAATGGAAAGTTTATTATAGTTTAGAAAATACTGCATCATATGAGCTTTTTTTCTTTTTTTGTGGATACACTGGATTGAAATTGAAATCGATTAATCTAACTACCTGTTGAAGAAATGACTGCATATATTTAAGTGCTTGACTTTTTGATTTTACATACTGAAATTTGTCAGGGGGTGCAATGATTGGGGACACTTGGGCACTGGTTAAAGACTTTTAACATCTTTTTGCCCCAAAGCCTGGCAATTGGCCTTGGAAAGGGTGGAAAAAGTTAAAAGATCCAGCTCACCTCCAGCTTCAGTAGAACTTTGCTTGGATCTGGATGGGCATATTTGCAAACAGTTCCCCTATTTGTATTGCATATTTGTATTTAGCTGTTTACCTGGGGTGCAGCTTCAAATATTATGTTTGTACTACATAGTTGGTAAAATATCGACATTTCTCTTAAATAACCCAATTTTAAACAAATAAATGTTACAGTATTGCTATTTTAATCACTTCAATACTGGAAACCTTCACCCCCTTCCAGCCCAGGCCAATTTTCAGCTTTCAGCCCTGTCACACTTTGAATGACAATTACTCAGTCATGCAATACTGTACCCAAATTAATTTACCATTTTGTTCACACACATTGAGATTTCTTTTGGTGGCATTCAATCACCAGTGTTTTTTTCATTGTTTGCTAAATAAACAAAAAAAGATTGAAATTTAAAAAAAAAATGTGTTTTTCTTTTTTCTGTTATAAAACTTTGCAAATTAATAATCTTTCTTCATAAACTTATGCCAAAATATATTCTGCTACATGTTGTTGGTTAAAAATAACCTGAATCAGAGTATATTATTTAGTCTGTAGGAAAGTTATAGCAACCACAAACTATGGTATATATACTGTATATACAGTGGATATAAAAAGTCTACACACTGTTAAAATGTCAGGTTTCTGTGATGTAAAAAAATGAGACAACAATAAATCATTTCAGGACTTTTTCCACCTTTAATATGACCTATAAACTGTACAACTCAGTTGAACAACAAACTGAAATCTTTTAGGTGGATGGAAGTAAAAATAAAAAACTAAAATAATATAGTTGCATTAGTGTGCACATCCTTAAACTAATATTTTGTTGAAGCACCTTTTGATTTTATTACATCACTCAGTCTTTTTGGATATGAGTCTATCAGCATGGCACATCCTGACTTGGCAATATTTGCCCACTCTTGCTTGCAAAAACATTCCAAATCTGTCAGATTGCGAGGGCATCTCCTGTGCACAGCCCTCTTTAGATCACCCCACAGATTTTCAATCGGATTCAGGTCTGGGCTCTGGCTGGGCCATTCCAAAACTTTCATCTTCTTCTGGTGAAGCCATTCCTTTGTTGATTTGGATGTGTGCTTTGGGTCATTGCCATGATGAAAGATGAAGTTCCTCTTCATGTTCAGCTTTCTAGCAGAAGCCTGAAGGTTTTGTGCCAATATTGACTGGTATTTGGAACCGTTCATAATTCCCTCTACCTTGACCAAAGCCCCAGTTCCAGCTGAAGAAATGTAGCCTCAAAGCATGATGCTGCCACCACCATGCTTCATTGTGGGTATGCTGTTCTTTTGGTGATGTGCAGTGTTGTTTTTTACGCAAAAATATCTCTTGGAATTATGGCCAAAAAGTTCAACCTTGGTTTCATCAGACCATAACACATTTTCCCATATGCTTTTGGGAGACATCAGATGTGTTTTTGTAAAGTTTATCCGGGCTTGAATGTTTTTTTTTCTTAAGAAAAGGCTTCCATTTTGCCACTCTACGCCATAGCCTAGACAGATGAAGACTATGGGAGATTGTTGTCACATGTACCACACAGCCAGTACTTGCCAGATATTCCTGCAGCTCCTTTAATGTTGCTGTAGACCTCTTGGTAGCCTCCCAGACCAGTTTTCTTCTAATCTTTTCATCAATTTAGGAGGGACGTCCAGCTTTTGGTAATATCACTGTTGTGCCATATTTTCTCCACTTGATGACTGTCTTCACTGTGTTTCATGGTATATCTAACGCCTTAGAAATTCTTTTGTACCCTTCTCCTGACTGATACCTTTTATAAATGAGATCTCTCTGATGCTTTGGAAGCTCTCTGCGGACCATGGTTTTTGCTGTAGGATGCGACCAAGAAAATGTCAGGAAAGACCTACTAGAACAGCTGAACTTTATTTGGGGTTAATTGTGGCACTTAAATGATGGCAGGTGTGTACTGACTCCTATTTAACATGATTTTTAATGTGATTGCTTAATTCTAAACACAGCTACATCCCCAGTAATAAGAGGGTGTGCACACTTATGCAACCACATTATTTTAGTTTCTTATGTTTACTTCCTCCCCTAAAAGATTTCAGTTTGTTTTTCAATTGAGTTGTACAGTTTATAGGTCACATTAAAGGTGGAAAAAGTTCTGAAATGATTTATCTTTGCCTCTCTTTTTTTACATCACAGAAACCTGGCATTTTAACAGGGTTGTGTATACTTTATCTATCCACTGTATATATATATATATATATATATATATATATATATATATATATTTGAAAATTGATCAGTACTGATGTTCTGATGACCTATCTCATTTCTTGAGGCCCAAAAATGCCAGGACAGTACAAATACCCCCCAAATTACCCCTTTTTGGAAAGTAGACAGGCCAAGGTATTTAGCAATAGGCATGGCAAGTTTTTTTTCAAGTTATTTTAAGATTTAAAAAATTAGTTTTTTTCACAATTTTTAGTTTTTACATGCAGTCACCAGTGCAGTACAGCGTTATCATATACCTGGTGTTACAGTAATCAGTGACACTGACTGGTAACAGTATTTAAAAAAAATTTTCAGCCTGTTCTTGATAAGTTGATTGAGAAAATACTGAAGAAACTGCACGAGTATAACAGCCAAAAAACAGGTTCTTGGCTCTGAAGGCATTTTTTTGACCAGGTATGGAGGTAACCATAATCATTGGTTTTTTTTTTAGGAAAAAAAAACATTTAACTTTTAGAATCACTTAACTTTTTGTGTTAAGCTTGGTCACACAAGTTTCCTACATATATTAGGACAAGATATTCTTACCCTTCAGTTTTTTCTTGTTCAAAATTACAGAATGTTCCATCCTGCCTGTTTTCATATTTGTACACTTTTGTCGAGGGTTAGCAGATAAAAATATAAGCAGATATAAAAGCTATTAATTACTCCACTAATATTTAAATTTGTTTAGCCAATGTTTTCTAGTTTAGTACAATGGCCAGCAAGAAAGCAATGGGAAAATAAATAAAGGCAGGCTGAAGATTAAACAAGACACTTTAATGTGCATATACCCTTAAGCTGGCCATATACTAGATAACATTTTGACTATTTTCCATCAGATTTCAATCACAAAAATCTTCATATTTGCACAGCTTCATTAGGAACTGTTAGTGGTGAGTCTCTTTAATTTCTGTTGTCATTTTTATGGTCATAAGCTAGTCAAAGGTTGTTGCAATTGATATAAAATTGACTAAAGTATATCGGGTATAAAAGTTTAAGGGAATCTTTTACCTGTAGCTGTTGAAATATTAAGTGCAATCCCTTCCCCTTGACTTCAAATGTGCATTCAACTTACTGCATAGAAAGTTGGTAAAATTTTGCATTTATTGTATTTCTTTGAAAACTCCTCAATCTAAAATAACATCATGCTTTCCTATTAGCCATAGTTGTTCTTTAAGTTCACTGATAAAGGTTAAAAGAAGTCCAAAAATGTTAATTACAATTGATACAGTAATATGTCTAGCTGCTTTAAGACCAAGCCTTTTTCTGGTATTTTTTGTTTATATGTAAAAATCAGTATGTTTTGCTAGAAAATTACTTAAAACCCCCCAAAAATTATATACTTTATACTTTACTATATATTTTTTTAAGCAGAGACTCTAGAGAATAAAATGGCGGTCGTTGCAATTCTTTATGTCAGGGTATTTTTCAAACACAATTTTGTTGCAAAAAATACACTTTAATTAAAAAAAAACACAATATATAACCCAATTATTTTGAAAATATGAAAGATGATATTACTCTGAGTAAATAGTGCCAGATTTATTGCTCTCGCTCTAATGTCTGCAGCAATACTTCACATGTGTGGTGCAAACACCGTTTACATATGCGTGCTTGATTTACGTATGTGTTTGCTTCTGCATGCAAGCACAGAGGGATGGGGGTGCTTTAATTTTTTTTTCCTTGTTTTTTTTTATTTTTTCTTTATCTTTGACCTGTCCATTTAATTTTTTTAATCAACTTTATTCCTATTACAAGAAATGTAAACATCCCTTGTAATAGAAATGAGGGGTGACAGGTCCTTTTTATGGAGACATCTGGGGTCTATAATGTCCCCAGATATCTCTTCTACCCTAAAAAGCATAAGATTTAAAAAAAAGCTATTGATCTTATGGTTTAAAAAAAAAATGTTTACATCGGGCCCAGTCATGACTTTGCTCCAGTCCTCTGAGATCATAGAGGTGATGAAAGACAATATGATCTTTCCCAACCTCTGTGTCTAGAAGCTGCAACTGCCAGATTGGAGGCGGGCATCTCCGGTGAGAAAGGTAAGCCTGGGAAACGTCCCCTCCCACTGCTTTTAAAATCGATCCAGCTGCTGAAAAAAAAATACTGGTATTATGGCTCATAGCTTTAGCCATAACCACGTTGTCTGCATTGTGTATAAATGCTGTTTGATCCTGTCTTCTCTGGTCCTCCCCTTTTTCTAGTCCAGAACAGAACCTTGGGGACTAGCTGCACATGCTCAGTTTGGTGTGTATTGCTAGAGATTTTTATTTTCTTGGAATAGCGCATGTGATCAGCACAGGGCCAATCAGCGTGGTCTAGACAGAGGTTTAGGGGTCCTGCAGCCTCATAGGACAACCAGGGGAGATTGAAAACTCCATCTACAAGCTTTAACCAGTAAAGGTCATCGCTTATGGGTTTGTTCATCTCTGAGATAAGTTGAAGGAAGTGCCAGCTGGTCGATCGGGACTCCCAGTGGGGAGGGAGAGCCAGGTAAAGCAGCTGCTGGTAATAGCAGTCAAGCAGGTAGTTTTCTGCTCCGATTGCTATTACAAGAGAGCCGACTGTGGGCTCTAAAAAATGGTACTGGCATGATGCCTGCAGATGCACGCATTATTCCACTACAACTGCGTATGTCACTGGAGCTTAAGTGGTTAATGACTTCTTTGTCTGACTGCTATTATATATACATTTATATATATATATGGTAATATGTTATAATTTACTTAATCAATGTACAGATAGTATGAAACCTTTAAGTCACTTTAGGTTTACTTTAAGCAAAGCTAGATTTAGCAGTAGGCACAATAGGCTTGGGCCTAGAGAAGGCATGATTAAGAGAAGGATTTTTCTTGAGCTATCATTTAAACTTTTAAAGTATACTTTGTACTATACATGCAGTATTTTTCTTTCATGTAAACCACTTGAATGCCTAAGTGTAACAGTGATTTATTACATCTGAAATATCCTAATACTCCCCCAGATAATGACATTATATGTTTTATGTTCCAGAGAGATGGTACCTTGTTTTTTAATGCACTATCCAGGGTAGGCATCTACTTTCTGGACTGATATTAAAGCTTATAGAGAACACAGTGATATAAATCCTGGTCCTTGTACAGTTTTAGGCTGTGTTCACAAATGGCTGACACAGATCAGTCCCATGCTGCAGCCTATTACCTATGCTTTCTACAAAGTTATGTAGCACCCTCCTAGTTAGCTAGGGTGAGCTAGATGATTATTTTTTGTAGCTAGAAGGCTGAGTAGCAGCCAGGGAGAAATAGTCAGAGGGTCAAATTTCGGTGAAAACTGAGAGGCTCCCCTGATCTAGACCCTTGGAAAAGCCTCTGGAGCTCAGTAAGCGGGGGCGAGGAGGAGCTAGTCTGCACTCTTAAGGGATTGTGACTGATCCCCAAGCAAGAGGCTTGGCATGGGTTCAGGACAGCCCTTAAGTGTGCCTGAGCCTGCTCAGTAGCAGTAGAGTTCAGGTGGAAGATGTAGTGATCAGAATGGAGTGAGGAGCCTGGGAGGGGGCTCAGGAAAGGGGCCTACCTACAGGTGGAGGAGCAGGAAGGGAAGATCTCTCATTCTCAATCAACCCCTGAGAGAGAGGACAACCTGGGAAGCAGGGAAGGAGCCAGGCCAGGGTAAGGCCTGAAGGCTGACACCAACCCACAAGCTTTCAGGAGAGGACTGAGTGAGTAATCCCACACCCCCATGGGCTAGATAAGGGGAGAGGGCATTCTGGTGGGAAACCTAACTAGCCCCCATCTGGAACTACTGATCTTAAAGTGGCACCCTTGCCCAGGGATTCCCTCAGGCAGGTGGGTGAAGAGGAGATTTCATCAGGGATCTCAGGTGGTACGTCAGGAGAGGCTGGATAGCTTTCCAAACAAGAGAAACCCTTCTGAGCATTTGTACATAGTTCCAGGTAGTTGTCCTCAGTTTAACAGTTCCTTGGGCATCTCATGGATCCCTCATCCCCATCCAAGTTGTCAACCCCTTAATGAAATCACAAAAAAACAAGTTCAAGGACTGTTCACTGTCTCCTGTGTGCAAGGTCTGAAGCTAATGTGTGCTTTCTGGTTGTGCAGAACTATAGGGGGATCCAAAATATCTAGCGACTCCTTAGGGGGGTAGTTGTCAGGGCTCCCAGGTATGACCAGAGGTGTGTGACTGAAGCAGGGAAACGCAGACCTCAGATATGTTATAAACAATATAATTTATTAACACTAACAGTACAAACATAAACGCAGTGCAATACTAAAACATAATACGGTGCAAACAAACCAAACCAAACCACCCACAAATAACAGTATATACAAGCAAGCGTCGTCAGGCAGGCCGGGTCAATATCAATTGGGCAGGTAGGTACAGGGGGAGCAAGCGGAGAATGGTCGGGGTCACAGGCCAGGTTCAGCAGGTAGCAAGCAGCATAGTACAGAGGGTCAGGCAGAGGGATGGTCCGGGTCACAAGCCAGGGATCAGAACAGGTAGCAAGCAGCGTAGTACAGAGGGTCAGACAGAGGGATGGTCAGGGTCACAAGCCAGGATCAGAGCAGGAGAAGTCAGCAAAGGAACAGAAACAGGATGCAGGACAGATACAGGGCCCAGGACAAACACAACACCAAGGCAGAGTCTGTGGGTCTGGCCATCCCTTAAATACCCCAGCATCATCAGTTACAGGTGTTAGCTGGCTGCAGAGTTGAGTCTCTGATTGCTGGGAACACCCGCTGGCCAGCCCTGGTACTGCAGATCAAAAGGCAGGTGAGTCCCACCATTGCTGGCCAGTCCATTCCTAACAGTACCCCCCCCCTCAAGGAGCGGCCTCAGGACGCTCCAAACAGTCCTAGCTGGGCAAAATGTTCCACCGCCCGGGTCTGGCAACTGGCGGGATATCAAAGACTGGCACACCGGGCAGGACTCCGGGCAGCGGCACACCGGGCTGGACTCCGGGCAGAGGCACATCGAGCAGAGGCACATCGGGCAGGACTCCGGGCAGAGGCACATCGGGCAGGACTCCGGGCAGAGGCACATCAGGCAGGACTCCGGGCAGAGGCACACCGGGCAGAGGCACATCAGGCAGGACTCCAGGCAGAGGCACATCGGGCAGGACTCCGGGCAGAGGCACATCGGGCAGGATTCCGGGCAGAGGCACATCGGGCAGGATTCCGGGCAGAGGCACATCGGGCAGGACTCCGGGCAGAGGCACATCGGATTACCGGGCGGAGCAGCAGGCACCGGGCCCCCGGGCGGAGCAGCAGGCACCGGGCCCCCGGGCGGAGCAGCAGGCACCGGGCCCCCGGGCGGGGCTACAGGCACCGGGCCCCCGGGCGGATCAGCAGGCACCGGGCCCCCGGGCGGAGCAGCAGGCACCGGGCCCCCGGGCGGAGCAGCAGGCACCGGGCCCCCGGGCGGAGCAGCAGGCACCGGGCCCCCGGGCGGGGCGACAGGCACTGGGCCCCCAGGCGGGGCGACAGGCACCGGGCCCCCATGCGGGGCGACAGGCACCGGGCCCCCAGGCGGGGCGACAGGCATCGTGCCCCCAGGCGGGGCGACAGGTCTCAGGCCCCCAGGCGGGGCGGCGGGCGCCGGATCCCCAGGCGGAGCGGCGGGCGCTGGACCCCCAAGCGGAGCAACAGGTCTCGCGCCCCCAGGCGGAGCGGCGGGCACCGAGACACCAGGCACGACAGTGGGCTCCGAGTCAACTGGTATGACCGCAGGCACCGGGGCAGACATTGAATCGTCTGGCTGGACAGCGGGCATCGGGTCACCAGGCATCAGGTCATTTGGCTCGACAGCGGGCACCACGTCATCTGGCAAGGCAGTGGTCTCCGAGTCAACAGGCACGACAGTGGGCACCGGGTCATCAGGTACCGGATTGTCTGGCTCGACAGCGGGCATCGGGTCATCAGGTATGACAGCGGACACTAGGTCACCAGGCATCAGGTCATTTGGCTTGCCAGCGGGCACCGCGTCATCTGGCAAGGCAGTGGGCACCGAGTCACCAGGTACGACAGCGGGCTCTGAGTCAATTGGCACGACAGCGGGCACCGGATCAGGTACCGGATCATCTGGATCAACAGCGGGCATCGAGTCAACTGGCCTAATAGGATCGTCAGGCTGGATCAGTTCATCATGCTGGGTAGAGGCATTAGGCCGAGTAGAGGCTTCAGGCCGAGTAGAGGCATCAGGCCGAGTAGAGGCATCAGGCCGAGTAGAGGCTTCAGGCTGAAGAGAGGCATCAGGCCGAGTACAGGCATCACGCCGAGTACAGGCATCAGGCCGAGTAGAGGCTTCAGGCCGAGTAGAGGCTTCAGGCCGAGGAGAGGCTTCAGGCCGCGTAGAGGCTTCAGGCCGCGTAGAGGCTTCAGGCCGAGTAGAGGCATCAGGCCGAGTAGAGGCTTCAGGCCGAGTAGAGGCTTCAGGCCGAGTAGAGGCATCAGGCCGAGTAGAGGCTTCAGGCTGAAGAGAGGCATCAGGCCGAGTACAGGCATCAGGCCGAGTAGAGGCTTCAGGCCGAGTAGAGGCTTCAGGCCGAGGAGAGGCTTCAGGCCGCGTAGAGGCTTCAGGCCGAGTAGAGGCATCAGGCCGAGTAGAGGCATCAGGCCGAGTAGAGGCTTCAGGCCGAGTAGAGGCTTCAGGCCGCGTAGAGGCTTCAGGCCGAGTAGAGGCATCAGGCTGCGTACAGGCATCAGTCTGAACCACGGAAGGCAGGCTCACCGGTTTGGATACTGGCAGGATGGTATTGGTTGGAAAGAATTTTCGCTTTTTTCTGGTTTTAACTACTGGAGCACTGCAAGTAAACGCAGGTCTGCAAACGAATGGAGCAGCTGGAGACAGAGAAGAACTGGAGGATGGAACAGGAGAGGGAGCAGTTGCTACAGAGGGCTTTTTTACAGGGTTAAAGGCAGGATAGGTGCAGCGAGTGGGAACAGGGTACTGACATGCGGTAGATAGCCAAGTATACTGGGCTGTAACTGGAGGAGCTGGTGGGAATACAGGAGTAGAGTTAGAAGCAGGACTGGGTTTTTGTAAGCTGACTGAGGCTGGGTGCAACAAATCTGTCCATGTCTGCAGTAGGGGTTGAACAAAGCTGAGCTTACACAAAGTCTGTCTGGTCAATGACTGCACTGCGTTTATACAATCTCTCAGTGTCTGTGGTGAACATGTGGAATAACGCTCCAGAAAGTAACCCACATCATCCTCTAATAACCACACCAGGGACTCTACCTGGTCTGCACTAAATGGTGGCAAAAATTCATCCCTGCATTCGGGGGAACCAGATGAAACCAACTCTGCACAAACCTCAATCAATGGCTGCACCTCAGAGAATACTGTGCCCTGATCTACTAGAACATGAGCGAGCCGTATACATTCTAGCAATTCATCCCGGGTATACTCCTTCAGAGTTTGATAAGCATACTCCCTGTCATCAAACACTAGCAGATATAAATATTCAACCTCATCAAGATCCATCCTTCCCATCAACAAGCCAAGATGGCTTCCCTGTGCAGCCACTTCTGGTCAGGATTGGCCTTGGTGTAATGTCAGGGCTCCCAGGTATGACCAGAGGTGTGTGACTGAAGCAGGGAAACGCAGACCTCAGATATGTTATAAACAATATAATTTATTAACACTAACAGTACAAACATAAACGCAGTGCAATACTAAAACATAATACGGTGCAAACAAACCAAACCAAACCACCCACAAATAACAGTATATACAAGCAAGCGTCGTCAGGCAGGCCGGGTCAATATCAATTGGGCAGGTAGGTACAGGGGGAGCAAGCGGAGAATGGTCGGGGTCACAGGCCAGGTTCAGCAGGTAGCAAGCAGCATAGTACAGAGGGTCAGGCAGAGGGATGGTCCGGGTCACAAGCCAGGGATCAGAACAGGTAGCAAGCAGCGTAGTACAGAGGGTCAGACAGAGGGATGGTCAGGGTCACAAGCCAGGATCAGAGCAGGAGAAGTCAGCAAAGGAACAGAAACAGGATGCAGGACAGATACAGGGCCCAGGACAAACACAACACCAAGGCAGAGTCTGTGGGTCTGGCCATCCCTTAAATACCCCAGCATCATCAGTTACAGGTGTTAGCTGGCTGCAGAGTTGAGTCTCTGATTGCTGGGAACACCCGCTGGCCAGCCCTGGTACTGCAGATCAAAAGGCAGGTGAGTCCCACCATTGCTGGCCAGTCCATTCCTAACAGTAGTGCTACAGCTGCAATGCTGCAGTCTAATCACTGGGGGAGTGCAGAACAAGTGAAGGCTTCTTCCTGAATATAACAGACTGATAACATAATCTCAGTCTAGGCTTTGCAATAATATGATTTACAGATTATACTGTATTGTGTGGCATGTCAGGAACTTATTCATGTAGACTTGTAAAGTTCATAAAAAGTTCATGATTTTTTTTTTCAGCAGAGCTAGGTGTCCTAAGCAAAGACTCATATACAATATATTATATATGAGTGGGGATGAAAGTCCAAACATGACCTCTTTACAAACAACACTCTGAATGCTATGCTATCCTTGTTATAGGGGGCAAACGTTCCAGGTTCACTCCCAAGTCAGGCTGTGCGTTTCTATGGACTCTCCATCCTCACTGACAGCAGTGGGAGCCAATGGCTACAGCTGCTGCCTCCATGTCCATTGAGGTGAGGGAGAGAGGAGAGCACTGCTGCTCTTGGGCACTGTCCTGGATCGAGATTGGGCTCAGGTAAGTATTGCAAGGTCTTGGGGGGAGCAACATTTAAAAGGTTTTTTTACTTCAATGAAGAGAATGAATTAAGGTAAAAAAAATAGTTAACCTTTAGAAACAAGTGCACCTGTTTCTAATGCATTTCTTGGTGAGCTTTTATCCCCAGTAGGGTAAATTCCAGTCACTTCTGCTCCTGCAATGGAACAGTAAATATAGGAAACTGTCTATCGGGGTTCCTTTAGTTGGGGGACAGTAAAACCATGCTATTGAGCTGTATTTTACTGCCCCCCCCAGTTGCTCCTTTTAAGCTTCAAAGGCAGTAGATAGGGGTGTACACATGCTACGCCCATTGCAAGATTTAAATCCCCTGTCATGTTTGAAAAGTCCATCGCCCTCCAAATACATCCAATTCAAGCGAATAGGGGTAAAAACATAATTAAATCCTCTCCACCTGTCAAACAGCCTCTGAAAAATGCTGCATTGCAGATCACTTTTGAGAGGGCTAACACTTATGTAAATTAGGCCATATGGAAGCAAAAAAACAATACACACTTGTTAGAAGTCCTGACCCTTCTTCACTATCCTGGATCTAAGATGATAATATACATAGTAGAATTTATGTTATATATTATGCTTATATGGTAGAAATAATATGATTTGTATGTAGAAATGATAATTCTATACAATTATATAACCTTATTTATCAGAACAGACTTTACCAAATGATCTACTGAGGAGCTCAAACAAAAAGTATAGAAAGTACAATAAATATTTGAGGATTTCATTTTGTCTTCAAGTTTCATTTTCTGCAGAATTATTTATCAGCCTCAAATATACCCAGAATTACTTAGTATAATAAATGTAGCATAGTCATAAAACACTGCAAAAACTTACTGAAAACATAACTTTCCTACACTCTATAAATATTTTATTTATTTTAGCAGACTACAGCTTTGGCACAAACACTGCATTTGTTTGATTTTAGATGAATTATTTTTATTACAGAAAATATATACATACAACACTCATATCACATTTTCTGAAGTGGAAGAGAGGCACAGTAAAATTTCAAGCTAGCTGAAATGTACTAAACATATTTTAAATAATTTCTGTGATATTTAGTTTGAAGCACAACTTTATCTTGGCTAGAAATGCAAATCTGATTTGCAGTGATTTAAATCTGATATGAATATATGTCATTATTAGGTTAGGTGGCACATTTAAATGACAACGCTATGAATGCAGCAACTGCATTATATTTTTGTTTGCTTAAAAGCGTACCTAGTACCAGAAAAAAATAAAATACTTCTTTGAATGACAGAGATTTGACATAGCCATCTTTTCTATAGACAGTTCTAAGGTTCCACAGAAATGAGTTATATTAGCACTTGGAATATGAAAAATGGACTTTCCAGTAACTTTGGCATAAATATATTCCAAACAAGTCACATTATACTGCAAAAGTATCATTAAAAAAGACATTTTACAATTAAAAAGCAGTGCTTTAACTCCAGTCAAATGAATGTGCTTCGGCACAGTCTTTCCATATCTACATAAGAATATCATGCTGGGAAAATGGTGTCAACTGAAGGTAGGAAAAAGCTTTTCCTCAACTTCCATTCCCTCCCATTGACCACTTACTTTGACTATATATTGTAATTGTCTGCTAATTACAAAGTAAGAGGCTACATCAGGGCTAACATTAATGGTTACTCAGCATGTACCAAGATTTTTATGATCACATCTGTGAGTTAGCAGTTTCGTCAAGTAGGTAGATGCTGACCCTGTATTATGCCTAAATAAAGATACTCCTGGCTTCAGGAAGATACATAACATTTGTGATCTCTCTGGGGGGGCTATGAATATCCATGCATCTAACACTCATGCCATTTGACCAAAAGTATGCCAACCCTTTGTCCAAAGTATTAAGCGTAGGTAGAAAAAAGCATGCAGCCAATAAAGTCTGTCAATTTTAGGTGGCTAAGTGGACTAAGACTAAGTTTTTTTTCTATGTTAAATTTTGGGATGTGGCACTTTTAAAGTCTCCATAACTTTATTATTAGGTATAGGTGTCTCCAGTTAAGGATACTGGTAATGTAACAGCTTACAAAAATATTTTACCCTAGGTTCACACTTATGCGGATTTCAGTGCATTTTTCAGTTTTCAGAAATGTACTACAGTTTATTTAACATGATTTCCTATGGATCTAATTCACATCTATGCGTTTTGAGCCGGTGCTGATTTTTGAAAGGGTCAGGGACTTTTTTTTTCCTGCAGCAGATTGCGATTTGCATGTATTAGACATCAATGGAACTGCACCAAAAACGCAAGTATTGATGTGTTTTTTATGCATTTTGCGTGTTGTGTTTTGTGTGACCTTAAACTGGTTGTTAAGGAGCGGACAGCCTCCAGCATCCTTAGTAATCTGGGTAACCACGCTTATAAATATATTGATACTGGAGAACTGCTTTTTATTGATCAAAGGGTTCTGGATTGGCTAATTGACAAGAAAAGTGCTCTGAGGTTTTTTCACTGTTGTGAATTCAAAGGTATTGGACAACAGTACAGCCATGTATAGTATATGGGCAGTGGTGTATTTTGGTTTTGTCCTGCTCTAGGCAAGACTAAATTAGTGTCAGTGTGGGAGGAATAGTGTTCCATCATTGGTGTCAGTGGGAGGAATAGTGCCCCATCATTAGTGTCAGTGTGGGAGGAATAGTGCTCTATCATTGGTGTCAGTGGAAGGAATAGTTCCCCATCACTAATGTCAGTGGGAGGAATGGTGTCCCATCTGTGTCAGTGGGAGGAATAGTGCCCCATTATTGGTGTCAGTGGGAAGAATAACGCCCCATCATTGGTGTCAGTGGGAGGAATAGTGCCCCATCATTAGTGTCAGTGTGGGAGGAATAGTGCCCCATCATTGCTGTCAGTGGGAGGAATAGTGCCCCATCATTAGTGTCAGTGTGGGAGGAATAGTGCCCCATCATTGGTGTCAGTGGGAGGAATAGTGCCCCATCATTGCTGTCAGTGGGAGGAATAGTGTCCCATCATTGGTGTCAGTGTGAGAGGTATGCTGGCTGTGGATGGGAGAGAGAGGGAGCCCAGGCTGGAGCAGGGGTCAGCACAGCAATGTAAGCATCATTAGTGTCAGTGTAGGAGGAATAGTGCCCCATCATGGGTGTCAGTGAGAGGAATAGTGCCCCATCATGGGTGTCAGTGGGAGGAATAGTGCCCCATGATTGGTGTTAGTGACACCAATTATGGGGCACTATTCATCCTACACTGACACTAATGATGGGGCACCATTACTCCCACTGACACCAGTGATGCTTACATTGCTGTGCTGACCCCTACTCCAGCCTGGGCTCCCTCTCTCTCCCATCCACAGCCAGCATACCTGGCTGCAGCAGCACCATCTGCTCTACCCAGATCCTGGCCGCAAGGCACAGACACTTACCTTACTGATCAGCTGTCTTCCTTCTCCACTGCTCTTCACCGCCTCTGGCTGCTCCCTCACTCCCATCAGCTTTCTCAATCCTCGTGCTGCTGCTTGGCTCCTTCTCTATGCCTGTGGGCTTTCCCTGAGCTACAGATCTGGTGGCCAATCACCGCTGAGGAGGAGGAGCTTGCAGAGGGAAGGCTGCCAAAGGCCGCCAAGTGATCCCGGGGGTGTGGCACATGAGGGGGGCGGCATGTCATTCCTCCCACATCGCGATCCACTCAGGAAATGAAGACACCCGACAAACACCCTCTCTACCCCTCCTCCAGCAGCACCTTCATGGACCGGATCGAAGTGTGACATGGACACAGGTAAGACAGATAACAGCAGCCCCTGTCCTAAGTGTCACTTCCGTGGGAAAGGGAGGGCGGTACCACTGCTGCACTGCCCCCTTGAAAAGTTCCACCCTAGGCAAATGCCTTGTTTGCCTGGCAGCAAATACGCCCCTGTATATGGGTACTTTGTTACTAACTACTTACTTACATGTCAACAGCAACCGTACAGCTTTTATCATTTGCATTTTACCATTTGTAAAGAAAAGCTAGGTTTATGCTTGACGTATGGCTGAGGTTAGATTGTTGGCTTGGAATTTAGGAATTAGGCAAATATTGAGACAGTGTATAATTTTATATATATATATATATATATATATATATATATATATATATAATATAATATGTTTTCTTTGCAAAGAATGCTCAATCAAAAACAGTATTTTCGATTGGGGGTGTATTTTTTTTAACATAACCATGTCTATGGACTCTGAGGAGGTTTTTATTGATTTTATCCATGTACTGTTTGGCATAGTGTACCAGCAGTTTAACTAGCATTATATCCCTTCACTTTGTATTTTGTATGTTTATATGTAAATATATATATATATATCATTTTTTTCTTTGCATATGCATTTTCACTGATACTGTGTATGTACTGCTATGGATGTTGTTCAGTGCTTCCTTATGATTGGAATTGATGGATGATGGAAGTCCGAGAGTGTCACCTTATTTGCTAAGCTAAGGGGTAATTTGGTTGCAAAGTGAACAGCCTATTTGCTTTTGTAAATCAACCCCATTATCTCACCAAGGAAAAGGGAAATAATCTCTTAGCTGTCATCATAACAAATTTCCAAATTCAAAGATTTGCTCTCTTTTCCTGGTCCAGTGACAACTTAGAATTTTAGATTTTTCTTCACTCTTTCCAAGACTTGGAAAGTTTATTGAAAACATTATAGTGAAAAATGACATGAAGGGGGTTATTTACTAAAACTAGAGAGTGCAAAATCAGGTGCACTTCTGCATAGAAACCAATCAGCTTCCAGGTTTTATTGCCAAGCTTAATTGAACAAGCTGAGATTAGAAGCCGACTGGCTACCATGCACAGCTGCATCAGATTCTGTGTGCTCCAGCTTTTGTAAATCTCCCCCCACTGTATATCATTAAGGAGCTACCATAGCATCCATGCAGGAAGATAACACTGATGACCTACTGTGGCTGAAACATGGATAATGGAACATAGAGTTGATTGCTTGATTGTCCCCAACTATTCTTCTTTTAGAACTCATGGGTCTTGGGAACAAAAAAGAGTCACTGCTGCTCCACAACCAGCCGAAAGACAGCTGATTGATTGCTGTTTTTGGAACTCTGGCCATTGGACTGGGGAACACCTATATTCTGCTAAAGAGTGTTTGCAACAGATCAGCGCTAACATTCAAACCACACAATGGGTCCTTATGACCTTTATGACATTGCTTTAATGTTAACGCAAAGCAATATTTAGTAAGCAGTAAATAAAAATATAAAAGTAATAAAACACTCATACGTTGATTATTTATTTATAGATTGCATTCAAGTTATAAATTACATTGTAATTCAGAGATGTCCTAGTAACACATGGTTTATCTAAAACAGAAAATGTTAATGTAAATAGTACAGTTTGTATTCAATCTAAAATGAATCAGGAGGAGAATCTAATCTGTTCTATATGAATTTGATGGATGTATTTATTATTTTCCACATGCTGTACACCATATAGTTTCAAAAACGAAATGAATTTCTCATTAGGATGGAGATATACTGTTGGCTTATTTATTCATATACATGTTTGAATCCTGATTGATTCAACAATTACTTTCTAGTTTTGCCTAGTCTGCAGGTGATTACTATATGTGTATCTTGACTTTGGAGAAGCTGTAGGTCACATTATCTGTTTCCTACATCTACTTCTCATGTATCTTTATACTGATGTAATCATCTGTGCCTATATGAAAGATTGTTGAGCCAATATCCCTATGTTGACTTTGTAATTAATTGGCCTTCTGTAAATCTTCTGACTATACAGAATCCTGTCTCTTCAGAACCTTTTATTTCTCTGTGATTTCCCCTGCTACTTATTTTAGCAAAGCTCTGAGTTTTTGTGCTTATTTTTTATGTTTTCCTTTTTACAGTGCATGGAAATAAAGGAGCATCATAGCTCAAAAAAAAGAAAGACATACAGTTTACATGACACTACAGATATTTTTTCAAATCTATATCTCTCTTTTTATAGCAATCAGTGCTTGTGTTTCTGTGGGAAATGAAAAGTGTCATAAGTTATACCTAAGCTATAGGTCATCACTCTGGGGCTGAAGTATGAAGGAGCGTGCTGAAGGTAACAGTTCTTCTTGTCTATAGCAACCAATAAGCTTCCTTGATTTATTTTCCGGCTTGGAGTACCATCATGATGTCTGAAGGTGATGAATTGCTATGAGCAGCAAGATATTTTACCTTTAGCACATTTTTTATGTGTTAATTCTTCTGTGCATTTCTTTAAACATTCCCCTACTTTCAGGATAAAATGGCAGCTACTACACTTGTGTTTTGTTTTGCCTTCCTCTGGATCAATGATTTTATAAATATACAGTATATCAAGCAAGAGTATATTTTTTCCTTTTTACTAGTTATATACAGTAATTTCTAAGTTGTCCTATAGTGATAAAAAAAATAATTACTGCAATATTGCAACAAACAGAACACCTGTCTTAGCTCAATTAACCACTTGCCGACTGGGCTGAATGACGGCTGATGTCCTCCAGAACCATGTCTCCCTGGGGAGCACAGTCGGCAAGCTCTGTGATTGCTGTGTCCATTGGACACAGCTGATCACATGACAAGGGCCAATCAGAGTGTCCTATTAAGATGTGATCAGCGGTTTCCAATGACACAGCTAATCACCATGTAAAAACAGTTGCTGGTTATCGGTTGTGCTTTGCTCATGCTGTCAGGGCCACCAGTAAGTGTCCATCAGTCAGTGATCATTAGTGCCACCAGTCAGTGATCATCAGTGCCACCAGTCAGTGTCTATCAGTGCCGCCAGTCAGTGCCCATCAGTTCCACCTATCAGTGACCTTCAGTGCCACCTATCAGGGCACATCAGTGCAGCCTATCAATGCCCATCAGTGCAGCCTCATTAGTGCCTCCTTATCAGTGCAGCCTATCAGTGCCCACCAGTGATGCCTATATGTGTGACCTACTCCGTGTCCCTTCATCAGTACCCATAAGTGCAGTGGTGATTAAATACCACCAAAATGTCTAAAAAAATTATAAAAAAATCATATGTATACAGTGTTGCATGACTGTGCAATAGTCATCCAAAGTGGGACAGCACTGAAAGCTTAAAATTGACCTGGCCGGAAGGGGGTGAAAGTGCCGGAAGGGCACTGTCGCTAGACTAATTTTTCTTCTTTATTTTTATGTGCCCTCTACGAAGAAAACAGTTAAAGTGTATTTCAGGACAAAAAACTTTTTTTCTAGTTTTGGAGAGAATAAGAAAAGGTTATACCCTCTGTTGTAGAAAGGAAGGGGATTTTCTCCAATGGTACAGCAAACACTAAACACTAAACTCCCAGGGTCTCTAATCCTTCTATACCTCTTCCCCCACCCGTACCACAGATCTTTACTGTATACAAACTATACTACAGCCTGAAATATGCATATAACCCACCACTGTGCTGAGTGGTCCAATCCACTGGCCACTATGTCACTTTGGTGGTCTGTAGAGACATAGTGACTGTGTGGAAGAAAGCACAAAGCTCAGTAAGGGGCAAGCATTTTTAGACAGTGGAATCATTTCAATACAATGAATAGTGGCATGTTTTTATTTTATTTATTATTTTTAATCTACACTGCTCAAAAAAATTAAATGAACACTTTGAAAATGCATCAGATCTCAATGGGGAAACATATCATGCTGGATATTTATACTGATATGGACTGGGTAATATGTTATGAATGTAAGGATGCCCCATCATTTGATTAAAAATTAAAATGATCAACCAACAGAGGACTGATTTCAAAGACACCCCGAAAATCGAAGTGAAAAAATTATGCAGCAGGCTAGTCCATTTTGTGGAAAATTAATTGCAGCAATTCAAAATGGAATTTGGTAGTTTGTATATCCCCCACGTGCATGTATTCATGACTGACAAAATTGGGGCATGCTCCTAATGAGCCAACGGATGGTGTCCTGGGGCATTTCCTCCCAGATTTGGACTAGGGCATCATTGAGCTCCCGGACAGTCTGAGGTACAACCTGGCAGTGTTGGATGGACTGAAACATTATATCCCAGAGGTGTTCTATTGGATTTAGGTAAGGCGAGCATGGGGGCCATTCAATGGTATAAATTCCTTCATCTTCCAGGAACTGCCTGCATACTCTCGCCACATGAGGCCTGGCATTGTCATGCACCAGGAGGAACCCAGGACCCACTGCACCAGCGTAGGGTCTGACAATGGATCCAAGGATTTCATCCCGATACCTAATGGCAGTCAGGGTGCCATTGTCTAGCATGTAGAAATCTATGTGTCCCTCCATGGATATGCCATCCCAGACCATCACTGACCCACCACCAAAACGGTCATAATGAACAATGTCACATGCAGCATAATGTTCTCCACAGCTTCTCCAGACCCTTTCACGTCTGTCACATGTGCTCAGGGTGAACCTGCTCTCATCTGTGAAAAGCACAGGGTGCCAGTGGTGGTCCAGACAATTCTGGTGTTCAATGGCAAATGCCAGTCGAGCTCTATGGTGCCAGGCAGTGAGCACAGGACCCACTAGAAGACGTTGGGCCCCCAGGTCACCCTCATGAAGTCTGTTTCTGATTGTTTGGTCAGAGACCATCACACCAGGGGCCTGCTGGGCTCTGGCATTGCTTATCCATTTCCTCCTTGCACAAAGGAGCAGATACCGGTTCTGCTGATTGGCTAAGGACCTTCTACAACCCCATCCAGCTCTCCTAGAGTAACTGCCTCTCTCTTTAAATCTCCTCCATGCTCATGAGATACATCAAACCTTCTGGCAATGGCACATATTGATGTGCCTTCCTGGAGGAGTTGGACTGCCTATGCAACCTCTGTAGGGTCCAGGTACCCTACAGTTGTTCCAGTTGAGGATTTCACCTCTACTATTACAGGAAAAACCTTTAAGATCAAGAATTTTATTTCCTGTAACAGTAGGTACGTTGTTTATCTTTTACAGTGCCCCTGTAAAAAACAATATATTGGACGCACGACTAGGAAACTTAAAGATAGACTTAGGGAGCATGTTAATAATGTGAGGAAAGGTTTTAAGGATCATTCACTTTCTATGCACTATAGAACACATCATAATAGGGATCCATCATCTTTGATGTTTGTAGGCATAGATGTAGTTCAACCGCATTGGAGGGGCACCAATAGGAAGAGAGTGGTGTCACAGATGGAAACCAAGTGGATTTTCCAAATGGACTCTATGCGACCCAAGGGGCTTAATATAGAGCTAGATTTGAACTGCTTTATAGATAATAGTTAATTGGTAGGTGGTAGTAGAGCCTCATTGTATTCATATTTTGATCAGATGTCGTGCTTTTTCTGTATTTATGTATATGCCAATTTTGGCACTTTTCTTTTGATTTCTGGTTGTGGCGAAGTCCATGGTCTTTTCTTTTAAGTATTTTTATGAATTCATGAATTTTAGGCTAGTTTTTATTTTTGGGATAATGCCCATTTCTGTATGGTATTCTTCCATATGTTTTATTCATATTTTTAGATTTATTTGAGAGACATTGTTTTTAATTTTAATTTTAATTTATGTATCAGGTATTTTTACCATGTAATTTTACATATGACTACATATATGGTGTCACCGGAGGGTAACATCATAATTGGATGTAAAACATTCAGCATTTGATGAGTGGGATTGCAATTTAGATGTATCCATGATGACTTATCATTGTTGTACATGTGATCATAGTAATATTGCTGCCAGATCAGGCATAGAGGATCATCTAGGGTGCAAGTTGCCATGTGTTGAGATATGGCTTGAGAAATTTAAGGACCTGCTTATTAAAGTCCGCTTTTTGGTGCATATACTAATATTGAGGCAATGCAATATACTGCTGACGTATGATGTCCTTTATATTGGTACTCAGTGTACTGTGTCCCCATGGCAACAATTTCCCCTCGGTGATCGTATTCAGATGTCCGCCCTGTTCCGACGCTATGCTTGCGCATGCGCGGTTACGGGGACTACGCCAAAATGGTGCCTACTTTTGAGGACACTTCTCTTTGGGAAAATGGCGTGTGGTGGATAGATGTCCGCTCTGTCCCGACGCTATGCTCGCGCATGCGCGGTTACAGAGACTACGCCAATATGGCGTCTGTTTTGAGGACATTTCACCTTGGGAAGATGGCGCATGTTAATCATGCATGCATCACTCCCCCTATTTAAACAACACAGTGGCGTCGGCAGCTGATAGCCAAATACCCGTTGACAAAGAGCTATTGCTCGAAACGCGTCTGGGTCAGGCTTCAGCTGATTGACGCATGCACCGCCGGCACCACGAGGGGCCCGGCGGTTACTACACACAGGGTCAGTATTCTTTTTTGCTTCTTCCATACCTGTATCTGCTATATGTGGGAATAAATGTACCTTTGAGACATACTGCACTATTGGCCTCCTTTGCTTTCTTCTGAGCTCCTGAGGGAGCCAGGTATCTTGGAGAGTGGTGATAATCAAAGGAGGAGGCTGATTACAAGGTTTTGGATTAAGAAGGGGACCTGACCAGATCTGACCAGACCCTGGAGGAGGGATTGGAGATCTTATATATGAGAGAAAAGCGCACAAAGGTTGCGCATTTGGTGAGTGCGCAATTTGTACCCCCATTTTTCACCGTGCACACAGTCGGTGTTGCCTGGAAAGTATCAGAACGTTTGAAAGTTTAGTCACATCCTCACATTGAACTCCTGTTTGGATATTATCCTTTCCTCACGTCTACCAGACACATCATTAGTGTTGATTATCTATATGCACTATGTCACCTTGAACTTTTATGTAAAATCATTTTTATTCATTTGTATATTAGCGCTGCACCTTTTATATACTGTCTATTGGGAGGTCTTATATGGTGCCTTTGGTGTACAGCTGCTGTGTTTTTTCATGAGGCGCTCGCTTATTTATATATTTCAGGGTCCAGGTACCGTCTCATGCTACCAGTACTGACACTGACCCTAGCCAAATGCAAAATTAGTGAAAAACTGTCAGAAACGATCAGTAGGGAAAACAAATGTCAGTGGCCTCTGCAAGTAGGTAGGTGGTCTTTTTCCTGTTCCTTGGGGGCCCCCTCAGGTACCAATGGTCACACCTGGACACAGCTACAAGATCTCGGAAAGTGAATGCACTAAAGTCACCTCAGTTGCGATTGCAAACACTTCAGTTTTATTGGCATAACATCAGGGTTTTTATACTGTAGTCTTTGGGCAAGCACACCCTCAGACCATCCAATCAAATACATGCACATTATTTTTACCTTAACTCAACAATTATTTGTATGAGGTTTGCATTTTCACTCTTCTGCTTTATCTGTCACGCCATATCTGGTCTAACGCCCAGACCATGGCTATAATTTGACCCAACGCCCAAGCTGTGGTTACAACTTTTCAGAAATGAGAGTAAAACTTATCTGCTTTTTTGTAAAGTTTGCAAAACACTCATTTCTACATAAAGCTGGCATGGACAGTTTTGTTAGTGCATACAAAGTTCATATATATGTATGTTAAACAAGCATCTTGTATTAGTGTATACAAAATGGATTCAGTTATATTCCATTTAATCCTTTCAGTCCCCTCTTTTATCACATAGTGATAACACTTTTCATTGACTCACTCTTCCTATCGTCTCAATCCCATGCATTTCCTCATATTGTTGAAGCAAAAACATTTCCTCCCTTTCCTTCTCATTAATTAACATGATCATTCGGTATAACAGATATCCCATAAAAATCAGTAAGAAAAACATAATCATGAGGGAGAACAATTTTCTAAAGCTGCTGAATATGTTCCTAAACCAGGATCCATCTCCTATGCCCTTAAAGGGATTCCATCCATCCTCAGCTATAGCTCTAGCTTCAGCCTGGAGATCCTTCACCTTTTCCCTATGCTTATTAATCATTTCATAGTAATCTGGTATTTCAGCAGTTGTATTGTGTACCCAGGTACAGCACTTATAATCAGTGGTGGATTCACAAAGCCCAGTCAGTGTTGCATCAATTTGTTCTACCTTCATCTCATTAATAAGCACTTGTTTTCTTAGGCTGCCTGTGGAAGTCCTACAATCCCCTCTTTTGACATAAGATCATGTTTGTCTTGTGTCAAACCTCTGCTAGCCCAAAAATCAACTTCACTCTCAGAGGCTTGTGCTTTCAGTGTACCTAAAAGCTCATTTGACAGTAGGGATGGAGTGGACAACATTACCATAGCTAGATCTGCTCGATTATGCAGTTGCGCCGCAGTTTTTGCAGCTGCATCTGCCATAGCATTGCCTTTTGTGACTGGGTCTTCCACGCTATCCTTCGTGGAAGTTGGAGTGCAGCAAGCAAATCCTGGATCAAAGAATGATGGGATATTGACTTGCCATCAGCTGTAGTGAAACCACGGCGTTGCCAAATACGGCCAAAATCATGCACAACCCTGAAGACATATTTAGAATCTGTGTATATGTTAACATCTCGATCTTGATAAAGAGTGCAAGCTCGTGTTAGGGCCACTAATTCAGCTGCTTGTGCAATGGGGTAGGGGATGGAACCTGTTTCAATAATAAGAGGTGGTTCTACTACTGCATAGCCTGTGATGTATGTAGCATCACTAGGGCATGTGCAGGATCCATCGACAAACACATCAGGGGCTCCAGGAATCAGAGTCTCCAATATGTCTAGTCATGTGAAGTGTCAGCTTGGATAACATCCAGGCAATTGTGCTCCTCCTGCAATTCTGGTGACCTTGTGTTGTGGAGATTAAGCAGGGAGGACAATAAAAGAGATGGTCCTGATGTAGACGAGCTGTATTTAACTGTGAGGTTAGTGGTGGATGTCAAAATTACTTCACATCCCGCCAGGCGTTGTTCTGACATGTGTTGAGTGTTAATGTTTTTCAGTACATGTAGGACATGATGAGATGTGTGTAATACCAATGGGTTCCCCAAAACTATGGTAGATGCCATTTCCACAGCCAAGGCACACACAGACAAAGCTTGAAGACACCCTGGCATACCCTGGACCAGGATGGGAATTGTTTTTGATAAACATGCTACCGGCCTTATGGCACCTCCGTGCTCTTGAGCTAGTACTGCAGCCATGGTTTTACATGCAGATTGACAATACAAATGAATAGATTTAGTATAATTCGGTAACCCTAATGCGGGAGATGAGACCAGTGCTGTCTTCAAATATTTAAACGCCTGCACCAATGGTGGCGTCCATTCAATACGGTCTGGCTGATCTTTCAGTGTCACTTGGCGTAATACATTGTCATAATAAGAACAGTCAGGAATCCACTGTCTACAATAGTTTACCATACCTAGGAAGGATTGCATCTGAACTTTAGTTTCTGGTTTTGGTTGTTGACATATTGCTGCCACTCTCCTTGGGCTCAGCCCCCTCTGGCCCTCAGACAGTACAAATCCTAGGTACTCTACTTGTGGTGCCACAAACTGCATCTTTTTGCGAGAGACTTTCTCTCCCTGATCAGCCAGAAACCGTAACAATGACAATGAATCAGCCTGACACGCCTTCTCGCTCACAGAACTAAGCAGTAAGTCATCCACATATTGGGTAAGTACTGAACCATGGGTGGGTACCCAGTCATTGAGCATGGATCTACTGGCCATGGTATATGCTGCCGGCGAGTCTACATAACCCTGAGGGAAACAGGTCCAGGTTAGCCTCTCCCCTTGAAAACAAAAAGCAAATAATACCTGTGTCTCCGGATCAACTGGGTCACTAAAAAATGCATTTGACAGATCAATTACTGTAAAATGTGTGGCGTTGGCAGGTATAACATTTACCAAAGTTGGTATATCTGGGACTACAGGGGCAATAGGAACGACCAGATCGTTAATCGTCCTGAGATCTCGTACTAATCTCCACTCACCATTGGGCTTTTTTACCGGATTAATGGGAGTATTATTGGGGGATACTACCTGCTTCAGTATTCCCCTCTTTTTAAAATCCTCCACAATAGGTTTAAGTCTGTCTATTTTATCTTTGGACAGTGGGTATTGTTTATGATAAACAGGGTTCCTGGTTTTAAGGGTGGCTTTATACGGTGCGCAGTCAATGAGGCCTGCATCCGTTGTGCTCTTAGTCCATAGGTTTTCCGGGAGCTTATTTAAATCATGATCCATGGCTGGACAGATTAGGAAAGGTGTGTCCAATTGCATACCTTCCTCAGTGATAGACATCATGACTTTAAGGTCAGCTAACAAATCTCGGCCCAATAGGGACACAGGGCAATGCGGGAGCACATGAAATTTATGGTACCAGACCTGTCCATCTTTTGATTGTACCGGGAGGGGAGGTGTAATGCAAGTGAGGGTTTCCTTTCCCTCGATCCCTATTGATCGAGTGTTACTCGAGTAAATATCCAGGGGGGTCCCATACTTACAATGCCAGTGTTTTAAAAATTCCTTATTTAATGTTGAGGCAGTGGCCCCTGTGTCTACTAAAAAAGTGCAGAGGACTTCCCCCACTGTAAGAGTAATCATTTGATTTTCCAAAAATGAATCGGAACAACTAAAAGATGGAAACAAAGGCACTAATGAGGAAGCATGCTCGAGTGGAGCCTGGCCTCCCTATTTATTTTTATTAGTCCAGTCCACATTGTACCTGGGGCGTTGTCCCTCAGGATACTGTTGCTGACCTCGCCTATTGACGGCTGCCTGTTCCCTTCTCAAAAATTCCTGCTGCATCTTTACTAAGAATCCATTTTTCAAAATCTAGTGCAGATTTATCCTCTCAACCATCGTACAATTGTCTAATTGCTAAACTAACATATGGTAGTGCCCCGTTCATCCAAAATTGGATAAAAGGTGATCCACACTCTCTACCAATCAGATCCATTCCCCCTTCCTCCAACCAGACTTTCTTAAACCTTTTAATAAAGTCAGTAGCAGTCTACTGTGACATTTTGCCAACATGTTACTATTGGAACAAATGATTTCCTTTGCACAGCTTAAACAATTCACATGTCACCTCCTCCCATGCAGCATCCCATTGTGCTCTAGTACGTAAAGGATACTGATCTACTCCCTGTGATGGGTCCCACTTTTTGTAACCAACTCCATCTTCATTATTAAAAATCTTACAATTTTCCCATTCAAACTCTCCTGTAATATCTCCCAATACTTTCTCAGTTATCAACCTGCAATCTTGCATTGTATAGTTCCTTCCTACACATGTCCTCTTTAGCCAGGATACCGCTCCACTCGGAGACTTCCTTGGATTAGGGCATCCCTGTACTATAGCATCCAGCTCCTTGGGATCTATTGCCTTTAAAATCAGCTGCTCCCCAAACATCATGAATGGAAAGGCTGAATTCATCATATCTAGCTCAGCTGTCTCATCTTTAACTTCCCCCTTGTTACTTTCTGCTGACCTAAGAATTCTATCACTCTTTTCTACCTTCTTTCTCTTCCTCTTTACTTTCCTTTTACCCCTCTCAGTATCCCTTTGACTAACACTCCCAGTTTCCCCATCTGAGCCAGATTCTTCTGACTCCCCTGTATTTATCTGGGAAGCAGCAATAAGAACCTCTTCATCTTCATCTACTTGTCTTACCTGTGGGAGTGCTGGGTATAATGGGGCTGCATGTGGAGCTGTAGGGGCGCCTCGCTGTGTTTGTATGGCGGTGGTGGTGCGAAATCATTTGCTACAATTAGAGTCTTATAGCCTGGTGCATACTTCAAGCAATTCTTACCCCCTTCATACATATAATTCTTGTCCTAGTCTGGATTTCCAGTCCCCCAGATATCTACCTGAGGCTGTTCATGCAAACACATTCCTCTAATCATATCCATACACATAGTGTCATTTCCCCCTTCACAAGGAAAACTAGCTCCACCCAGTCTTTCTGACCATCCCACTAAATTATCCACCCAGGGATTAACATAATAAATATCATAAGGGGATACCCTTGCTACATATTTTTTAAAAGTTTCATTTGAGGTAGATGTGTTCTTTCCCCTCAGCTTTCTAGTTTTTCTTAATAGCTTAATCAACTTTTGTGGCGGCACATGACGGGGTCCTTCCTCCTTACCTGAGGAATTACCCATAGCAGTAAATTAGTAAACTAACAAACAAGACAAAAAACAACAATAACAAACTTTTTACAAATTATACAAAGTGCTGTGCCAGGTGTGTCCTGGTATTATTCCCCGAGCCAAGAATCCCTTAGTCTCGCTCCTAAAACTCCACCCACCAAATTTCCCTTAAGTTCAGAATAATTACCTCGGTAAAGAAAGCAATTAAAAAATAAAACTCTCACTTACCTTGGCAATTGTCCCACTTCTGACACCACTGCAAGTAGGTAGGTGGTCTTTTTCCTGTTCCTTGGGGTCCCCCTTTAGGTACCAATGGTCACACCTGGACACAGCTAAGAGATCTCGGAAAGTGAATGCATTCAAGTCACCTCAGTTGTGATTGCAAACACTTCAGTTTTATTGGCATAACATCGGGGTTTTTATACTGTAGTCTTTGGGCAAACACACCCTCAGACCATCCAATCAAATACTTTTACATTATTTTTACCTTAACTCAACAATTATTGTATGAGGTTTGCATTTTCACTCTTCTGCTTTATCTGTCACACCATATCTGGTCTAACGCCCAGACCATGGCTGTAATCTGACCCAACGCCCAAGCTGTGGTTACAACTTTTCAGAAATGAGAGTAAAGCTTATCTGCTTTTTTGTAAAGTTTGCAAAAATGACTCATTTCTACATGAAGCTGGCATGGACAGTTTTGTTAGTGCGTACAAAGTTCATATATATATATGTTAAACAAGCATCTTGTATTAGTGTATACAGAATGGATTCAGTTATATTCCACTTTATCCTTTCAGCCTCCACCTGTAAAACTATTCCTGTTTTGGGGGTCATCTCATTGTTGCCCATCTAGTGCACCTGTTGTTTATTTAATTAACAAGTAGCGGAAACTGATTAACAATCCCCTCTGCTACTTACGTGACAAGAGTTATATTCCAGGAGTTTGACTGGATGCTATACTCTGATTAAAAAGTGTTCCTTTAATTTTTTTGAGCAATGTATTTTAATTTAAACAGCAATAAGTGGAAAGCTATGCTTTAATGTTAAATATCTGTATCCATGAGCCCACCCATCTTGCCCCATTATAATATGCCACTGCTTAATTCCATTTCACTCTTTTGTTCCTTCTAGAAAAAAGTACAAACTTACTTCATACATGTTGTAAAACGATTAGAATATTAACACTTCAACAAAAGAAAAGAACACCTGTCATTGCCTAAAGTTATTATGCTCTTTTGTTCCTCCCAGAAAAAAAGTTCACCATTTTGACTGTTGTGAAACAATTAGAATAGGAACACTGGGGTTGGTTTACTAAAATTGGAGAGTGCAACATCTGGTGCAGGCCTGCATAGAAACCAATCGTCTTCCAGGCTTTTTTCTGTTAAAGCTTAATTGAAAAAGTTGAAGTTAGAAGCTGATTGGCTGCCATGCAATGTTGCACCAGATTTTGCACTCTCCAGTTTTAGTAAATCAACCCCACTGTTCACATCACATTTAGATTACAGGTAGAAATAAAGGGATAAAGAAGACTCATAATGATAAACACCTACAGCATACAATATTGCCCTACTGTTGCAACAGAAGAAAATGATGGGCTTAAAATGTATTAAGTGAGCTTTAAGGGAAGCTTTTTTTAGTGAAAAATCTGTACTTGGACAGCTGTTTTTAAAGCCAAAAGTCTGGACCTATAAGCCCACAATGATTTTCCTAATATAATCTTTTATTATTCAACACTATTTCACTCATTGTTACAAACAGAAAAAACATAGTACATGAGTGCTATAAAATCATAGATTGGGAATCCTGTGCCCATGCCATTTACAGGTTTAAATTAAGAGCCAAGAATGCCCCAGATCCTAAAGAAAGAAGGAGATTAAATAAAGAGAAAGTCGAAGGCTTTTCTTCTTTCTGGCTTCACTCATGCCTTTTCTAGCCTTGTCTTGTCATGAATTCTCCTGTTGCTGATGCCTTGCCGAGAAAATTGATTACTCTCTGACTGCCAGCTGCCTTGACCCTCCCTTTGAAGCCAGTTACTCTCTGATCACCGTCTGCCCTGTATCTTAATTTGATAACAGACTATTCCCTGCCCTGCTTGCCGCATTCCCAAAACCCAGCTTGGATACAGACTCTCCCTCCTACAAGCTAGGCCAGACCACTGCTTGTTTTGTATTCTGCCAATCCTGTCAATTATTCCTGTTGCCTCTGTATTCAGTACCAGTCTTGGACATTTCCACTTTATGAAGCCATCAGGAGAGGTAAAAATTCTTGCTCTGGGTTGTTAGGGAGCTCTGAAAATCCTTGGGAGGCCTGAAATCCTTGGGATATCCAAGTTCCAATAGGCATACTTTCTCGTTGTAAATGTGCATCACTTTGACTTTGGTCTAGAGCTCATATCATCTCCAGTTGTGTTTGTTTGCCTCATAATGGCGCTATATAACCACACACTCTCGAGTATGCTATTTTAGCAAATAAAAGGTTGGCAAATCTGCAAGATAGAGTAGGGACTAGCCAAAGAGGAATCATGTTGACCCAGCTAGCCATTCTGAATATATATTGCATTATATGTGAACTAAGAATCCCAATTTTTTTAAGGATAAGTTTCCTATATGTAAGTGTTAATAAGTGGTTACATCTCTTTATTAGCTCATGTGTTGTATATAGGGAAGCTATTCAGACACTAAACACTCATACCTCTTTTCTACTGCATGCATTAGAAAGTAAATAGGGCATGGATGCCTAAAGTATAAATGTATGCTTGCTGTGCTTGTAATGTCCTCCTAGAGCTCTTGAACCTCTACTTTTCCCTTGTACTTCCATTGTTTGGAGCAAGCAGTATACGTTAGATGTCATATGCACTGATTTATGCACACTACGAATCCCATAATCCATAGTCCAGCTCCGGAGCAAGCAATAGAGGGTGGGTATGTTCTTGCATACAATGGGACAATGGAGAATCAACATAGCCAACCTATAAAAGGAAATTAGAACACAGCAGAAAAATAAAATTAAATTTAGAAGTGTTGAGGAGGGTGAAAGCAATAGAAGATACCTTTCTGAGTTAGGAATACAGACTTGAGTAGATTTTCTCTATAAACTAGAGTTTATTGTCTCTTTAGCCACTTCGGCATTAGAGTGATTTTTGAGTTTTTTTCTCCCCACACATGTAAAAATTAGCATTTTTGGACATAAAATTACTTAAACCCCCAAAACATTATGTGTTTTCTGAAAGCAGAGACCCTGTAGAATAAAAAGATAATAGTTGAAATTATTTATGTTGTGAAATATTTGCATAACTGTTTATCAAGCTCATATTTTCAGAAAAAAATATAATACAATCATTTTAGTGCACACAAACACAATATGACACCATTTATTTGGAAGAATATAAAAGATGGAGTTGTGTCAAGTAAATTGACACCAAACATGCCAAATCTTAAAATTGTGTGCACTTGGAATATGTGATTGGCATTGGATTTACATGGGGAGACATTGTTTTAACATTTTGGACAATGTGTAATTCTGCTGTATCCTTTACAGCAGATATTTTATTATAAAGCCTTCCAGATGGCAGAATTGATGTAGGGATAAGGCCAATGTCCCTTCAATACTGGGATAAGATGCCTGGTAAATGGGGGGGAGGGGGGGATTAAAACCTCTCCCTCTGTAAGACACTTTATTGCACTGTTTAAGGCCTGGCATAGTTTGGGAGAGTCATGTTCACTGTCATTCCTTTCCTGGGCAACTTTGTTTTTAACTATTTCCATACTGGGCACTTTTACCCCCTTCCTGCCCAGGCCATTTTTCAGATTTCAGCGCTCTCACACTTTGAATGACAATTGCGCGGTCATACAACATTGTACCCAAACTAAAATTTTATAATTTTCTTCACACAACTAGAGCTTTCTTTTGGTGGTATTTAATCACCGCTGGGGTTTTTATTTTTTGCTAAATTAACAAAAAAGACCGAAAATTTTGAAATAAAAACATGTTTTTCTTTGTTTCTGTTATAAAAGTTTTCAAATAAATAATTGTTCTTCATAAATTTAGGCCAAGATGTATTCTACTACATGTCTTTGGTGAAAATAACCCAAATTAGGATGTATTTTTTAGTTTGTAGAGTTCACAAACTATGGTATAGATCTGATCAGCCAATCTAATTTCTTGAGGTCCAAGAATGTCAGAACAGTACAGATATCCCCCAAATGACCCCTTTTTGCAAAGTAGACAGTCCGACGTACTTCATAAGAGGCATGGCGAGTTTTTTGAAGTTGTATTTTTTTGTTATAAATTTTCAGAAAATAAAAAAATTAAACAAATGTTCACTATTTTATTTTTACATACTGTCACCAGTGCAGTACAGCGTCATCATATAACTGGAATGAGACCAGAGTCTGGTGACAGTATGAAAAAAAAAAATATATATATATATATATTTATTTTTTTTTTTTTTTATTAAATTTTTTTGAAGATTTTTTTTTTCAGATTTCACTATGTCCAAAGTAGTACAATGTTACCATAGTAACATTGTACTACTTTGGGGAAGTGATTAGTATTTTTTTTTTTGTACACAATTTGCTTATAGCAAAGAATTACTTTGCTATAAGCAAGCATTTACCTGAATGACATCGATTCATTCAGGGTTTTTTTTTTTTTTTTTTTTTTGTGCTTAGCTGTGCTTTGGCCACAGCTAATCACGTGACATGTGCATGTGATCGCTGTGACCATTCACAGCTAGACTCTAGTATACAATGGATGGCATGAATGAAGCCATCCATTGTGTACAACTGTCATGTGACCTGCTGTGATTGGTCACAGCAGGTCACATGGTACCGGCAACGGGGGCCGGTACTCAGATCTGTCATTGGCCGTGTCCGAGGTACACGGCCGGTGACAGATCGTGCCGCTGCGTGGCTCTGCAAGAGCAAAAACTGTGCATGCCCGGGAGGACGCCATATGAAATCTACAGCATTTTGCCAGCCGCCAAATGGCTATTGGCTGGGCGGTTATTGGTTAAATGTGTACTGCCCTCTTAAAGTGCATATCAGACCCTTATCCAGTCATGTAGTTTGAGTGGCCAGGATATAGAGGCAGCAAGCCTGTGTCACCCTGAACATTACAAGTTCAAATGCCTTCAAAATCGGGAAGGTGTTTTGCAAACGGGTGGTAAAGCCCCCCTCTTGCAATGCACTTTTTCCCAATCTTGAGAATACAAGGGCCTTATTTTCACATGCAGTACCAAAGAGGATATGGGGATTTGCATAGGTGACTTATTAGATTCTGAAAGGTCATTTTCAGTTAGGGGTGTTTCCATGTAGAATTGACACTCACTGTTTTTTCTTTTTTTCGTTTTTCGCACCATGCTGAGTAAACTGTAGAGACCATTTTCCCAGGAGATCGGCAGTTACAGAAAAACGTAAAGTGTCACTAAACCCATATCATAAAAAAACTACCAATAAATGTGGTATTACATGCTGTTCATACTCAGTCACTATGAGATTTGTTTTTTATATTCTGCAAAAAAAATTATTGATACTGCTGTTCTTTATCTCCACTTTCTGTTCATGTCCCCAATTAAACTAGGGATTTTGCAACTGTAGTGGCAACTTTGCACATGCTCAATGTTTTTTTTAATTAAAATAGTTACAGCACCATCATACATATACATAAAGAGAAGGGATAATGTACAATAAACAGTGTGCGTTTAGTATCACTTTAAATCAGTCCATCTGGCTCCAACAATAATGCCCTGGTCAATACCATTGTGATTACAATTTACCCCATTCTGGTGTTTGATCAAAATATTAACTGAAGTTCCTAACCAGTATCTGCATGATTTGATGCATTGCACTGCTTCTTCATGATTGACTGATTAGATAATTACATGAATAAGAAGAGTAAAGAAGTTCTAAATATGTTTTGCATTGCATATACATTTGTGCTTTTTGGATTGCTTATAAAAGTAGTTTTAGCTTCATTACAAAATTTAAACTAATATGCAATAATATACTGCACAAAATAAGTACACACATAACATGTGAGGCTTCCTTTTAGGGAACAACACCTAAAACTGACAATAAGTTTCTTTTCATTGCTCCATAGAATTCTATCCTCATCTGTTTATAACTGCCATCTTTGCTGTATAATAAATCTTCTCTGAAGTCTTCCTTTTATTGTCAGAGCAAACACATTATTAAACCATCTCTCATACAAATTTTCTTTTCCTCTTTCTAAAGCCATTTTATCTTACTTCAAAGACATTTTATTTTGCATTTGAAACTGAAGGGTATTGTAAGGCTGCAATGGGCCACTTGACTGGTTCAGTATTATTGCAGTTATAATGTACTTATTGTAAATAACTGAAATAGTGGAACTTGCATTTCTTCTGTACATAGTAGTTCAGTATAAAGCCAAAGTGTAACTGAACTAAAGCCATACATGGATAAAAATTTGTCTGGTTCAGCAGGGACTAGCCACAATTCTACTGGTCAAATTCTGTTCAACCTCCCTGTCTGTATTTTGGCAATAGTCTGCAGTGCTGTTCTGTGTATTCTGATGGCAAGAATACAATGGCAGAACCAACCAGGGGCAGACTGACAACTCATGGGGCCCCCGGGCAAAAGGGGATCATGGGGCCCCTGTGTCCTCACCCACACTCAAACCCCACCCAAAAAGCTTATGAAAGGTACCAGGGGCAACTCATGGGGCCCCCTACTGACCCTGGGCAGTTCCCAAATGGTCATTCCGCCCCTGGGCAGAACACAATGACACAGTGGTTAGATTTCCCTCATCCACCTTGAATGTGTGGCTTGGAGAATCAGGTCAGTTTTTTTTTTCCATTCAGCATTCAACCCCACTGACTAATATATGGCCAACCTAAGAATAATACCATGCCTGCAATTGCTGGTTTCACCTTCTAAAAATGTTAGGTGCCTGGCTGTTATTATGATCCATTGGCTTCAATACACTTTGATTCACTAGTGCAGGGGTGTCCAAACTTTTTTCAAAGAGGGCCAGATTGGATGAAGTGAACATGGTGGAGGGCCGAACATTTTTCCGAACATTCTTTGAACCATTACAATTAAATGCAAATAAATTATTTTATGCCAAGTTAATTGCAAACGACATACTTTTTATTTCTTAACATTAAGATCAACTGACAGCTGAGTTTTCACAATGTATTGAAAATAAATTTTAAAAAAACTTACCTGCACTAATGTGAAGGGTGAAAAAGGTAGCTGGAGCTGAAGTCTCTGCTCGGCAGCCGGGAGGGGAAGAGAAACACACTTCACGCTGGAAGTCCGGCCCTGATATCACCGCCCTCTGTCGCTCCCAGCGTGGCGCAGTCACGCATGCGCACTGCTCTCAAGCAGAAGACTGTCTGCCACAGAAGGGAGGGCCGTGCGACAGCTGCATTTACACAGACCAGGGAGAACGCGCCGCAGTCAGGCATGCGCACTGCCCTCTGCTCTCAAGCAGAAGACTGTCTGCCATAGAAGGGAGGGCCGTGGGAGGGCCACATTACACAGAGCAGGGAGGGCTGTTGGAGGGCCGTATTAAACCGACCCCCGGGCCGTAAATGGCCCGCGGGCCGGACTTTGGACATGCCTGAACTAGTGTGATCTCTTGGTGTGTTTATTTGATTTGGTCAGAAGAAATTAAAAATATACCTCCTTGGTGACCAGTGAGAGAGAAATATTCTCTAGTTTCAGTGGTAAGTACTAGGTACTCCCTGCCACACAGTGCCAGTGGCACACAATTTTGTGTTGCTAAATTACTCTAAACTAGAGTGCACAAATCTGGAGAAACATTTTATTTTACTTGTAAACAGTGGCATTCATGGGGAGGTGCAGGGGGTGCACTTTGCATTGAATGCTGTCTCTCTGCAGCCAAGTGTCTTTGGAAGCGATTATGTAGTCATGATTCGGTAGTCATTTAATCTTCACTTGAAGCAGAGCCTATCTTGTGGAGAAAGTTTGAGATGCAATTGAAGCAGATTGTGATCTGACCAGGGCAGATACTATATACAGTATATATATATATATATATATATATATATATATATATATATACTGTAGCAATGATAGGCAAATGTTGCAGTAGCATAAAGATGTGGTCACAGTTCCTATTACAAGGATGAACTTTCTGCCACTTCCTGCCCCTGAGAGTTCTGGGTTGCATTGACCACTGCATTGGTTCCCAGAAGATGATGTAGATCAAGTGTTGAATCTAAGGTTGAATTTGAGTCTGCAGTTACTCTCAAGATGACATGTTGATGGTGAAAAATGATTATTGAGAGATGTGAAAAATCCTAGTCTGAATCCTATTTGGGGCATAATATGTGAGCAAAGTAATTTCAATGTAATAAAGAGTGCCTTAAAGAAAATGGTATGAGTGGATCAGCAATCCCCTAAGTGCAGAAAACGTTAAGGTTGAACCAAAAGGCTGTATGAACTCCTTTAACCCTTTCTTGGGCATTGGCACCATTTAAAAGGTTGGGTAGTCTTTCCTAAGATATTGTGGGTGAGTGAAAATCTGGCCTCCTGAAGGCATAAAATATCTGAATTATGCAGTTTAAAGTAATGAAAAGCTTTTGTTCTCTTGTTGTGGGAATTAAAGCCCTGAATTGTTTGAGAGAAGATGGCCAGGGGCTGTGTAGTCATAAAAGGATGGCCAGAAGGATGCACTGGGATTTTAAAAATACAATGACAAATTTGAGATCCCTGAGCCACAAAGGGGGAGGTCATGAAAGGAGGAGAGGTAAGAGGGGAAATGGGGTAGAGTGGGGTGATAGACACCAATGGTGTGAATGTATCCTCAACTGGAAAGAACATCTTACAATGAGGAATTAATCAGAGGGATTTATGCAGCTGGGTATAAAGCTTCAAAAATGGGGGAGAGAGAAGAAGAAGAATAAAAAAAGGTGGAGGCAGTGGGAAAAAGACGAAAGAGGAGAAGGGGAAAAGGTGGGGGAGGAATGCATAGGGCAAGATCAATGACAGGGGTGAAACCTGTTGTATTCAGATAGAATAGCTATAAACACTTTTATTGAAGCTAAGGGGGAGGTTCTGAGCTAAGCTAGGCATGCAGTACAAACTTGAAAGACTTCCTGCCCACTTGTACAAGAATCTTTCAGACAATCCCAGAGGAATCATGCCACCCAAGCCACCCTGGGTAACTGTTGGCACAGAATTCAATTGGGTCTGATGGCACCCCCCACTCCTTCCCTCACCCCAGTCCCATGGAGATGTTAAGTACAGTTAACCTAGCTGATTGCAAAAAAATATAATTTCAACAATGAAAACAAGCTCAGGATCCAAGCTCAAGGATCAAGGAGAAGCATAGTTGGTAAACAAATCAGTGCTGAGTGAGCTTAGCACTATGAAGTCCTCAACAACTCAGTCACCCAGGAGCTTTCAGTTAGGAGGCCTTAGGTGGATTGGCCTGAGAGAGGTGTGTGAGTAGGCCAAGAACATTTTAAATAGTCATTATATAAGTTGGGTGTGGTATAAGAGATTTCATTTTGGAGGCAGCTCCTTCAGTTCATAGTGCAGTATATTGGGTCCGCTTCACCGTTTAGGAATCTAAACTCAACTTATAGGGTGATCCCACTCAAGGGAAGGGGGACCGCTCTTGAGATCAATTTGACTGAATGTGATAGATGCGGTTTTCTTTAGTTGAAACCTGGAGCCATAAAGTCCAACATTAGTTGCTGGAACTAATGTTCTGTAAAGTGAACAACTCAGTGTAATGGCAGTGATGCAAACAACTAGCCATTTAGTCATCAAACAAAACCAAAGTGTGGCTTATCCACCTTGGTGGAAATCAGGACAGTCTTACCCATTTCAAGGTTCAGCCCAGATCTGAGCATTGCTGTGTTTGCAGCAAGGAGCATTTTTGGTTAAAGTTATGTTCTCAGAGTGCCTTCCATCACTGGGGTTGTGGTCTTGAGGAAGAGCAGTAGTAAAGGTTTCATTCCAGGTGTAGAAGGACTTGATCCAGGTTGTTGCAAAGGGTCACAATATCTTGTTCATGACACTTAGTAATAGAGGCTGCATCATCCATTTTATTCTTTAAGGCACCTATTCATCCACCCAGTGCCCTGATTAGGTGATCCGAGAGCTTACTATTTGTAATCTCCAGCTTTTTCTTCAGCATTATCTTACATTTTTCCAGCAAATCGATTTTGCAGAGTATGGAGGGGTGGAGGGCTGAGAGTTTTCAAGTTGAAGGCAGGCAGGGGTGACACTGCATGGGAGGCTGGGGATCCAAATCTTGTGCTACATGAGTAGGCAGCGCCTTGAGATGAGATTGCGTTCCAAAGAGAAGTTCCTTGGGTTGTAATGTTTTTTTGCCCATTTCACTGCCACTGGTCTCCAGGGGTAAAGAATGTGTGCAGGATTGTGAAGAGTGGGAACCCAGTGAAAACAATGCTGGCAAAAGTGCCTAGGAGGTGAGGAGCAAAGTCAGTGCATGGCCATCTTCCTAGCGCTAGGTCACTTGTACATTTGAAATCAACATTGTTTGTGTATACAGTACAAATAATATATTTGCAATCACTGCAGGAGAGGGTACGTACTATATATTTTTCCCTTGTTTTGTTATCTATTTTATTGGGATTTATACCCCTAGCTACAATAGTGTTTATTTCATGTTGTTTCTTGTGCTTGTTTGTTGTTCTAGCTGGCTGTATAAGATAACTAATGTTTAAGTAAAACAGTGAAATCTTCTGGCTTGTGGGTCTTTACTCTTGTTCTGTCTGTGTTGTACCTGTTATGAAAATCACCATGAAAATGTTCCTAGAGTCCTAATGATTATCAGATATTCAAAAAAGTTCAGAGAGTATTTAAAAATATTCTTATATCCATAACCTTTGAGATATGATCTGCAGGAGAATACTAGCCTAAAACAAAATGTTAAATACAGTTACATTTGAAAAAGCTTGTCTAATTTGCCTGACTGATAGCTGGCTCAACTTTGATCCTTTTCATTGAAGATAAAAGGCAAGTATAGCAATTTTATTTTTTCAGTACTGAGACTAAAAGTTGTTGGCCTGCAGTAGAGGTTTAATGTTAATATTCTGAACAGCAAAAATTGCTTAGTAAAAGAAGGTTCTAGTGTTATTTTTTCTTAACCATCCTATACGTATAATCAGTACAGTATCTACAGTATATGGGAATGGTATTATGGGTTTCAGTGAAATGTGGTGATATTTTGGGCAATCAACCTTTGTGTTACAAATATGCACCTGTAAAATGGACATATGTAATCGAGTTTTTCTGTTTTATTTATGATTTATAGAATTTACACACAAAAGGGTCTGAGGTCCTTAAAGTTGTGCTTTAAAAAAAGTCTTGCAGTAAAATGAGGGTGAAGTCATTGGCCTTTTGGGAAGATTCCTAGAACATGCAGAGTAAGTGAAATCTCACAAAAAGACACTACAGTCCATTGCAAGAGCATTTGGGTACATTGTGTACCTCATGATCTAGCTCTTAGGCCCCCATTTTTTGGTCATTTGGCACTGTTTGGGCAACCCTCAGAGTTGCTTTATTTCTTTCACACTATTTTACTTTTTCTGTGCTATCCATTAATTTTGTCTGTTCATGTTTTTTGCAATAGATCTTGCTGAAAGGCATAGCACAAGTATTTTTTTTTTTTTGGTTGGGAGCACAAAGGGGAAGCATTGATTTGTAAAGGCAACATAATAGTGGTGATCTCCTGTAGTAATGTAATGTGTCCCAAGTTCTTCTCCTGAAGCATGTTGGCAGTCTTCAACAACTCCTATAGCAGCTATGGCAAACCTAAGGCACGCATGCCACAGCTGGCATGCAGAGCCTTCCCTGTGGGCACTCAAGTGGACCGCTACCCCCCGGCAGACATCACCAATGCACACGTTCGGAACTGAGTTGCAGCTCGTCCAGTGACGTCATTGCGCCTGACACCTGGCTCCTGAGAGTTCCAGCCCTCTCTTCTGGATCCTTCACACACACAGATGGCTTCAAGACCCAGCAGAGCAGTGTCACCTGTGGCACAGCGGTATCCATGAGGATTCCTTACCCGGGCACAGCACGCCTTGTTGTTCCACAGGACTTTGGTCTATGGCAATGCCTATATCTGTATACAAAAATGTAAGTTGTCGTACAGACTTGTATATAGTCATATTTTGAGAACATTTACAGACATATCTTATATGGGTGGGGTTAAATGAGCACAGCAAAAAAAGAAAATCTGAAAACAGATAGTGGAAGATCATTCCAAGAGGCCTGGGCAGAGTTATTTGGAAAAATACATGCACGTGTATCATTGAAAGCTCTGTTATTGTGTTTTTCTTTTAAGACAAACAATGTTAATTAGTTCAGACAACTGTATGAGTTGTTTTTTCTAAGCTAAAACCTCAGTATTTAGGTTTAATTGCAGTGTTGGCATTTTGAAATAAATAAGTTGGTTTTTGTGTTGCAGTTTGGACACTTGGGCTCAAAAAGGTTTGCCATCACTGTCCGATAGCATGCTTGCAGTCTCTGGTCATGTCCTGGTCATGTCCTGTAGCATGTCAGCATGTCTCTGACATCTTTCTGTAGCATTAAATTCACTAAATGTTATGTTCTGCCTTTTGGTGTTATCAGGAGCTGCACTTAAGACCACCTATATCAAGCAAGTTAGCCACCATTAATCTGGTGTATGACATCACCCTTGCCTTGGTGCCATGGCCAAAATACAGGGGTATGGTAAGTCTAGCCTGGTCTGTGGCTGGTCTGTGGCTGGTCTGTGGCTCATTTACTTTACCTGCAAAATGTTTCCACCCTGTTGCAGTTTATTGTTTCAATTTCTGCAGTGTGGGCAGGGCTGAACTGGAAACTTCCCAGTACAAGGTGAGCAGATGGCATTTAGGAGAAGACCAAGAGGATTCCTATTGGCTGAAAGCCCAGGACTTTGGCCCAATTTTCAAATACAAGAATTATTGTGCAATGCTCATATGAGAATACATGTGGATTTAGTGTTGCAATCAAAGAGCCTATCATTTGAATGGACTGGGATCTATATTACTATGAGAGAAGTGTTGTGTCATGCCTGCTAGAGAGTGAATTACAGAGGGCACAGTGTGCTGTGACTGCAGAGGATACTCTGTGTGGGAAGGACTGTTGCCAGGGACACTGCTTTGCCATCTAAATTGGTGAGAGGCCACCAGTCATTTGTCCTGTTTTATATTGTTAATCCTTTGGATTACAAATACTCCTATTTGGAAAAAATTATAACGTTTGTAAGGCTCTGCACTCTGCTGCTTGAGAGTGAACTGATAAGCGGTTCTATAAACCAATCTGCCAGATTACTGTTCGATTGGGCTTCAATGATAAAGCGTATCTTAACTTCTATGAGAACCCCAGTGCTGAGCGACAAGTTCTACATTGCATAAACTCATTTTCTCGTCTCTGGTTAGAGATAAAGGCACTACCAATGCTGACAATTTGATATAAAACATGCATACAGTGGGCCGTTATTCTAATGCATGCAACATTATATTAAGTCATTGTAAAAAGAAACCAGTGAAGTGTCAATTGAAATGTATATAATTGTTCTGGGTCAGAAATGTCAGCTCCTATATGCAAATCTAACAAGGCCCTATTTTAGTTAGAGAAGTAAAGGAGAATTTTTTTTAAAGAGAATTTATTATTCCACAATTGCAGCCTGATAGTAAAGCATCTTTAACAGCAGAAGTCAGAAAAACAGAATCTATTCTATTATCTTCTATTATATAATTTATGTAATATGTGTATATGTATGTAGTATATATTTATACATATTCTATATATTAGAATACTTATCATATTATTATACCTATTAAAACAGTGATATTTCAAGGTGTGTTGTAGCACAACACCAGTTCCAGTTTCAACTGTTGTGAACTTGGGGCATCCTCACAGCCAGTTACCACTTTAGTCCAGAGAAAATCTGAGAAAATCTTTATGGCCTGAGGCTGAGAATGTGTGCAGCTTGTTATCTAGAGTATGTCAGGCAAAAATAACATTTGTATTACTTCTATAGGCCACATTGGCAGGGCATGCTCACAAAACATGATGTTAAGTTAATGTACTGTACTTGTTATTCTTCTTTACCTTGCTGCATTAACCATTTGCCTACTGGGCACTTTCGCCTCCTTCCTGCCCAAGCCAATTATCAGCTTTCAGTGCTGTTGCATTTTGAATAACAATTGTGTAGTTGTGCAACACTGTACCCATACGAAACGTGTATCATTTTTTCACACAAATAGAGATTTCTTTTGATGATATTTATCGCCACTGGGTTTTACATTTTTTGCTAAACAAACTAAAATAGACCCAAAAATTTGAAAAAAAAGTCTTAGTTTCTGTTAAAAAAAATTGTAAATAAGTAATTTTTCTTCTTCATTGATGTGTGCTGGTGTGGCTGCACTGATGGGTACTGATAGGATGCCCTGATGGGCACTGATGAGGTGGCACTGATGGGCACTGATTAGGTGGCACTGATGGGCACTGATGAGGTGGCACTAATGAGGCTGCACTGATAGGTGGCACTGATGGGCAGAACTAATGGGCACAAATAAATGGCACTGATGGGCACTGATAGGTGGCACTGATGGTTGGCAGTGATGGGCACTGATAGGCAGAACTTATGGGCACTGATGAGGAGGCACTGATAGGCGGAACTAATGGGCACTGATAGGCTGCACTTTTGGGCACTCATAGGCTGCACTAATTATCAGTGTAAATGTCCCCTATCACAGGAAAGCTGGTTATTGGCTTTCTATTCCTCAGACAGTGACAGCGCTGAGGAAAGGAAATGCCGATAACCAGCAATTGTTTACATATGATCAGCTGTGATTGGACACAGCTGATCAGATGGCAAAGATCCAACGTCATTGGCTCTTTACCTTGATCGGTGATACATTTTGTACCCTAGAGGCATGCATGCGCAGCAAGAATTGTGTAAATTACAGGTTACCGGCTCTCCTCTCCACGAGTCTCCTGACAGCGCATGAGGAAAGGTCTACCAATAACCAGCAAGTCTGTTTATAATGTGATCAGCTATGATTGGACACAACTGATCACATGGTAAAGGTCTGCTGTAATTAGCCCTTTATCGTGATATGTGTTCAGCTGTGTCCAAAGGACATAGCGGTCATGGAGCATGTCCGATGTGAGCCCCGGTGGCACACAAGGGGGTGGGGTTCTGGGAAGACATCAATAGACACCCTCCTAGAACTAGACAAACACACTTTAGCCATCTTTCAGCTATAGCACAGTTTCAAGTAGTTAAACTTAGCTTTTTCTCTAAAAAAATATTGGGTGGGGAGGGGGCAACATTTAAAGTCTCTAACAAATATACAGTATTAGCTGTGTGTTGGAAGGCAACATGGTTTTATATCAGACATTTATGGATTTTTACTGCCTGGTTAACAAAGAGCCATTTGGCTTGTTGGATGTCACCTTGGAATGTCAGTAAAACTGTAAAATGTATACAACAGTGTGTGTAACAAAAGATTGCATACCAGGGGAGTTCACGCATACCCCCTACAGGTGGGGCATGGAGAAACGAAAGCCTCGGCCCAGATTTCCTAGTGATGTGAAGATTAAATGACAGATTGCATGGCTTCTAGCAAGAAAGAAGGAACTAGATGTGGATTGGAATGTTGACCTAGGTCAAGGCATTTTGATTGCAGGGTGTCACTGCCTGCTAGTGCTTAGGGAGGACTGCCCCTTATAAATGAATTATAGCTCATTGGACAGAGGACTACACAGGGCGGACAGAGGGTGTTTTTATGGGTTGTGTCTGTGAGTGCTTTAAAATGCAAGGCCCAGACATGCTTTCTTCCTCTTTCTATCCAGCCAGCCAGAACTGAACTTCGAGGACCAACTTATGTAATATATTATTTCTGCTCTTCTATTTCTATATGTTTTATAATATTTGTCTAGATTTCTGTTTTAGTATGTTGCTTTCTTTGGAAATAAATAGGACCTTTGCTTCTTTGGACATTGTGTTTATTATTATAGATAATATTGTTAGTATATTACTACCTTCAATATGGTAAGAGCTTAGATATACTAGCTAATTGTAGGGACTGACAAGATAGTACAAAATTTTAATTTAAGTGGGGGGAAATCCAAAAACCATCCTCTATTTATTTTGTGGTGTCATAGAGGAGTGACATGTTTTCAAGTTATGGAAATTAAATCATGTGGTTTACAGAAGCAATTAAATACCTTGCAAGGTGTTATTATATTGCTTGGGAAATGGGGCACTTGCAGATCAACTTGGGGATCACAAGGCTTCTGCGTCTTTGCACGGATAGCAAAGGATATGGTATTTTAAATTAGTTTTTTTTCTTCTGTTTTTTTTTCTCAAGGCCAGGGAATTGAAGTGCCTAGGCAGACTCAAGAACTGAACATGCCTAAAACCATTGATTCTACGTGTGACAATGCCAATGTGACCCTGAACCATTAAAGCAAGTCAGGAGAAGTGATCATAATAAATAGCGACAGCAAGTGCTGCTAATTAATTAGCAAATGTCTGAACAGCAAAAAAGTGTATAAAAAGTGACAAAATTGTCACAAATTCTGTATTAAAACACTGCTATGCCATATTGATGTACAGGGGACAATGATGACTTTATGACTTGCTGAGGTTAAGATTCTGAGAAGCACAGCTGCAAAACATTGTTGATGCGTACTGGATAATGATTAGGTAGAATAAAACTTAAAGAGCAATGGCAGGCAAGAAGTGAAAGCAATCAGTGAGCTACTAATATATTCCAGCAATTTGCAGCTGTGCTAAACTCAGAAAGTCAATTTATTTTAATCTAAGATGTCCTATACACACCATTTTAGAGAGTCAGTAGGAGAAAATTAGGAGTGTACTTCCTGAAGCCTTTGCTATGTATTTCTATACTCTAACTCTAGCCATAGTCTACTTAAGGTTTGAACAGTGACTGGGCAGTCCCACCCTGACCCATCTATGTACCCGAGTGGCACAGTCAAACTGCTCACTCATGGCCCCCTATCTCATAATGCACATGTGCAGTAACTGAAAAAAAATAATAATACTGTGATCCCCAAACATCGCCCAGAGCATAGCATCATTGAGATTGCATGTCAGACAGTTTGTATTCCTGTATCACCAACCACATATGAATCTCCAAGGAATGTTTGAATCATATTGCAAAACAGCTTTTTTATATCAGATTTTCAGTGTGTTAATGGCAACACAGGTGTTTCAGCATTACTTTACAAGCAGGCAGGGCTAGGACAAGGTATAGGCGCCATGCACTGTGCATCAAAGCTGTCAGCTGTCAAACTGAGGTTTCAGTCTTGCAGATTACACAGGAAGATTGTGCCTCTACCGGTGTAATTGGTGGAGCTCCATTGTCAATGTGACAGTCATCTGCTCTGTGTCAGGGGCTCTGTGCACTCTGGATAAGTATTGTGAACAGTTGGCAAAGTAACAGAGATGCTCTGCTGGTTTTACAGGGCTATTGTTATAGCATGTATTTATTAGCCTGTATTTATAACTGTTAAGTTGGGTGTAAAAAAATTATTATTGGGTGTATAAAAATATTAGATTATTTACCATAACTCAACGTATACAGTGCGCAGAAGCACTGATTTAAGGAAGAAAACCAAAGACATGCAAACAGATAAATGGGAAGTGTGCAATTAAAGGCTTTAATGTTAAAATCAAATGCAAATTGACCACTGACAAATTAAAATAAAAAAAGCATGTACACTCCCAGAATGGATGCCTCTCTGTGTTCACAATTGTAGTCCTTGCTAACAGTGCTGTCAGATGGAGGCTTGTCAAAGAAGGAGCCCACTGCTCCACCCGCATGTGGCACCATCAAGGAGATCCCATACAACACCCTGTGACTGTGTACAGAGCTCTAGACTATCCTCCAGTTGCAGCTACTGTTTCATCTGACAGCACTGTTATCAAGGCCTACAAGTGTGAACACAGAGAGGAGTCCATGCTTGGAGTGTTGAGTACATGCTTTTTCTATTTTAATTTTGTGAGTGGCCAATTTGCATTTGATTTTAACATTAAAGCCTTTAACTCTACTGTGCTTTTTGTGCTTATTTTTGTTTGTTTGTTTGTTTGTTTGTTTGTAGATTACCCCAATCTTGTCAGGAGCAGCACCAAAGGCAACAAGAGGTGTTTTTTTACTCTTGATGATTCCAATGCCTGGACTAAGGATTTGTGGTTTAATCAACTTATGGACATGAACTGTTTCTTTCTGATGGACTTGATTTTTGTTTACATTCCACAAGTTTTAATTTACATTTTTATAGTCACAAGTAGAGATGAGCGAATCGAACCTGGCGAAGTGGAATTCGTTTAGAATATCACGAAAAATTTGATTCGCATCGAATCCGAATTTTAGCAAACTTCGGGTGCACGAATCGAATTTTTCCCGATCAGCCGGCAAAAGTGTCACTGCAGAGAGCTCCGCTATTTCTGACAGTTCATTTACAGCGGTTGAAACACTGTATCTATTTGTTTCCATTTAGGATACAGATGTTTTTATTTGGAAATAAATAGATACAATGTTTCAACCGCTGTAAATGTGAAGGAACTGTCAGAGAACTGTCAGAAATAGCGGAGCTCTCTGCAGATACACTTTTTGCTGTACTGGAATACTTCTTCTTTTCATTCTTCTTCTTCTTTTCATTCTTCTTCTTCTTTTCATTCTTCTTTTCATTCTCCTTCTTTTCATTCTTCTTTTCATTCTTCTTCTTCTTCTTTTCATTCTTCTTCTTCTTCTTTTCATTCTTCTTTTCATTCTTCTTCTTCTTTTCATTCTTCTTCTTCTTCTTTTCATTCTTCTTCTTCTTCTTTTCATTCTTCTTTTCATTCTTCTTCTTTTCATTCTTCTTCTTCTTCTTTTCATTCTTCTTTTCATTCTTCTTCTTCTTCTTTTCATTCTTCTTCTTCTTCTTTTCATTCTTCTTTTCATTCTTCTTCTTCTTCTTTTCATTCTTCTTCTTCTTCTTTTCATTCTTCTTCTTCTTCTTTTCATTCTTCTTTTCATTCTTCTTTTCATTCTTCTTCTCATTCTTCTTTTCATTCTTCTTCTTCTTCTTTTCATTCTTCTTCTTCGTTTCATTCTTCTTCTTCTTCTTTTCATTCTTCTTCTTCTTTTCATTCTTCTTTTCATTCTTCCTCTTCTTCTTTTCATTCTTCTTTTCATTCTTCTTCTTTCATTCTTCTTCTTCTTTTCATTCTTCTTTTCATTCTTCTCATTCTTCTTTTCATTCTTCTTCTCGTTCTTCTTTTCATTCTTCTTCTTCTTCTTTTCATTCTTCTTTTCATTTTTCTCATTCTTCTTTTCATTCTTCTTTTCATTCTTCTTCTCATTCTTCTTTTCATTCTTCTTCTTCTTTTCATTCTTCTTCTTCTTTTCATTCTTCTTCTTCTTCTTTTCATTCTTCTTTTCATTCTTCTTCTTCTTCTTTTCATTCTTCTTCTTTTCATTCTTCTTTTCATTCTTCTCATTCTTCTTTTCATTCTTCTTTTCATTCTTCTTCTCATTCTTCTTTTCATTCTTCTTCTTCTTCTTTTCATTCTTCTTCTTCTTCTTCTTTTCATTCTTCTTTTCATTCTTCTTCTTTTCATTCTTCTTCTTCTTCTTTTCATTCTTCTTCTTCTTCTTTTCATTCTTCTTTTCATTCTTCTTCTTCTTCTTCTTCTTCGTCGTGCCCCGTGACTGCCCAAATGAGTGAAGTGTGCGGTGATTCTAAGGTCGACGGCACTCATCTGCATGTCATACTGACTGACAGTATTATTTCTCTTCCCCAGCAGACTCCAAGGGCATTTAAATTAAAGGTACATTGTTCTGCACTAATATAAAGGCTCTCTGAAGCCTAGAAACCCTTTTAATAAGTTAAATTCGCGGCGAATAAATTCGCATCGAATCGAATTTCTCCCGCAAATTCGGCGAATCAGCCGAATCGAATTTTTTAATAATTCGCTCATCTCTAGTCACAAGCATTTTGAGTACACTAAAAAAAGTTTTTTGTGGTTGTGTTTTATAACATGTACATGAAAGGCAAAAATAATAAATGCAAGTCTGAAAAACAACATTCTAAAACTTATCATAGACAAGAAAGCAGGGTGGATAAAAATCAATGATTTTTAAAAAAAAAAAAATCAAATAAATCGTTTTTTTTTTAATTTAAATTGGATTTTTTTTATTTAAGTCGGATTTTTTAAAATAAAATGCTTTTTGAGGAAAATATATTACCATCCAAAGGTTATTCCATCATGAAATAAAGATTAGTTTTTTATTTATGTAGAATAAGGCTGTATATGTTTAATTTGTTTGGTAAATAAATTCCATTAATCCATTCACAATGTCATGCTCTTCCAGAGGTTTTTGTAAGATTATTGGGCAGTTTCTCTGCCTACAAGATATTATCACAGATGCTTATGCTTAGTTTACTTTTGCAGTTCTCAAAACTGAATTTGACTCAGCGGAGATCACATGTCTCTTCTTCACAGCAAAAATGTTATAACATGAACAGAGTTAAGAAAAATACCTTAATCCTAACTTCTACAAACCTATGAATACAGAATCAACCCCTTCAATGCTAAGTTTCAAGAAGTTCAGTGAATAGAATAGAAACAATATTTTTCTGATTGTTTGGAGTGGAATAGATCTGCACAAGAAGAAAGTGAAACTAAGTGTGAGGAGGAAGGGGCTGATAGTCTAAGTTTTTTAAAATATATATATTTTGTTTAGCCAAATTAGTTAACAAACATGGATGTTTGTTTAAGCAAATAAAATATGCTGTAATGGTATTGTTTCAGTTGAATAAATCTATTTAAATTATTATTAAGGTAATGATTATTTTTCTCCTTCCTAAGTACAACAGAAAAGTTGTCCAAATATGAATGATTAACCTATTAAACTGGGGATAAAAAAAACTAATATGAAAAGTTGTTATTCTAAAAATCTTCATCTACTTGCATATTAAAGTTATACCAGCAAGAATTAGTCTTTATGTAGAAAACTATGATTTAAATCAAGCCTTACTGACTAGTGATTTAAATTATGATTTAAATCAGTTTGATTTAAATCAAATCCACTCTGCAAGAAAGGTATGACTTGGCAGTTAACCTGTTGAAGCACAACTAGCTCCCTCAACTGTTGCTTATGAATATCAGTGTCAAGAGATTTTTTTTCATTGTAATATCCAGTCAAATGATCATTCACACAACTCAATTTAAAAACAGTAAATAATGTCTCAGTCGAATATACGATTTGTAATTCATAAAACTTTAACAAAAGGATAAGGATCTTTATTTTAGGTATATGACTGGATTTTCAAATGTCATTGGCCCCCCAAACAACTTTCACTTTTAAAGATCTTCATCCTTATTAGTTTATGTTTTATGTGTGTTTTATGAATTAATAGTATTGTATAAGACTAACTCTACTGCCTACACACATTTCAAAGTATAACTAAAGTCAAAACCTTTTGTTTTGTTTTGTTTGCCATTATCAATGAAAGTGATAGTAAAATATAATCCTACATGTTGGGTTGTCTCCAGAACAGGATTAGTGGAGATATCTTCCAAACAGGACAATAGTTTTGGTGACCCTGGTGAGAACCAGGGATTCCCTTGCTTTAGAGGGATGTTCTCTCACTTCCTTGTTTGGCTATGGGACAGAAAGTAAAAAGAAATCTCCCCAATGGGACACAGATGGCAAAAATAAACCTTTCAGGTGTTATATAACCCTCTTTTTCTCTATCCAAATGAAAAAAGTGTCACAAGTCATACTTTAAGTGTAAATCTGTAATTAGCTGGTTTATGTTGGACAATACAGGCAGTATTTGTTTTGCACATAAAAACAAAATGGACAATTGCAATTCAACGTTACAATTTAAACTGTAGTCTTCAAAATAATAAAATATTTTGATTATAGATTATTAACCACTTGCCCTCCAGAGGATTTACCCCTGACCAGGCCATTTTTTGCATTAAGGCACTGCGTTACTTTAACTGACAATTGTGCGTTCATGCAATGCTGCACCAAAATTAAATTTACATCCTTTTTTTCCCACAAATAGAGCTTTCTTTCAGTGGTATTTGATTGTCTGTGCGTTTTTATTATTTGTGCTATAAACAAAAAAGACCGATAATTTTGAGAAAAATACAATATTTTTTACTTTTTGCTATTAAACATGTCCAATAGAAAAATTTGAAATATCAAATTTCAGCATAAGTTTAGAGCAAAATGTATTCTGCTACATGTATTTGCTACAAATAATCCCAATAAGTGTAAATTAATTGGTTTACATGAAAGTTATAGTGTTTGCAAATGGCAGTATATATACTAGATTTTTTTTTTTACTAGTAATGGTGGCGATCAGTGACTTATAGCGGGACTGCAACAAGCATTCTGACACTGGGGGGAACTGACTTGGTATCACTGACATCCCCAGTGACACCAATACAGTGATCAGTGCTAATAAAAAGCACTGACACTGTACTAATGGCACTGGGCAATAAGAGGTTAATATGTGGGGCAGGGGTGGACTGACAACTCATGGGGCCCCTGGGCAATAGGGGATCATGGGGCCCCTGTATCCTTGCCCAAACTCAAAAAAGCCTAAGGAAAAGGTACCAGGGGCATCTCATGGGGCCGAGTTTCCAAATGGTCAGTCCGCCCCTGATGTGGGGTGATCAAAGGGTTAACTGTGTGCTGTTTCATAGTATGCTGAGTGCTTTCCACTGTAAGAACACTGCTTTGTACGGCTCTGTTATGGAGAGCCATACAAAGCAGTGTGCAGGAGCTGATAGGGGAGAGAACTGTATCATTTACATACAGTTCTTTCCCCCATTGGTAGTACTCGGTGATCACTGAGTGCCAGAGAGAAATCATCAGCCAGGATCTGGTGATTGACAGCTAAGGCCACAAATGGCTTGCGCGTACCCTCTACTCGGGACTGAAAAATCATGTATATATATTGGGACACGGAACAGGTCCCAGAAGACTACAGGTCCATTCACAAGGCGCAGTGCTACTCACGCATACGCAGTGGGTACCTGGCTGTGAAGCCACAAGCTACCACAGCTGGGTTCCCACACTGATGATGCCGGCCTCCTGGAATACAGGACGGCTGGTGAAATGAGCTGCGGGGGACACACTACGGTACCAAGGGACAGGTAGGTGGCTCTTTTTTAAAAGTCAGCAACTGCAGTTTTTGTAGCTGCTGACTTATTTTTTGCCAGGGTGAGTGGAACTCCGCTTTAATCACTTGCCCTCCAGAGGGTTTACCTCCCTTCCTGACCAGGCCATTTTTTGCGATACGATGCTGAGTTATTTTAACTGACCATGTGTGATCATACAACACAGTACATTCATTACATTTATGTCCTTTTTTCCCCCCAAATAGAGCTTTCTTTTGGAGGTATTTGATCACCTCTGTGTTTTTTATTTTTTGGGCTTTAAACAAAAAAAGACTGAAAATTTTGAAAAAAAAAATTTGCTATAAAACATATCCAGTAAAAAATTTTCAAAATCTAATTTTTTCATAAATTTAGACCAAATTGTATTCTGCTACATGTCTTTGGTAAAAAAAAAAATCCCAATACATGTAAATTAATTGGTTTACAGAAAGTTATAACATCTACAACTGAAGGTATATATACTGGAATTTTATTTTTTTTTATACTAGTAATGGCTCAGCGATCAGCGACTTATAGCAGGACTGCGGGACTGCGGCAGGCATTCTGACACTTGGTGGGAACTGACTAACTGACATCCCAATGACAGTAATACAGTGGTCAGTGCTAATAAAAAGCACTGCCCACTGTACTAATGACACTGGGCAGGAAGGGGTTAACATCTGGGGCAATCAAAGGGTTAACTGTGTACTGTTTATCATAATGTGCTGTGTTTGTTTTACTAGGGAAACATGCTGCTGTATTCTTCTCTGCTGTGCAGAGAAATACACAGCAGCATGTGCTTGCTGGCAGGAGAGAAACCTGTGTTGTTTACACACAGGTCTCTCCCCTGTCAGTTTTACTAGACGATTGCCCGCAGGTAATCTCCGGTCGGTACCCAGTGACTGACAAGCCTAGCCGCCAAGGGAGGCGAAGGTAGGGCGGTGCTTGTCCCCTACCCAGAAATGCAAATCATATATATATATATATATATATGTGACTTTGCTCAGCCGTACTGCCCTGTAGCAGTACTTCTACTGTAGGGCAGCAGGCAAGCGGTTAATGCAGAGAATGCAATAAGGTAAGAAAACTTTTACCTTTGCAACTATTTTAAATGATTGTACTTCATTTTTGTCAATATATTCTTATTCTAATCCACTTAAACCAAAATATCTAACTTTGAAGACTATATTTAGCAATGATTTGCACTTGCAAAGCTCTTCAATGGTATGATTAAAAACACGTTATAATGTCAGTAGAGTGCAGACAATATTGAACACACCAATAAACAGGTCAACTCCCTGGTTGCATTAATATGTGATGAGAAAAAACAACAATGAAGCAAAACATGGTTCTTTTATCATACTCCCTACCTATAGTGTCTCTCAAGATTCAAAGAAGAATAGCATTTATAATAACTGCTCTTGTTCTCTGAATAAAGAACAGGAATTAAAAATTAGTGAGAACAAATACAAGGCAAAACTCCCTGAGGCTATTTAAAATGAAAATTATGGATGGGGATTTACATTAATACTCACCCCAAACAACTGTTCTGCAGCTGTAGAGCAGTTCATATTTTGGAGCAAATTCATGTTACGTTTAGAAAGAAAAATCAAACAAAAAAAGTTTAAGAACTAGCATTCACCAGTTGTTAAATTTCACATCCAATGAACTAAATTCAAAACAAAATTGCAAAGTGTAAGGCAACAATCTCACATCCAATAAACAAAATTCAAGACAACATTGCAAAGTGTAAGGCAACACACATCAAATGAATGTTTAAACATTAGGTAAATGGTATTAATAATGGAAGGCTAAAATACCTCTTTGTTATGCCTTCAAAGAGAAACTATAATATTAAATAAACAAAAACTAAATACATAAAAACAACACCGTAATGAAAGTTAAACTGTTAGGGCCAGGGGCGGACTGACCATTTGGAAACTGCCCGAGGGCCTGGGGTCAGTAGGGGGCCCCATGAGATGCCCCTGGTACCTTTTTCATAGGCTTTTTTGAGTTTGGGCAAGGACACAGGGGCCCCATGATCCCCTATTGTCTGGGGGCCCTATGAGTTGTCAGTCCGCCCCTGGTTAGGGTCAGTTTACACCTTGAACAGTCCGCACCCCTCTGTAATTCCTGTATATTCTCCTGCAGTTTGATATGGCAACCCATTTATTTGAATGTACTGAAAATCACACTGCAGCACACAAAAATGAGTGTATGCACTGCTTATGAAAAACGGTCTGCACCAAATTACATGCTACTATGGTAAACACACTTTGTTTACAATCTGTGTTTGGGGTGCCGGTAAAAGTGTATTGGCACCAGCAGAAGATTGCAAAGGCAGTGCATTTTATATGCAGTGTGGTAAACATGAACAAAATGTATTTTTTCCTGGGGTGGATTTGCTCTTAGTGTTTATTTCTTTTGTTTAATATTTACACCTTTTTTTCCTTGACTTATATTGTTTTTCTTACTAAATGATATCTAAATAATTTTTATAAGTCTCAGAAAAAAAAACATTCTCTCAAGCATTTTATTTAATTAAAGTATTATTAAAAAAATTTAGAAGCACTCCATATGTTGCCAATATTATTGTCATTTTTTGTAATTTAAAAATAAAATACCCAAACATTTATCTTAGGTACAAACACTATCTCCATTAATCATATTACCTGCATTCATTTGCAAGGATAGGATAGGTTTAAAGTCCATATCTTAGTTGTTTGAGGGAGTTATAGTTAGGCAGTTCCAAGGTCCAATGTAAAAAATTATATCAGGTCTAAGGTGTGTTTGAAAGACTTAGATGCACAGATAAGGTCCCGCTAGATATAATAGGGTTGATTTACCAAAAGCAAAAAAGCTATTCACTCTGCAAAATAATTTTAACTTTGTACAGGAATTCTCCCTTAGCTTGGTGAATTTCATGAAAATTCACTTTGCAAAGCCTACCCAATCACATGCAAGAACAATAAAAACACAGTATTTTTGCTTGCACATAATTGGATGATGGAAGTCAGGAGAGATTTACCTCATTCACTAAGCTAAGGGAAAATTCCCTTGCAAACTGACTTGCCATAAGTGGGTTTTTACACATCACAAGTTCCACTTGAAGTTTAAAATCAGTTGATCACAACTATGTGATTTAGCTTAAAGCCTAATCTATTCAATCCCTTTAAGGATTTAAATGCTTTTCTAATGAATTTAAACCACAAGGGACATGCAAATAAAACAAACCGTACCAATGAAGGAACATCAATGGAGAATACTAACATAATATATAAATTGAATGAAAATGGCCTAGATCAGTGTTTCTCAACCTTTTCAGTCAAATCACCCTTTAAACATTATGGACAGTCCCGAGGCACCCTTTAAAATTTCAGACAGTCTTAAGGAACCCCATTCTAAAATGTGAAAAACTATTCTAATAGTTTTATATAATGCTGCAACATCCACACATGTAGGACACCCAACATTAGAGGTGATTTATTCTTCCAAAGCAAATACACTTTTGCACACTGGTACTGACTAGTATTCCATTGTTTCTCCTCTGCCTCAGTTTTTCTCCATCACTAAGCTAAAGTGACCCGGCACTGATGGGAATGGGCAGGGGAGGGTCAAACTAGGATGTTGTGCAGGCAGCTGACATCCACTTTATCAACTGATGATGTCATTGGTTGTCAGGACGCTGGCGGCTAGAAGGTTGTAATGGTGCACAATGATATGTGGCTTTGTGTAACTAAAAGGCAGGTTTGTTCCACCCACTGGCTTGTATACCAGTTTTGGGCAATTTTTAGATATTTTGCAAAGACACCCCCAAAGAAACCTCAAGGCACCCTGTTTGAGAAAGGCTGACCTAGATTGTATCATCACTCCTTTAACCAGTAACATGACAATAAAAGTATACATCACAAGGTAAGGTAGACAATAGTTGAATTACTTTTTCAGGCCTAATGTGTTAGTATCTGATGAGATGTCTTAATAAAAAATGTACTTAACAGGAAATGAATTTTATTAATAAATATACTTGCTGTCATTCAGGCAGGAAACTGCTTGCAACAGTTCCACCAATGGCCAATGTGCATATAATTATTTCAGTTTGGAGACTTACACCAAAGGCATGTGTGGCTAGTTAACTGATAGAGAGTGCACTGGAAAAAACAATCTTGATAGAAACTTGTTTAAAGACTAAACTCAAGAAAATACACAAACTTCAAAGTTTAGAATTCATTAACTTCAAAAGTTTATGCATTTCATAAGTGGAGTTACAATGCCAAGTGATAATGTCAATGATATAACTGAATTAACTTGTTGCCTAATGTACACTTCTCAAAAAATTAAAGGAACACTTTGAAAACACATCAGATCTCAAGGGGGAAAAATATCATGCTGGATATCTATACTGATACGGCCTGGGTAATATGTTAGGAACATAAAGATGCCCCATCATTTGATGAAAATTAAAATTATCAACCTACAGAGGACTGAATTCAAAGACACCCCGAAAATCAAAGTGAAATAATGATGCAGTAGGCTAATCCATTTTGCTGAAATTTCATTGCAGCGACTCAAAACGGTACTCAGTAGCTCGTATGGCCCCCACATGCTTGTATGCATGCCTGACAATGTTGGGGCATGCTCCTAATGAGACAACGGATGGTGTCCTGGGGCATTTTCTCCCAGATCTGGACCAGGGCATCACTGAGCTCCCGGACAGTCTGAGGTGCAACCTGGTGGCGTCGAATGGACTGAAACATGATATACCAGAGGTGTTCTATTGGATTTAGTTCAGGTGAGTGTGGGGTCCATTCAATGGTATCAACTTTTTCATCCTCCAGTAACTGCCTGCATACTCTCGCCACATGAGGCCGGGCATTGTCGTGCACCAGGAGGAACCCAGGACCCACTGCACCAGCGTAGGGTCTGACAATGGGTCCAAGGATTTCATTCTGATACCTATTGGCAGTCAGGATGCCATTGTCTAGTCTGTAGAGGTCTGTGCATCAGACCATCACTGAGCCACCACAAAACCAGCCATGATGAACAATGTTGCAGGCAGCATAACATTCTCCACAGCTTCTCCAGTGCCTTTCACATCTGTCACACGTGTTCAGGGTAAACCTGCTCTCATCTGTGAAAGTACAGGGTGCCAGTGGTGGACAATTTTGACAATTTTGGTGTTCAATGGCAAATGCCAATCGAGCTCTATGGTGCCAGGCAGTGAGCACAGGGTCCACTAAAAGATGTTGGGCCCTCAGGCCACCCTCATGAAATCTTTTTCTGATTGTTTAGTCAGAGGCCTTCACACCAGTAGCCTGCCTGAGCTCATTTTCTAGGGTTCTGGCAGTGCTCATTTTGTTCCTCCATGCACAAAGGAGCAGATACCAATCCTGTTGATGGGTTAAGGACCTTCTATAGCCCTGTCAAGATCTCCTGGACTAACTGCCTGTCTCCTGGAATCTCCTCCATGCTCTTGAGACTGTGCTGGGAGACACAGCAAACCTTCTGGCAATGGCACATATTGATGTGTCATCCTGGAGGAGTTGGACTGCCTGCTCAACCCCTGCAGGGTTCAGGTACCGTTTCATGCTGCCAGTAGTGACACTGACCCTAGCTAAATGCAAAACTAGTGAAAAACTGTAAGAAACTCTCAGGAAAAAAATGTCAGTGGCCTCCATCTGTAAAACCATTCCTGCTTTGGGGGTCATCTCTTTGTTGCCCATCTAGTGCACCAGTTGTTAATTTCATTCACACCAAAGAAGCTGAAACTGATTAACAACCCCCTCTGTTACTTAACTGACCAGATCAATACCCCAGGAGTTTAATTGACTTGTTGCTATAATCTGATTAAAAAGTGTTCCTTTAATTTTTTGGAGCAATCTAAACCATTTAATTATGATAGTCAAAAATTTTATTATAATTCATGTCTTCATGGCCAAATTATTCTTTCTAGTGATAATGTATTTTACTATTACATTGATTGTCATCTATTCTTCCCTTTATACCCCATTTGTCATTGCCATTGCAAGTCTTCCTGTTGGGGTCTTATTTTGTTGCTTTGAAAAATCTGAACAAAGTTTGATGAAAAATGCAAGACCATGCACTGTGCTTTTTTATTAGAAAAAAGTTGTGTTTTATTATTTCTGTTATGTTTCTGGGAAAAATATTATAAGTTAGGTACTCAATAAAATATCATTTTTAGTGGTCACTGCTTTTCAGTCCCTTCATAGTATCAGGCACATACTTTGCACTGTTTCTAACAGCTTTATCTGTCTTTTTTACTCTTCAGAAAATTTAAACTTTAGAACAGAATAATGACATTACAGATTATTTTTAACAGGACATAATGTGAAAAAATCAGTACAAATAGTATTCTCTTGTTATAAAAGCCTGTATAAATGTTATTGATTTCATTCTATAAATGTTATTTTATGACAGAATGTAACTGAGTTTCTAGACCTGTACACGTTATAATATTTTTCCCTAAAATGCGCTTCCCAACCTACAGCAAATCGTGAACTCCAAAATTCATTACTATTGATATTGCAGGCACTTATGAATGCATTCAACTGCTTTAAAAAGTAAACAAACAAATAAAGTTAGTATGAGTTCCTAAAACTCTAAAATGCTTTAACTCACCACTGACACTTAACATGGAACTTTGATGAAGAGGGTGCAAACTGTTGCAGATATCTAGAGATATCTGTATACAATATATATAGTACTTGCAGCATCCTACGTGTCCACATTTCAGGCAAAGCTTCAGTAATCTAAACCTGGTCTCTGTAATCTAAACCTTCACAGTTAACACTTAAATCATTATTATTATTATTATTATTATACAGTTTGCTCAGCGCTTTACAATATAAGATCATAATAATTAACCTGGCTTTATTAGTTAGCCTTTGCCCTAACACTTTACCAATACCTTAAAGTTAGCAATGAACATTTAACATTGCCCAAGTCAAAGAAACACCAGTGAATGCAAGTAAACATTCTTCTTGAATTTAGGTCAAAATGTATTATGCTAAATTTCTTTTCTTTGGTAAAAATATCTCAAAATTAGTGTATATTATTTAGTTTGTGTGAAAGTTATAGAGTCTACAAGGTATAGTATAGTATAATATATATATATACATATATATATATATATATACACACACACACACATACGCACTGCTCAACAAAATGAAATTAACACTTTGAAAATACATCGGATGTCAATAGGGAAAAATACCATGCTGGATATCTGTACTGATATGGTTTGGGTAATGTGCTAGGAACGTAAGGATACCCATCGTTTGATGGAAATGAAAATATTCAACCTACAGAGGACTGAATTCTGTTTCTGATTGTTTGGTCAGAGACCTTCACACCAGTGGCCTTCTGGAGGTCATTTTGTATGGCTCTGGCAGTGCTCATCCTGTTCCTCCTTGCACAAAGGAGCACATGCCAGTCCTGCTGATGGGTTAAGGACCTTCTACAGCCCTGTCCAAATCTCCTAGAGTAACTGCCTGTCTCCTGGAATCTCCTCCATGCACTTGAGACTGTGCTGTGGGACACAGCAGTCTGTTAGGGATCCGGGTATGACCAGAAATGTGTGGGAACACAGGTGTAGTCAGGGCTGGAGAGGTGGAATGGTCAGGCAGGCAGGCAGTTTGGTACTGTTAAGCACCGCCGGGCGGCGTTTCTAGCAGCCCACAGCACGGGGTTCCTCAGGGCACGGGGTCTAAGTCCCAATCTGCTTATTCACCAGGGCCCCTGATGGTGGGGATGGACTTGGAGCAGACTGAGACCAGGTCGCGACCCCTGAGTACGTCCGGCAATGGTAGAGAGCGTCGTCAGAGGTGTGCGGGGAAAGGATCCTGACGTGAAGAGGCTGGTAACAGGGACAGATCCGTGCGGGATGGATGGATCGTCTGGGTAGCGTAAGGCGTAGTCAAGCAGGTCATGTCAGCAACGTGCGGGCAGCGAGGTACCAGAGAAGCAGGCAGAGAATGGTCAGAGTCACAAGCCGGGTTCAGTAACTCACAGGCAGCGCGGTACAGAGGATCAGGCAGAAGGATGGTCAGGCAAGCCAGGGGTTAAACAGGAGATGGTCAGCAGGGTCAGGAACAATGCAGAAGTCAGCAACAGAAGATTCACAGGATACCAGGTACAAGGGCTCATGGGAAACAAACACCAAGGCACTGATTGCAGGCCTGGTCCTGCTTAAATAGACCTCCTGCATTCAGCCTCAGGTGATGGCTTGATTGCAGGAGTGAGACCCTGGCTGCTGAAAGCACCCTCTGATAGGAGCTGGTACTGCAGCCCACAGAGCAAGTGAGCCACAGCACCACCAGTGGTGAGTCCATTCCTGACACGGACCTTCTGGTAATGGCACGTATTGATGTGCCATCCTGGAGGAGTTGGACTGCCTGTGCAAGCTCTGTAGGGTCCAGGTATCACCTCATGCTACCAGTAGTGACTCTAACTCTATCCAAGTGCAAAACCAGTGAAAAAACAGTCAGAAAAGATGAGTAGTGAAAAAAATGTCTGTGGCCTGTAAAACCATTCCTGTTTTGGGGGTCGTCGCATTGTTGCCCATCTAGTGCACCTGTTAATTTCAATCACACCAAAACAGCTGAAACTGATTAACAACCCCCTCTGCTACTTAACTGACCAGATCAATATCCCAGGAGATTAAATGACTTGATGCTATACTCTGATTAAAAAGTGTTCTTTTAATTTTTTTGAGCACTATATATCTATCTATCTATCTATCTATATCTATATATATATATATATATACTTTATTTATTTTTTTTTAATTGATCAGTACTGATGTACTGATTGCCTTATTTCTTATTTCTTGAAGTTCTAAATTGCTAGGACAATACAAATACCACCATAATGTCCCCTATTTGGAAATTAGACAGTCCAAGGTATTTATTAAGAGGCATGGAGAGTTATTTGAAGTTGGACTTTTTTGTCACGTTTTTGAAAAATAAAGAAATTAAATAAAATGTGTTTTTCTTTGCAAAGTTGTCCTTTTAACATGTTATTTATAACACACAGAATACTTATAATTACACCCCAAAGCACATTCTGCCACATGTGTGAGACCTTTTCACCACCTAGATAAATAGAGATCCCCAAAATCCATAGAGCACCTTTGGGCTTTCAAGGAGCAAAACTCATGCATAAATTACGCAAGTAATTTCAGGACAGTGGAAATACCCATTTAATGACCCCATTTTGGAAAGCAACCATTGCAAGATATTTTATTAAATGCATATTGAGTCTTTTGAAAATGTCATTTTTTGCAACAAGTTTTTGGAAAATGCAGGAAAGAAAATGAAAATGTATTTTTTTTACACAAAGTTGTCAATTAATAAGATATTTCTAACACACATCATAGGCATATTTGGAATGACATTCCAAAACACATACTGCTACTCCTCCTGAGTATGGCAATACTACATGGGTGACACTTTTTCACAGCCTATCCACATAGAGGGGCACAAAATCCAAGGAGCACCTTCAAGCATTCCAGTCACATAAATTATACATCTAATTTCTTGACTACCTATCACATTTTTGTAGGCCGTGGCGCAGGACAGTGAAAACACCCACAAAACAACCACTTTTTGGAAAGCAAAAAACCCAACATATTTTCTAAGCTGCATGGCAAGTCTTTTGAAGAGTTCTTGGAAATTGTGAAAAGAAAGTGAAAATAATATTTTTTTGCACAAGGCAATTTAATAAGAGCTTTATCACACACAACATGAGCATACTTAGAATTATAACCCAAAACACATTCTACTACTTTTCCTGAGTATGGCGATACCATATGTGTGAGACTTTTTAAGTGTCTGGACTGATTATGTACTGGGCAACGTATCTTGTGTATCACAAAAATCAATCAATTGAGTCAAAACAAATGTACTGTAATGGTCCCCTTTGTACAAGTGATCAGGAAATATAGCTTAGTGTAGAATCACCTATAGCAATCTTAGTTCCTATAAGCCAAGCAAGTCTAGTCTACTGGTAAGTGGCTGCCCCCAGGCATGCCATGTTCACTGGCCAGGAAGTACAAGAAGCTAGAGAAAGGAAGAACAAAATAGTTCTTGTGGTTCCAGGAGTGCAGTTGTCTGCAGGGAATGGCTGGTGTCTTGTAGAACATAGTCAGCAGGATGTGCAGATGGGTCAGTTCATATGCAGGCAGACATATGGTCAGCAAACTGGAAAATTATTTTTCATTCTATGTTCATACAAGCCAAGTTACAAATAAAAGGTTTTAAATGGTTTTGTCTGCAACCCAATTTTATTAACAAAGCTCAGAAAACATTTCATAGCAGTAGCAAGAATATTACCCCAATCTGGTTGCAATCAATAGCTATAGCTATACTTTAAATTCATTCTTATTTCATTGTGTTAAGCACTTGTCCATTATGTAGCACAGTCTTTGTGCCAGCCTTTGTTTTAGTTATTTGGCCATTCAAACATTAACTTTGTGGCAGCTCGACTGACACCTGTACCAAAAATATTGTAAAGGGGCCTATATCCTGTCCAATTCAGAGATGTTCCCTGACTCATAAGAGAGTTAAAGCTAAGTTACCCTTTTGAAAAAAAAAATGCACATTTTGTTGCAGGTAAACAAAAAGTTCATTTATTTGTTTATTGTTTTCAAAGGAGCCTGCAGAGCATCGCACTTGTGATCAGTAGATCACGGGTTCAATCATAGGCTCCTGCAGACTCTCAGAACAGCTGTCTGCTCATACCTCATAAGGGCAGGCAGTTACGTGAGAGCAGGAAGATCAATGAGCTACGAGAGCGCTCACCAGCGTGCCTGTAGTTCATTGAGAACTGCAAGCCATCAGCCGCAACTGCTGAGAGTACTTTTAGTCTATCCATTCACAGAAAACTGTGAATGAATGATGCAGTCATGTGGATGGAGCCCCACATGGCCATGCTGTTTTTAAATGGTGACAGCGAGTGAGGGGAGAGGATCCCTGCTGGAACACCCTAAAAACTGACGGAACATGTAACATGTTACAAAGGTGAACTTATTGTTTTAAACTTCTTATGTGCTTAGCCTCACAAAACCCATGTGCAGCTTATTTATTACCGACAGACTCATTTTTTGTATCAGGAGTGCTAAATATCTTGTCAGCTTCTATAGTATCTGACGACAGTCAGTGAACATTTTCCATTCTACATAGAACTGTGTGTGCATTGCGTAGATTTTTTTGCCAAAGAATGGTGAAAGATTGTAATGAATAAGAGTAATGTGAGTTTCAAGAGAGAACTAACATTTTCATCTCTACCTGTTGCCTTGCTGAGGGATCTGCTCATCTATTATTACCAGTAACTAAAGGGAAGTTTTATTATGCACTGACCCACTTCTTGATGGCACAGGATTTTGCCTCCAACTTGTTGTTGATTCACAACTTTACATGAATGCTTTCAAATTATTTTTTAAAAATAATATGTTCTGAAAAAAAGTGAAAAAAAATGCTTATTGTTTTATTTTTATTTTGCATTACTTTAATATAAAGTCTGGGCATATTACTGTGTGCACAAAATATATGGAAAAGAGGGAGTAAGAATAATTTATATTATATTTCTCTTGTGTCTGTTTTGAAAAACACTGATAGGAAGAGCTGAGTTTGCATGGTAACTAAAATATAGACATCTCCGTATATCCTTTTCAGCATCTTAGTTTTATTGCTGGAGGGAATAAATGGGTATAAGAAACAAGTACTCTGTCTTTACTCACTCCAATCTAAGATCAAAAATATGCTTTATTATTTTTTGCAGATTTTCCTCTTTTTATGTGGAAATCTCATTTACTTGTTGCTTCGGGCTTTCTATTGCTGTGAATTTATTTTTCCACTACAAAAAATATATATGTTTTTCTATCAGATGCATGAAAAGAAGGATTACATGACCTATAATACATTGAAAACAAAACTGAAAAAGTTTTCTATGTTACTTTATAAATGTTTCATCCATGATTCACACAACTTTCACCCAAGCGTCACACACACACACACACACACACACACACACACATACACACACAGTGAGGAACAGAAGTATTTGAACACCCTGCGATTTTGCAAGTTCTCCCACTTAGAAATCATGGAGGGGTCTGAAATTCACATTGTAGGTGCATTCCCACTCTGAGAGACAGAATTAAAAAAAAAAAAATTCAGGAAATCACATTTGTATGATTTTTAAAGAATTTATTTGTCTTGCACTGCTGAACATAAGTATTTAAACACCTGAGAAAATCAGTGTTAATATTTGGTACAGAAGCCTATATTTGCAATTACAGAGGTCAAACGTTTCCTGTAGTTCTTGACCAGGTTTGCACACACTGCAACAGGGATTTTGGCCCACTCCCCCACACAGATCTCCTCTAGATCTGTCAGGTTTCGGGGCTGTCGCTGAGCAACACGGAGTTTCAGCTCCCTCCAAAGATGTTCTATTGAGTTTAGGTCTGGAGACTGGCTAGGCCACTCCAGAACCTTGATATGCTTCTTACGGAGCCACTCCTTGGTTATGCTGGCTGTGTGCTTCGGGTCGTTGTCATGTTGGAAGACCCAGCCACGACCCATCTTCAATGCTCTGACTGAGGGAAGGAGGTTGTTGCTCAAAATCTCACAATAAATGACCCCATTCGTCCTCCCCTTAATACAGTGCAGTCGTCCTGTCCCCTGCGCAGAAAAGCACCCCCAAAGCATGATGTTACCACCCCCATGCTTCACAGTAGGGATGGTGTTCTTGGGATGCAGCTCATCCTTCTTTTTCCTCTAAACAGTGAAGTTGAGACCAAAAAGTTCTACTTTGGTCTCATCTGACCACATGACTTTCTCCCATGCCTCCTCTGGATCGTCCAGATGGTCATTGGCAAACTTCAGACGGGCCTGGACATGTGATGACTTGAGCAGGGGAACCTTCCGTGCAATGCATGATTTGAAATCATGATGGCGTAGTGTTCTACCGACAGTGACCTTTGAAACTGTGGCCCCAGCTCTCTTCATGTCATTGACCAGCTTCTCCCTTGTAGATCTGGGCTTATTCCTCACCTTTCTTATCATCAGTGATACCCCACAAGGTGAGATCTTGCATGGAGCCCCAGTCCGAGGGAGACTGACAGTCATCTTTAGCCTCTTCCATTTTCTAACAGTTGCTCCAACAGTTGATCTATTTTCACCAAGCTGCTTGGCAATTGCCCTTTCCAGCCTTGTGGAGGTCCACAATTTTGTCTTTGGTGTCTTTTGACAGCTCTTTGGTTTTGCCCATGGTAGTAGTTGGTGTCTGACTGACTGTGGGGTGGACAGGTGTCTTTAAAGAGCTCAGAAAGGTGCTACTAAGTTAGATTAATGAGCGGAGTAGAGGTGGACTTTTTAAGGGCACAGTAACAGGTCTTTGAGAGCCAGAATTCTTGATGTTTCTTAGCTTTTAAAATACTTATGTTCAACAGTGCAAGACAAATAAATTCTTCAAAAATCATACAATGTGATTTCCTGAATTTTTTTTAAATTCTGTCTCTCAGAGTGGGAATGCACCAACAATGTGAATTTCAGACCCCTACATGATTTCTAAGTGGAGAACTTGCAAAATCGCAGGGTGTTCAAATACTTCAGTTCCTCACTGTATATACGTATATATTATAAAGCACTTAGGGAGGTGCTTCTCCCAAGAGCTGGTTCTCCCAGAGAAGCTGCTTGCTCTTAGGTTCCTGCCCAGCTGTTTGTAGACCAGTCATGACAGTGGAGGGCTTCACACCTTCCTGTTGATCACTTGGCCAGCTACCACTGCCTCAACGAGGGAGGGAAACAGAGGAATCCAATGAACTGTGAGAAATTAAGTTAAATGGACCTGCACCTGCATCTGCATCAGAGCATGGTATGTAAATGGACACTCTGCTACACTTGACCCACTTGAACTTGCTGTGCTTGGCAACTTTGCAGACTATTCAGATTCATCCCACCCAAAGTATACAGGGGGTCTCCTGAAGTTAGGTCTCTAGGAGGAAAGGCAACATGCCTCTGTCTTCAGGCATGTCAGCGGATGGGGGTTTAGAGGGTTCCAAATCGAAAGCTTGGACCTGAACTGAATGATCATTGGGCTGTGCAAAATTTTCAGAATTTCCTTGAAGATATGGGAGGCAGAGTGTTAGTCACTATTCAACCTATGGTGGCATAGAGATGTTTGTGAGTCACATATTTGGGCAGGTTTTTAGAAAACCCCCTTATGGGCCTCTCTATGGATCTCAGTGGGTTTGAGGCGTGTACAATATATACACTGTATATCTGTTTTTCTTGGGTTCAGTCTCTCTGGATATCATAGACTGGCAAATCAGGGATGGTCTTTTGATGGAAAAATCCAAGGACTTCTTCCCACAGGGTTAGAGACTTCCTTTTATGGTGTGTACATTTATGTCAGACTAGCACTATATCCCAAGGTTGAAGGTCAAAGTCTGATGCTCCTAACTCTCTTTGCTCCACCTATGACTGATCTTTGACAAACTGCTGGACATTATCCAGGCTTCATTTACACTCCCAAATCAAGGAAGTCAGAGTATGTTCAAGTTCATCTGAGCGAATTGTGTTCCTCCCAAAAACATGGCCAAACATAACATGGTAGGTTGAGTGGCCTTTATGAGAATGTATTGTGTGGTTTTATTTCCAGACCACTTTTACGAAGTAATACATCCATTTTTTTTTTCACTTCCCATGAATTAGGCCTCACAGCACTTGTATCAAGCTGCAATTGTAGGTGGTACAGGATAATGTGGAATTTGTTAATACCTAGTGAGTGGAACCCTTCTTGCAAAAACTTGCTTTTGAAAAAGGGTACCTGGTCTGAATGTATTTTCTGCAGAGAGCCATTAGGAAGACAGGAGTGCTTCTATACAATCTAGGTGGATGTGTTGGTGGTTTGGTTTCAGGTCAGTACTGCCATTGGAAACCTGGTAAAGTGGTCTACTCTGACTAGAACGTGATGGTACCCATCTTCTGACATGTCAAGCATATAAAGTCAATGAGCAGTACTTTCAGTGGGGCAGACATGTGCTATATCAGACATAGAATTCTGGCCTCTGCACAGAACACACTGTGTCAGCAGACTTGTTAAACCCACACAAATGGGTTGTCTCTTGAACCAGGGGCATGTTTTATGTCTTGCTTCTACATGGATTCCTCCACCACAGAGAGGACCCTAGCCAAACAGTTTGACCTCAGACTCAGCAGTTTGTTGGTTCTGATTGTAGCATTGATTTTTCTCGGGTACTGTGCCACCCTGATAATTCTATAACCTCTGTTAGGTGGCAACCAATGTATTCTCTTTCTGTGTCTCTACCCAGTCATACTCTTCCATACTACTCTTGGGTATTTCTACAGTCTATCAAGGATTTCAATCTTTTCAGCCTCCACATGCATCCAGATCTTCAATTCTTGCATGGAGAGTCATTCTACTGTGCCATCCCACTGCTTGACTTCTGGCAGTGAAGAGTTTTAGTTTATCTTTTTGGTTGGGGCATCTTTCAGGAGATGTCCCAACATGATAGCCCAAGCATGAGGATGGTGGCCTTGCCCTTAGCATGAGGATGGTGACCTTGCCCTTTTTGGCTATATCCACAATGGTGTTATCTTCTGTATGAGGCAGCATCCCTACCTTTCCCCTTGCAGGAGTATTTCTGCTGGCTCTTCAAAGCACATAACTCTGTCTGGGGAGAAGCATCCCTGTCAGTTTCCAGATGGCACCTCTAATGGGGCCATCTGTTAATTTGCAGGAGGGTCTATCCATTTCCCACCTACAATGACATATACATTATATTCTAATGTGCTTTGATAGTTTGTGCAACTTCAAATTGGGGTTGCTTCTGTCTTTATCTTACAAAGTAACTCTGACCTTGCCAGACAGCAGTCCATCTACAAATTGTTCCCTCAGCCATCTGTCTGTATCACTCCAGCCAGGCTGTCCTACATTTCCCTTTTTCTTTTGGCATATCTCTGCTGCTTGCAGTGCAAGTGAAGATTGCGGAATAGATATCCCTGTTTTCTCATTTCTGCTGATAAAGTGGACCCTAAGTTCCCCTAATGTAACTGTTTGGCTATACAGAAAATTGAGTAACTATCTTATCAAGGAAATTCTGTTATGGGAGGTGCAGTGTTTATCTTTTTGCTTCTCCCTCTAGGGTACAATTCTGCTTGCAGGATCCCATATGATCAAATAAGGCTTCATAATCTTTTGATCCAATCATCCAAGTCCTGACCGTACCCTTTGTTCCTGGGTAAATGTTGCAGCAGGAATTCTTCTCGGAGTAATAATTATAAAGGGGTCATTACTTCAGGGGAAGATGGTTGCCTGCTTCCCTCTGGAGTCTTTCTACCCAGCTCTTTTGTCATGCCACTCCCATTGTTTGACATTGCAGATCCTATTTGTAATACCAAGTTTAACATTTAATAGGTAATCTTCCAAATTATCAGACAAGGAGTAATTGTAACTTTCCAATTATGGCATTTTTTACCAACAACTTGCATATTGGCTTTAAAAAGACCAGAAAAAAATAAGGGTTTGACTTCCAAAGACTTCAATGGGATGTGGGCATGATTTTCAGGTTCTGAAGATGTTATCAAGTGTATGGCAAACGTCAAGTGAACAATTTTTTTTTTCAGTTTATTCATCACTACTCTAAACCCTCTATGGGTCTTTTTTTTAAACTCCAGGAGACTTCAGGACGAATATTATGATGCTTCAATATATGTGTCGGAATTAGCTGTTTAAAAGGACATTAACAGCAACATTAAAAAAATAGTATGAATACATTCAATGTCAGCAGTTGAAGAAAATATTTTGCTGGGAAAATTAGTAAAGTTTCTTTCTGCTTTGAGTAGCATATGAATAGCCAGGTCAGTGTGGAATAGCAGACAGAGGAGAGGTGAAAATCCAGTACTCCTAATAGTTATTCACGTTAAGGGCTTTTAAACTTACACTGTATTAATTCTAAAACCTGGACACATTTCAGAAACTGATTACAGAGCTGTTTTATTCTGAACTACACATCACATCAATACTGAATGAAAGGGTCTCTGTCCAGTCAAGATTTCTGATCAGATTATTACAAAACAGTTACTCAGTTTAAAACAGTGAAAATAGTATATGCAAAACACACTGGACATTGTTGATAAGTGTTTAGCCTAAATGGAAATTTGACCAGGGATTCCAACATTTAGAGGCATGCTGATATTTGGACTCTAGTGAACAGCCATTGTAAAGTGAAGTTTACTTTGTCCCTTCAATGTTTGTACCACATGAATGTAATCCCACCAAGCTTAGACCTTTTCAATAATGAATTTACACTTTGGTCTGGTTTACTAAAAAAGTAAAGAATCTTTAATCAAAATACTGCATGAATATTCACTTAAACATTGTGTGAAAACTGCTTGTGACTAAGTATTTAAAATAAACAGGAATTTGGCTTTCACATGATTGGATAATTGAAGTTAAAGTTCAAATCATTTTTGAGTGAGGATGGGTAGATTCTTCCTCTATACAGGTAAAACTCGAAAAATTAGAATATCGTTCAAAAGTTAATTTGTTTCAGTAATGCAACTTAAAAGGTGAAACTAATATAAGAGGTAGACTCATTACATGCAAAGCAAGATGGTTCAAGCCGTGATTTGTCATAATTGTGATGATTATGGCTTACAGCTCATGAAGACCCCAAATCCACAATCTCAGAAAATTAGAATATTGTGAAAAGATGCAATATTCTAGGCTCAAAGTGTCCCACTCTAATCAGCTAATTAAGCCATAACACCTGCAAAGGGTCCCCGAGCCTTTAAATGGTCTCTCAGTCTGGTTCAGTAGGAATCACAATCGTGGGAAAGACTGCTGACCTGACAGTTGTGCAGAAAACCATCATTGACACCCTCCATAAGGAGGGAAAGCCTCAAAAGGTAATTGCAAAAGAAGGTGGATGTTCCCAAAGTGCTGTATCAAAGCACATTAATAGAAAGTTATGTGGAAGGGAAAAGTGTGGAAGAAAAAGGTGCACAAGCAGCAGCCTGGATAGGATTGTCAGGAAAAGGCCATTCAAAAGTGTTGGGGACTTTCACTAGGAGTGGACTGAGGCTGGAGTCAGTGCATCAAGAGCCACCACACACAGACGGATCCTGGACATGGGCTTCAAATGTCGTATTCCTCTTGTCAAGCCGCTCCTGAAGAACAAACAACGTCAGAAGCATCTTACCTGGGCTAAAGAAAAACAGACCTGGTCTGTTGCTCAGTGATCCAAAGTCTTTTCTGATGAGAGCAACTTTTGCATCTTATTTGGAAACCAAGGACCCAGAGTATGGAGGAAGAATAGAGAGGCACACACTGCAAGATGCTTGAAGTCCAGTGTGAAGTTTCCACAGTCCGTGTTGATTGGGGAGCCATATCATCTGCTGGTGTTGTTCCACTGAGCTGCATTAAGTCCAGGGTCAACGCAGCCGTCTACCAGGAGATTTTGGAGCACTTCATGCTTCCTTCCGCAGACGAGCTTTATGGGGATGCTGATTTCATTTTCCAGCAGGACTTGGCACCTGCCCTCCCTGCCAAAAGCACCAAACCTGGTTCAATGACCGTGGGATTACTGTGCTTGATTGGCCAGCAAACTCGACTGACCTGAACCCCATAGAGAATCTATGGGACATTGCCAAGAGAAAGATGAGAGACATGAGACTGAACAAGAGCTGAAGGCCGCTATTGAAGCATCCTGGTCTTCCATAACACCTCAGCTGTGCCACAGGCTGATAGCTTCCATGCTACGCCGCATTGAGGCAGTAATTGCTGCAAAAGGGGCCCCAACCAAGTACTGAGTACATATGCATGCTTATACTTTTCAGAGGTCCGATATTGTTCTATGTACAATCCTTGTTTTATTGATTGCATGTAATATTCTAATTTTCTGAGATTGTGGATTTGGGGTTTTCATGAGCTGTAAGCCATAATCATCATAATTATGACAAATCACGGCTTGAACTATCTTGCTTTGCATGTAATGAGTCTATCTCATATATTAGTTTCACCTTTTAAGTTGCATTACTGAAATAAATGAACTTTTGCACAATGTTCTAATTTTTCGAGTTTCACCTGTATTTTTCCTGGTGGTTATTCTGATGGGCACCAAAAGTGTGAGAAAATACAAAATTCTGAGTTTTCACTGAAACAGAAAAGAGGAGAAAGTCTTTGAATATGCCACATATTTGGCAAAGCTCGTGAGAAACCGCTGCCAAACATGTGAACTTCAAGTCTTAGCATCACAGTAAAAGCAGTCAAAACAATTACTACAAAGGTAATGCATACTATCTAAAATTAATTCAACATCATGTCCTAGCAAAGTGGATTAGCAAAAATAATTTTCCTTACGTGTGTCTGCATTTTTTTTTTCAACGTGTGGCAGAAAACGTAATAATTCACGTCTGATTTTGGCCTACTATAACCCAAATGCTTGCTAGTGGCATAATAGCTAATAACTAGAGATACTTGCATTTTAGAGTTCTTTAAAAGTATATAGAGGTCACATTTAAAAAAAGAATTAATATCAAGTAAATGTAAATTTACATTTTATTTTAGTTTACTAATGATTTTTGTATTAATCAAAGTTTTCCTTAAAACTTACTTCTTGTACTTTCTAGAGTTTTCTTTTAAATGCATTCTTTATGGCAACAAAATGTGGTAAATAATACTAATGGTCTTTTTTTGTTAAAATGATTGTGGTGAGTTTGCAAGCCTAAGTTTCCAAGTGCTACTGTATCTTTTTTAATACCATTTTCCATAGCAAGCACAGGTTGCTATCAGAACTTTCCTTCTTTAGGTCATTGAGCATTTTACTTTAAAGCACATTTTAAACTGACATTTTTCCAACTCATCGAGTCAATAATCTGGCATGTTACTAAATGTAAAAGTGTCTCTAGTTATTCTAGTCTATGTCAATCACAATGGCATTATAGCTGGCAAAGTAAAAAAATACACTTGTGTGGGATATTTTGTTTGAAATATTTTTTGGTTACTTATCTCATATGAAGTTCTAGACTAGAGTTTATTTATTTTATAAAGTGGAATTTAATACTGGGTCTTTTTTAAAATTAAGTATTTAACATTAATTTTTGATATTTTTTCTTTACAATGTACAGTCGTACCCAAAGGTTTTGAGACTGACGCAAATATAAATTTACCTGCAAGGAAACATGTGCAGTAATCATTGCTTTGCACAAAAAGAGATTCTCAGGCAAGGATATTGCTGCTACTAAGATTGCGCCTAAATCAACCATTTATCGGATCATCAACTTCCATGAGAGATGTTCAATTGTCATGAAGAAGGCTTCTGGACACCCAAGAAAATCCAGCAAGCATCAGGACAGCCTCCTAAAGTTGATTCAGCTGTGGAATCGGGTCACCACCAGTTCAGAGCTTGCTCAGGCAAAGGCAGATGTGAGTGCATCTGCATACACAGTGAGGCAAAGACTTTTAGAGGATGGCCTGGTGTCAAGAAGGGCAGCAAAGAAGCTACTTTTCTCCAGGAAAAAAATCAAGGAAAGGCTGGTATTCTGCAAAAGGTACAGGGATTGGACTGCTGAGGACTGGGGTAAAGTAATTTTCTCTGATGAATCCCCTTTTCAATTATTTGAGGCATCTGAAAAAAACCTTGTCCAAAGAAGAAAAAAGTGAGCGCTACCATCAGTCCTGTGTCATGCCAACAGTAAAGCATCCTGAAACCATTCATGTGTGGGGTTGCTTCTCAGCCGAAGGAGTGGGCTCACTCACAATTTTATCTAAGAACACAGCCATGAACAAAGAATGGTACAAGACATTCTCTGAGAGCAACTTCTCCCAACCATCCAAGAACAGTTTGGTAACAAACATTGGTGTCCTTTTATCATGCAGCGGTAAATGACCGCTGCTCAGTTCTCCAGCATTCTCAGAGGAGAGAGTTTTCCTCTGAATGCCTTTTTATGAAGCAGTATAGATCGCTTCTCCGAATGAAGAGAGAAGCTATCTACAAATTCTTTGAACGCTGGAAAACGGCTGCTATTACTGCAATCTTGCGAGATTACAGTAAGAGATCAGTCAAACACTGTTTACTAAGCAGCAGTAAATTACCGCTGCATCATTTGCAGTTCCCCCGATTCTCCACCTCTGGGCTGGAGAATCTGGAGGGAGAACACAGATCGCCAGTGAAGGGCTGAGATCGCTCCTTCATATACTGGCCATCTTTGTGCTGAGATTATCAATGGAGAACATGTTCTCTGCTGATCATCTCTGTTTCCTGAACCACTAATGATCTGAGATCAGCAACGATCCTTAGGATCGCCACTGATCTCTGTTTCATAAAAGGACACCAATGCCTTTTCCGGAATGATGGAGCACCATAAGGCAAAAGTGATAACTAAGAGGCTTGGGGAACAAATCACCAAAATTTTGGGTCCATGCCAGGGAACTCCCCAGACCTTAATCCTGACTTGTGGTCAGTAATCAAGAACAAAAAAAACACCATTAATTCTGACAATCTCCAAGTATTGATCATGCAAGAATGGGCTGCCATCAGCTAGGATGTAGCTCAATAGTTGACTGACAGCATGCCAGGGAGAATTGCAGAGGTCTTGAAAAAGGGTCAACACTGCAAATATTGACTATTTGCAAAAACTAAATGTTTTAATATTTTTCTTTACTATATTAAACCTTTGCATGCAAAAAACTTCCATGACAGCACAACATTCATATAACATTTCTGTATGTAAGGGATTTGGTTCAGGTTTGGGTTCAACGTGGGTTAAAGGTGAATCCAACCAGCTCACAGTTTGTAGGACGCTAATGCATGATTTTATAGCAACCACCTAGCAAACATGTACTTTTTGGCCATCCTGTTGTATTCCAGGGAAATGTACATTAACATAGAAGCCTATAGTTTTCCTTTTGGAAGGCATGTGACAGGGTGATTTACAGACAGGAGATTGTGGGGCACAGCATTCTCACTCCAAAACACAAAGTGCCCAAACAAGAATCTTTACATTCTTTTCTAACTCTTTAATTTCCTTTTTCATGAGGGTCAGCCATGTTCTCCATTGGATACTCTAGATTTTTGCTGCGTCATGGAGATGGGCGAGCTTATCTGTCTATCTGCATTTTGTGGCTAGTCATGTCTTTACAACAGTCTGATAGAGGTGTCATTCCATTGCTTTCTCATAATGTCCAGGGATTTGGCTCTCCTTCCAAATGTATTAAAGCCTTCCATCATTATTGCTCCCTAGGAGCTGACTTTGTAGCCCATCAGGAGACGCACTGTCCCCCTTCTTTTACCCCACGATATGTGCATAAAGACTATCCTGTATGCTATTTTGCTAATGCTTCAGAGTGGAAGAGGGGGGTTGCACTTTGTCTGTCTCGGTGCTTATCTTTTACTGAGTCTATGGTAAATAAAGCTTCTATCCAGCTTCAATCGCAAAAAAGGGTTGAGATACAGTTAACGCTCACCGCAGATCTCTCCCATACAGCACAGACCAGCAAGGCTCTCTAACGTCCCCTTCATGACGTCGGTGTGACGAAACCGGTTGGGCGTAGCCTATTTGATGTGGACGTTAGAGAGCCTTGCTGGTCTGTGCTGTATGGGAGAGATCTGCGGTGAGCGTTAACTGTATCTCAACCCTTTTTTGCGATTGAAGCTGGTGTCTGTTGGACACCTTATTTGTGAGTTTCCTTATACCTTTTTTATTAAAGAGATAAATGAAAAAAACGTATTGCACCATTATGTTCTCTTTTTTGTCCCTGAGTGTACTGCATGCTCTAATGGAGGTATGAGAAAGAGTGGAGAAGTTCATCATAAGAGCTTGGGCTGCAAAGTGGTTTGGCTGTGATTATTATCTGGAAGTATCTGAAACATCACCATATCTATTTGGACATCGGGTTCATTGCTCCCAGAGCACAAGCGCTGTTGCTGGTTTATAATCTGACCAGCCATTAGCTCTGGTGAGTTTATTTAATCTCCTTTGGTGGTGGATTTCTCACAATTGGTTCAAGTCACTGAAGATATATATATTTTTTTGGACACTAATTTATGTTTGGACACTATAATTTATTTAAAACACTAATGTTTTTTGGATGATGACATACACTTTTGTATAAGTTTGTTATTAGCGCATACCTTTTAATTTGGATTCAATGCAGTCGCCAGGACCACAAATATGCCCTGTTTACTGATGATGTTCTCATGTATGTTTCCAACACCCGAACATCTTTGCCCAATTTGTTGACTTTACTTCATCAATTTTCTTTGGCTTTGGGACTCACTTTAAATTCTTCGAAAACAACTGCTGTAAATATCACTTTATCCTCTTTGGAGATTCAGCACCTTTGAGACAATTTTGATTTCTAGTGGGCTCCCTGCTCTCTTCCTTATCAGGGGATCCATCTTACACGCTCTATTGCGACATTATATCGTGCCAATTATCCCCCACTTTTTAAATGACTTAAGGAAGATCTACGTAGCTGGACAGACTTCCCTTTATCTTGATTGGGTAGAATCAACTCTATCAAAATGACCTTTTTACCAAGATTACTCTTACGCTTACAATCAGACATCTCTCAATTTGTGTGGGGTAATAAACACCCCTGGATTAATAGCTCAACTCTATATTCCCAGAAAATACATGGCAGTTTGGGACTTCCCAACCTCTTGGCCTATTTCCATGTGGCCCAGATAATGCAGCTCTCTTACACAACAGACAAAGTTTATACGCCCCAATGGGTTAGTATCGAAGCCTTATCTTGTCATCCTTATGCTATTGGCTCTCTTATGTAGCATCCCAATCGATTGCGTCCTCCCATTCTATGCCCTACATTATCTTATTCTTTAGCAATATGGGACAGGTTGCATATCTGTAAACCCCTATTTTCCCCCCATACCCCCTTGGTTCCAGTCTTTTGTAATCCCGAATTTGTACCAGGTCTAATGCCGTCTTTATTTCAGTGGTGGATAAGTAAGGGCTTCCTACTATTGGGTATTATTTGGATGGGGATCGCCCATACTCATCACACTATTTCCAAGATAAGCACCAATTACCTCCTAGTAAAATCTTTTGATATAACCAAATTGTGTCGTTTATCCAACGTAAAATTAAATTATTGACGGAACCCCTAACACTCACCTCTCTTGAACTTTCTTGTCGAGCTTCTGGTATGGTGAAAGGTCGCATTTCTACTATATAAACTTCCCTTATTGATCCAAAAACTAAACTTCTTTATGTGATTCAGTGGGAAAGGGACTTAAATATTTCCTTAGATCTAACTGATTGGCAGGACACGGCTTACGCATTGTCCAAAATTTCTATTAATACAACACTTATTGAGTCTAATTACAAAACACTCCTACATTGGTACCTGGTCCCTATGCGTCTTGCTAAAATATACCCTACGACGTCACCTTCCTGTTTTCGACGTTGCAGGCAGGAGGGCACTATGTGTCATATTTGGTGGCAATGTCCTGTAGTGACTAGATTCTGGATTCACTTATTCAATTTTCTTTATTCAGTGACAGGAGTGAAAGTCCATAGGTCTTCGGAGGTGGCCCTTTTCCAGAAATTGCCCTCAGGTATTCCCAAGAAATTATTCAAATTGATTCTTTACATTCTCCTGACTGAAAGAATTATGATAGCCAAATACTGGAAGCGATCGGTGATACCACTTGATTTTGTCAAAAATAAACTCAATTGGATCATGATTAATGATAAGCTCACTTGTATTCTTAATAATAATGCTTCAAAATTTGACAGCATTTGGGATCCATGGATTCGATACCTCTCCATCCCTTAATGGACTCATGGCTGATCCTTCTTTACTTTACTTTTCCTTCTATGCTTTCCTTCTCTCTTTCTTCTTCATTATTGTTTTATAAATTTATGACTCCAACATTCCATTTTGTTGTAATATATACTGGTATTTGACTACAGATTGAATATGCCTAGAGTTACGTAATTCTCACCATGCACTATATACTGTTTTTCCTGTTGTTGTTATTTATCCTGGTCTCTAGACTGTATCGGTAGGATTGCTAGGTCTCATACCTAATTGATCAGTCTGTTTTTTCATCCCCTTATTTAATGATTGTATCATTTATTTTCACAAGGACTTACTGTTTAGAATTTTGACATCCACATCTGTGGGTTCTGTTAATATGTATGTTGTTTCTTTAATAAATAAATAAAAAAAATTGAAATAAAAAAAGTCTGTTATGCACCCTTGAAGAGAAATAGCTGCATTTATTAGCAGTCCCCAAAATAAAATGGCTGCTATGTGCCCTTGAGAGTGAGGGGAAATAAGGGTGCATTAGCAGCGCTCTAAAAGAATGTGTCTGCTATGCACCCTTGAGGAAGAGGAGAAGGAACGTTTTTCTGTTGATTGTCTCATTTAGGTGCTTCTCTTCCTGACTTATACTCAGCTGGCTATTTCCTTTTATGATGGCTGATACGCTGCAGAGGCTGCAGACCACATCATTGCTGTCAGCAGTAGGTACTTTTAAAAAAGTCCCGCATTGCAGATCTATTTACTCCCTATTCAAATGTTCATTTATTCTGCTGCTAGTCAATTATTACTGCATATATACTTAAAGTCTATATTTTGAATATTTTGGGAATAATTGGGGATACAGGAATGGGGCGGTGTTTGGGGAATGTACATGTGTGCTTTTAAAGAGTGTTTGTGCTCTCTTTTTAACATTTTATTGAACTATTAAGACAATGCAGTGTGGTACTATGAAAAAAGAAGCTCACAAACTATAATATTAAACTGCTTAGGCACATTGCAGGGCATTAGCTTTATTTTTTTTAAGAGTTAACTTTTCTATAACTTCTAGATCTGTTGTGGCTGCTATTTCTTCCAATCAATTTAGACCCTTTAGTACTAAATAAAAAAAGCAAGCCTTTTTTAATTTGAAAATAATCAGCTTGGGATAGTGAAATAAATGCTAAAAGGTAAGACATTTTATGGCAAAGGAGACCTTATCGGTCTCCTCTGTGTTAACTGCTTTTCCTTGCCTGTCAGCATTAATGTAGACTGAGCAACACATGTGCAGAGTAGCACACATTTATGGCACCTTTCTGTGCCATGATGATGTGACTCTCATGTGCATGCACAGGAACATCGTTATTGTGGCCCCATCAAGCAGCTGAAGAGTTCAAGGCCAGAAGGAAGATTTTGAGAAGATGGAAGTGCCTGTGACAGCTTATAGTGCTGAAACCCCAGGCTAGAGGGGATTGCTTGGCAGATATGTCTGGGATACTAAACTAATCTGCTGTGCATACTAGTACATTATGGCATTTTTTCCAGGTTTATTTCCTCTGTAAGCCAAACAATATTGTGAAGTTGAGAAATCATTTGAACAGAATGCGGCATCATTGATGCTGTCTTTGAAAATCATAATGTTTTATAACACTGATCCCTGAAAACCTTTTTCTTTAAAGAAGCCTAACCTGCTTCTTTCTAGTAAACCGCCATTTATTTCCTCCATCAGCTCATCCCCCCACAGCTATTACCTTTTGTATCACTCAGCTCTTTCTCTTAGATTGTAAGCTCTAATGAGCAGGGCCCTCTATTTACTCTTGTACCAAATTGTATTGTAACTGTAATGTCTACCTTCATTTTGTAAAGCGCTGGGCCAACTGTTGGCGCTATATAAATCCTGTACAAATAATAACACTGCATATGGCTTAAAGACACCTTCAAAGCATATAATTCATTGGATAGATGTTTTTATCATGTTTTGTCTGAAGTAGCATTAAAAATAGGGCCCTCTCCCCACTGTACAGTATTTTTTAAAATAGTTTTAGCATTGTTACATGTCCCCCATGGCCCAGTATGCCATCTTCTTTTTGGGCAATCCTTTGCTTATTAGTTATGAGATATACATATATATATACAGTTTGGCAAAAAAGTATTTAGTCAGCCACCAATTGTGCAAGTTCTCCCACTTAAAAAGATGAGAGAGGCCTGTAATTGGCATCATAGGTAGACCTCAACTATGAGAGACAAAATGAGAAAAAAATCCAGACAATCACATTGGCTGATTTGGAAAGAATTTATTTGCAAATTATGGTGGAAAAAAAGTATTTGGTCAATATCAAAAGTTCATCTCAATACTTTGTTATATATCCTTTGTTGGCAATGACAGAGGTCAAACGTTTCCTGTAAGTCTTCACAAGGTTGACACACACTGTTGCTGGTATGTTGGCCCATTCCTCCATTCAGATCTCCCCTAGAGCAGTGATGTTTTGGGGCTGTCGCTGGGCAACACAGACTTTCAACTCCCTCCAAAGGTTTTCTATGGGGTTGAGATCTCAAGACTGGCTAGGCCACTCCAGGACCTTGAAATGCTTCTTACGAAGCCACTCCTTCATTGCCCAGGTGGTATGTTTGGGATCATTGTCATGTTGGAAGACCCAGCCATGTTTCATCTTCAATGCCCTTGCTGATGGAAGGAGGTTTGCACTCAAAATCTCATGATACATGGCCCCATTCATTCTGTCCTGTACATGGATCAGTCGTCCTGGTCCCTTTGCGGAGAAACAGCCCCAAAGCATGATGTTGCCACCCCCATGCTTCACAGTAGGTATGGTGTTCTTTGTATGCAACTCAGCATTCTCTCTCCTCCAAACACGACGAGTTGTGTTTCTACCAAACAGTTCTATTTTGGTTTCATCTGACCATATGACATTCTCCCAATCCTCTTCTGGATCATCCAAATGCTCTCTAGCAAACTTCAGACGGGCCCGGACATGTACTGGCTTAAGCAGGGGACACGTCTGGCACTGCAGGATCTGAGTCCCTGGCGGCGTAGTGTGTTACTGATGGTAGCCTTTGTTACGTTGGTGCCAGCTCTCTGCAGGTCATTCACTAGGTCCCCCCGTGTGGTCCTGGGATTTTTGCTCACCGTTCTTGTGATCATTTTGACCCCATGGGGTTAGATCTTGCGTGGAACCCCAGATCGAGGGAGATTATTAGTGGTCTTGTATGTCTTCCATTTTCTAATTATTGCTCCCACAGTTGATTTGTTCACACCAAGCTGCTTGCCTATTGCAGATTCAGTCTTCCCAGCCTGGTGCAGGTCTATAATTTTGTTTCTGGTGTCCTTCGACAGCTCTTTGGTTTCACCATAGTGGAGTTTGGAGTGTGACTGTTTGAGGTTGTGGACAGGTGTTTTTTATACTGATAACAAGTTCAAACAGGTGCCATTGATACAGGTAATGAGTGCAGGACAGAGGAGCCTCTTAAAGAAGAAGGTACAGGTCTGTGAGAGCCAGAAATCTTGCTTGTTTGTAGGTGACCAAATACTTATTTTCCACCATGATTTGCAAATAAATTCTTTCCAAATCAGCCAATGTGATTGCCTGGATTTGTTTTCTCATTTTGTCTCTCATAGTTGAGGTCCTACCTATGATGCCAATTACAGGCCTCTCTCATCTTCTTAAGTGGGAGAACTTGCACAATTGGTGGCTGACTAAATACTTTTTTGCCCCACTGTATATTATCAATATTTGTCCCCATAAACTTCAATGGGATTGGCTTTTAAGTTTGGAATTCTTGGCTGAACTCACTACAAAATTGAATTCACACACATTCACTCATCCCTAATTATAAGTTTTCTAAAGAGAGCAGATTAGAAAGAGTTTGCCTTCAGACGTTCACGTTCATGTGAATGTTGTCAGTTGTGTTTTACAGGATTATTTTGCAGGAATATATACATGAGTAGGAAAATATTCCCCCACCACCATATCTCAACCACCTATGCAGTAAATATCTTAAACATATTTAATTCTGAATATTGTTTCAATTATTTAAATATTTTTTGTGATTGTGATAAAAAGCTTTTTATAAGAAGTAAAATGTAATGTATGCTTAGTGGATCTTTAAGGCTGGTATATTGTATTAAATATGTAATTTAAAAAAACTTTAATTGTACTTCCTGAAGGAAAGTTGTCTGTACTAGCACTCTGGTATTTTCCTTTTTTTACTGGCTTATCTCTAGTTTATTTGAAAAGAAAAATATTAATAATGACTAATTTTGGGTACTTATATCTGTAAAGCTTGCTGCATATTTCATCACTAAGATAGCTTGAAAATGTAGATACATATCTGAAAGTCCACTTTTTTTTTTTACCAAAAATGTTCCATCAAAATAGTGAAGTGTGCTTCCTACATTATTCACTTCTAAAGCAGATGGTCTGCTCAGAAAGGTAGTGTCTCTTGTGACTTAAGTAAGAATACTTCTGGCATCTGTTCCAGGGTAAGTGAACACATCAGAGTTATTTCCGAAAAGCAAGGCTGTTTCATGTATTATATTATAATTAAGCAATCAAGGTGTGAAATATGTGGGAACATATTGGAAAATTTCCAGTATAGTCCAATGCCAACAACCTTTTTACAAGTTTGATGCACATTTCTCTAAGGCATGATATATAGCAAAATGTTATCCAAAAATAGCCACAGCACCAAACTACTACAGGTATACAAATCTAGGTTAAATTTCTTTTAAAGTGCAAGCAGACACCAACTGTGATGTATGCTTATGTTTGCAATCTTCTGCTCTCTCCAACCATGCCTATTAAATATATATTTAAGTAAAATGAGTAGAAACACAGACTTTAATATGTTCCTATCATTAATATAAAACAAAAAAGATAAGTTATTTCAATGATCACCATGATATCATGAACACAACATGTGAATACAAATTTACTAAGGTGTACAGATTGAAATGAACTGAATTGCATCTGTGTTTTCCTAAATCTTAAAGTGTATGTTATTCTAAAACGTCAGAATCAATCTATGTGTTGGGTTATTTACATACTTTATATTAAACATAGCCTGTAATGTTTTCATTTGGTATATAACTGCAAAATAGATGGGAAATCCTGCCAGTTCGTCTTGGTTCCTTCTTCAATGTGACCATACCAAGCGTGAAAGCAAATCCATCTTGACATGGTCATTTTGCATTCCCAGACCACTGCTAGGAGGTATAGATTGTCATACAGATGCACGATGTGCCTGTATGTCCCATCGTCAGATAGCTTCTAACATATCTTTGCCCTGCTGACACACAGTTTCCCAGCTTGCGGGGCAGCAGGTCCTTAAAATTGTTTACTGTAGAAATGAGAGAGTCACCCCACTTCCTTCTGTACACAAAGCTGCTGGCACTTGAGCTGGGAGGGGGCAAGTCAGCACCTTCACGCATGTGGAGTTCTGGGCAGAAGGAGAAAGTTGTCCTACTTCTGTTAGTACCCACAGCTGCCCAGTACACCACAGACAAGAATTTGAAACTCACAAAAGAGTTCAGACCAAGAGCTGTCATGTTCATTGTCTCTTCGAGATGCAGGGTTGGGTTATGGGGGGATTGAAGAGGCTCCTCTCCTCACCTGCTTTCATGATATAAAAATGGAGCCCAAGTCTTTGCCTTGGTAATGTGGGGAGAAGAAATGAATGAGCAGTCACGTGACCTCCGATAGAAGATATAAAATAAAAAGTTATTTACAGTGCTCTTCATGCTTTTTAGCTATAAGACATGTTTAGTAAATGTGCAAAGGTTTAAATTATGTATACATTATGATATGAATTCACAAATACTTTAAAGTGGAATCAAACCTAACAAATTAAACATGGCTAACAGGAAGGGTTTTCTTTTAATACCCTATTGATCTCTTCTGTCATAACTGGTTCTCTCTGCATTCCACCTTCCTGAGCCAATAAGTTGTGCTGCATGCAAATATACTGATAGGGAACATGCTGATAGGAGAGGAGAACAGTGTGACTTTTGCTTTGCTTTAATCGTTCCATCACAGGATAGGGAAGGGGGGTGATAAGACTTTATTGCTTAAAGTGGAACTAAACCCTCCTATCCTTTTCAGCCAAGGAAGAGGAAAGCACAAAAATACAACATACTTTCCAAAATTCTTTCTGAATCTAAAAGATATAACTGTATTAACCCTTTTACTGCCAGGCCCTGTGCTCCACTTTCTAACTCAGTTGTCCAGACCATTTTTGTAATGTTTCCATTTTTTTCTTTTCACTGATGGCTTTCAGAGTTTGTAAATTTTTTCTGAAAGCATAAGACCAGTAGAATGAAAAGAAGGTGCTACAGATTTTTTAGTCCCTGTGATATTCAGGCAGATGTTTACTAAAAACAATATTTATACTAATACACTAAAATCACTATTAACAGCAAAACTTTTAACTTTTAAATTTTTGCTAAAATCCTTCTAAACATTAGGCTTCATGCACACTTGACGTTTTTACAGCTGCTGTTTTTGGCTTTTTTTTCTACAGTCAATAAACTCCCCAGCATGTTATTCTATGTGGTAAAAATGGGTAAAGAAGCGCTAGAAAAGAATCCAAACATAAAAAGCAGCTGGCATAAAAGGTTAAACCACCAACCCTCATAAGACCAGAAATATAAAAATGCAGTGTTTAAGTGCTGCATTTTTATATTTAAGCGCTGCATTTGTATATTTATTATTATTATTATACAGGATTTATATAGCGCCAACAGTTTGCTCAGCGCTTTACAATATAACGGGAGACAATACAGCAACAATACAGTTCAATACAAGAGGGATAGGAGGGCATATTTATATGTTATTCTATGTGTCCATGCACACATAGGCTGTAATCAGCATTTTTTGGCTGTGGCAATCTTTGTCGGTAAAAAATAACAGAACTAGTGAATTTTTAGAGGAGTTTTTCAGCTGTAAAAATGCTCAAACGCCAATAAACATGGCAAAACGTGGTAAAACATGGCAACGTGTTTTTTAGCACTTTTGGGATAATTTTTTTTCTTAAATTGATTTTTTTGGAAAAGGAAAATTATTCCTGCTTTCCCATTTTTTTTTTGCTGCTCTTGCTTTCACATGTTCTGCATGTAACAGGATCATTTCCCAAAGTTGTTTGCAGCTCCAGTGGCTTTGTTCTCGTAGCAGGGGCGGACTGACCATTTGGAAACTCGGGCACTGCCTGAGGGCCCGGAGTCAGTAGGGGGCCCCATGAGATGCCCCTGCTACCTTTTCATAGGCTTTTTTGAGTTTGGGCAAGGACACAGGGGCCCCATGATCCCCTATTGCCCGGGGGCCCCATGAGTTGTCAGTCCGCCCCTGTCTCTTAGTTTTGCTTTGTTCACATATTGCTGATGACTCATACTGTGTGCAAAACTGGAAAAGCCACAGTGTCCTTTGTCCAAGCTGGGCTGATATTCATTTTGTGTTCATCTCAACAGAGAGGATGGAGACAGATGTTTCTCAAACTGATCTCATATCTGCTGTACAAGCTCATGAAGAATTTTGGGATGTGTCCAATCCCTGACACAATGATCAGGTTCATAAAAACAAGATCTGGATAGAGATTGCCAAACAATTAAAACCGTGCTGGGATCAGAAGAGCAATTCCAGGAAAAAGGAAAGGGGTAAGTGAATCATATTAATAATTTCTTCAACATTTGTTCTTTTCATTATGAAACAATAGACATTCATTTTGTTTTTCCTAGTCTCTATTTTAAGCAAACGTTGGAAGTCCATGCGTGACAGCATGCGTAGGGACTTAACTGAGGAGAAATGTTCAATGGTGCGCCAGCTCCAATGGCTAAGCCCTATATATTTAATGCCCAGCTGGCATTTCTGCTGTGGACGGGGGCATAGTCAGTGGCAGAGAGGTGCAAGACTGACAGTGGAGGCTGAACACAATATTATGATGCTGCTCCAAGAGGTTCAGCAGGAGCGTTGAACCATGGATTCCCTTCTAGAGCCAAAAAATGCTCGCTCAAGTTACCTATGAAACATGTACCATGTTCTGGAGGACATTGATGAGGACTTAGAAAAACAGTGTATGGACAGCATGTATGCTGTGGCCATGATGTTTTGAGCTGCAAAATTACGGGCGGACCACCACCTGCAATTCTAAACATAACCTTTCAAGGGCCTGCCATGTCTCCTGGTAGCTCAGTAGTAGCCCATACTGCACCTTACTATCATCCTCCTCCCTAACACTTCCCCCACCTACCTACTCACAGCAATCATTCATCGTTTTACATTGCTGACAAAACTGTATGTAGGCATCTTAAATTGAAAAACTTGCTGCAAACCTACATATTGAGATAAAATGTGATCCACAGTGTGGTAAGCTGCAGTGTCATTCATTTTTAAGGCACCCTAATGCACCTTGTTAGTGCACCTGAGCACATGTGGTGTGCTGCATTAAAAAATAAAATCATGTTTATCCTTGCACTGTAATGAGCTGCACCCCATTAAAAAGGAATGGGCTTACATAATACAGTGCATAATGCATGAAATAATGGATGTTGAAAAGACACTGACACTTTGTCCATTCAAGGTCTGCCCTCCCTGATACACTCATACTCCTTTACAGCAATCCACAGCATTTGAGGCTGCTAAGTAGCAGTTAGATCCAAGCACACCCACCCGGGATCAGATCACATCCTCCCCAAATGCACAAGCCCTGGATATATTGCACCAGCTAAGCAGGGAGGTGAGCATCAGTGGTTGGGGGAGATTTTAACACTATGGCTGTGAAGTATGTTATAATAAAGAGTCATGTAAGTTTAGTAGAACTAGATGGACTTGTTTCTTTTTTCAACTATGTAAGTTTTTTTCCTGCATTGGGGTGCATTCAAAATGCATGATGCAATCATGCATAATGCAATCACCTAATACATGTGGTAACACACCGCAATACAGTGTAAAAGTGTGAATCTAGTCTACAATATTATGGAATATGTACAGGGTGGACTGACCATTTGGAAACTTGGGCACTGTCTGAGGGCCCAGAGTCAGTAGGGGGCCCCATGAGATGCCCCTGGTACTCTTTTCATAGGCTTTTTTGAGTTTGGGCAAGGACACAAGTGCCCCATGATCCCCTATTGCCCCATGAGTTTTCAGTCCGCCCCTGAATATGTAACATGTGCACAGGAGCCACCACATTTACATAATGTTTAGATGCTTAGATTGTAAGCTTTCATGAGTAGTGACCTCCTCACCCTATTGCCTTTATCTGCATGTCAATTGTACTGTCTTTCTATATATTATAAAGTGATGCCTGTTGGTTCTATATAACTAACTGCTGGTTCTATATAAACCCTGTATAATAATATACTAATGTCACCTGCAGCTTATTAGCTGCTGTTTTATCCATGTAGTTACTATTTGAGTGGCCTTTGAAGCAACCATGAGCTTACAGTCTTAGAAATTACAGAAAGCTTAAAGGTTACTGAGTTTTCTGCAAGCAGTTCTGTTCTGATGTAATCCTTGAGTCTGTGACAGTAAAGGGGTTAATTTTATGTCTGAATTTTTTTTCATACTCACTTTCTTAGAAAAAGCTGACAAGACAGTTGTACAGAGAAAAATGTATCATTTCATAAATGGCTTTCAGGATTTCATAATGGCAGAAGTAAAATGGTATTTCTTGACTCATTTTGTATGATTCCAGAATTTGGAAATGTATAATATTACAGAAAGGTCAGCCTAGGAATTACAATGATTTGCAAATAAAATTGTGGAAGACTCTCAGGAAAATTTGCATTGCAAATAAACTGACACATTGAAAGGGTTAGACCACTTTCTTATGTCTCTCTTTGCTACCAGTCCTAATTTATGTAGTGTCATTGCAATGAAGGAAATGTAATGGATTTTTAATTATCCTTAGCTGTGAAGAACAAATGAAATAAGTATACCTTCTAGACAATGCATAAAACATATTAGAAGTTATAAAAAGCAAATTATGCAGTTATGCCCTATTACATTTTACAACATTAGGTTTTTCATCATACATGCTAAAAATTCTATAATTCAATACTGGTTAGAGTCATAAAACATTAACCAGCTTAAGTGTTATTATTTACTACTGCAGTCTTGTTTTCTCCATGGGTGTTCTGTCAACTATTATAAACTCACAGCTAAGCTAATGAACATAAACGTGGATTCTTAGAGTTAAAATAAAGCTATAGACAAAACTATGACTAATCCTTAAAACCTGCATGTGCCTCAGAGAATACATATGGCCCCTATAGAGATAATCTTACTGGTAAACTAGAGGCAACAATAATTTCTACCGCAGAAACATCTGTTTGCCTGTTGGGGGTAGAAGTTGAATTGGCCAATTAGGATAGATACAACATAATGGAATCAGCAGATGTTATGTATTAAAATGGGTTTCTAGATACTATCTGATAAATTGCTTGTATTTTATAGAAATATGTCATAATGAAAAATCTGAAATTTAAAATTAATAGTTATTTTACAAGGACAAAATTAAATACATGCTAATAGGATTATAGTCTTTCTAATGGTACTTTTCTACAAAAAACACAATTCTCCTGGTGATTAAAGTTTAATCCGCTAATGACTCCAATTTTTACCCTGGAACTCATTGTAAGATGATATTTTGAGTTCACTCTTGCATATTTTGGATAGCATTCTTACTTACTTACCACGTGATATTACTTGCTTAATTCCTTCACACTGGTCATACTCATATACGCGTCCTCTCTGCAGGTGGGTGTTAACATTGAGAGGCCACATATATGCGTACCAAAAGAAAAACAGAACTGGACCAAGAGCGTGCACTGTACACGCTCCCAGCAAGTTACTGGAGGCTACAGTAAAAGAAAGCTCCCAATCTCTGCTTGCTGGAGTTTTCTAATCATGTGATGGCTGTGCCAGCCAATCACAGTGGTCACATGATCATAAACCCTGCCCCACCTCCAGGCATCCGAAACCCCTTAAAGGGCCGGGAGGCACCAGCGCCAAGGGGTTTTAAATGCCAGCACTAAGGGGTTAAAGTTCTTCTTAAAGTCTCAACTCAAAAAGTGGAGTTTGCTACATCATAGTGACATCTACATGTTATTTTTTTACTCTTTATTAGACATTATTTTTCTTTCTTTTTTTTTTACAGCACAATTACACATAAGACACTTTACAACCACCAACAATTACAGTTACAGTTTTAATTGTCTCCGGCTATCATAACAATTACCATTCACACCTACTGCATTATAAACAATATATATATACTCAAAACAAAAAACTAATTCATATATAATAACTCACTAGGAATAAATGATCCTTCATTCTTCTAATTATACTATGGTTATCTCTGTATGTGGCCAACATCATTTCCCTTATAACTTTTTTGACACTTTTGAGCTAAATAAAATTTTACACTTTATTCAGATATTACTAAGAAATCTTATTTATGTTTGATTAGTAACCATAAAGATTAACTAATGTTTTGAATTTCTCCTGAAAAGGGACAATGCTCTTCTTGTGCTTGGGCACTCCTGTGCTTCAAGCCTTATAGCATTATATCTAAAAACCAAAGACTGAAGATCTTTTAGCTCTCTGAGATCTAAAAACCAAAGATAGAAATCTGGTATGGACTCAACTACCATAATTCACAAACAACCACTAAATACTGTATATAAAAAAATCCACAATCCAAGAACTGTAATCCATAACATGTCACATGTTTAATAATGTAGCACATGTAATGAATATGTAAAAACCATGATGGAAATCAAAACGTCCTGCATCACATATGAATATCACCCTCAAAATCTAATGCCACTCAGAATTAACAATGTTTATATAAGGCATATATACTGGGAACATTGACATTACTGATTAACATATTTTAGACAACAATTCACAGAACAAATACAGATGTAAGCATCAATAGCACAACACCTAAAAGCTGAAAAAAATAAGACCCCTTAGAAAAAAAATATGGAGCCTAAGATTGAATATATACAAAATATGGAACAAGTGAAATGTATTTCAATGATTGCTCACTTCAAAAAGACAGTGCAGGGATCACCAAGAGGGATCCCTATGTACTGTCACCTTGGAGACCGTGCCTACAGTGCTACAACTCTGATCTTATACTTTATCTGTAAAGTGGTCTTTAGTACTAAAACCCAATTACATTCTATGCAGCAGTTAACAAAATCAACAATTTCTTATGCCAGGCTTTTTGTAACACACCTGGTAATGTACACACATCGTATTACATGTGGGTAATGATGATTGGTTGTCTCCTGACTTTCCTGTTTGTCACCTTTGACACTTTTGGTTTATTTTAAAATTAAATGGAAGTGAAACAGCTAAGTGCACAATTGCAGAATACACATGGACACTGAGGGGTTTATTTACTAAAGCTGGAGAGTGCAAAATCTGGATCTCTTCTTCATAGAAACCAATCAGCTTCCAGGTTTTATTGCCAAAGCTTAATTGAACAAGCTGGAGTTAGAAGCTGATTGGCTGCCATGCAGAGCTGTACCAGACTCTGAGTGTACCAGTTTTTGTAAATCTACCCCTGAGTATCTAATACTTTTCTTATTCATACCTCCTCCAGTCAGCACAACCAGGAGGGTGTGATTGCTTTTTCTCTCTCTGTTGCATTAGGAATAAAGAGTAGGAGCTGTCACATTCGTCAAAAGTCACTCAGTCTGCTTTCGTCTTCTGTCAGCATTTTCCCTATTGGCACATGTGCATACAAAGTATGACTGGCTCCTAGTGCCACCTCCTCCCCAAAATATGAATGATGCTATGCGGGGAATGATAGAGGCTGATATAAAACACAGAATATAAGGTGATGACTTAATCCAAATCAAGTGCCAATATCGCAAAATATGTAATATATAGAGTGCAATTGGGGAAATGGGACTTTCAGGGCACAAATACAAAAATACACAAATGTGCAAAACAAATTAACATTAACTACCTCCCGCCCGCCATATAGTAATATGATGGATGCAAGGTGGTTCTCTCGTTCTGGGAGGACGTCATATAATGTCCTCCCATTCTCACCACGCATGCACGGCTCCTGGAGCATGCAGCGTGGCAATCAGCGGTGCTCTGTGTCCTTCGGACACAGTGGATCCCTGATCCATGGAAAGAGCCGAAGATGTCAGCTCGGTCATCTGATCAGCTGTGTCCAATCACAGCTGATCACATGTAAACAGGGAAATGCCAGTTATCGGCATTTCTCTCCTCTCGAGCTGTCACGCTGACAGCTCGAGAGGAGAGGAGAGCCAGCAATCGGCATTCTGCGGAGGGGACATCTACAGTGATCATCAGAGCACTGATGATCAATGTAGCCCCAGCAGTGCCTCCTGTCAGTGTCCATCAGTGCCAGCAGTCAGTGCTCATCAGTGCCACGTGCCAGTGCCCATCAGTGCCACATCAATGCCACATATCAGTGCCTACCAGTGCACGTCAATGCCACATATCAGTGCCCATCTGAGCTGCCTTTCAGTGTCACCCATCAGTGCCATTCAGTGACCCCTATCAATGCCAATCAGTGCCACCTATCAGTGCCACCTATCAGTGCCTCCTATCAGTGCGCATCAGTGCCGCCTATCAGTGCGCATCAGTGCCGCCTATCAGTGCCAGTCAGTACTGCCTAACAGTGCCAGACAGTGCCACCTAGCAGTGCCAGTCAGTGCCGCCTACCAGTGCCAGTCAGTGCCACCTATCAGTGCCGCCTATCAGTGCTGCCTTTCAGTGCCCATTAGTGATGCCTGTCAATGCCCATCAGTGCCACCTACCAGTGCCTCCTCATCAGTGCCACCTATCAGTGTCCATAAGTGCCCATCACTTCAGCCTCATTAGCGCACATCAGTAAAGGAGAAAAATCACTTATTTACAAAGTTTTATAACCAAAACTTAGAAAAAAGTTTTTTTTTCAAAATTTTCAGTGGTTTTTGGTTTGTTTAAAAAAAAATTTAAAATCCAGAGCTGATTAAATACCACCAAAATAAAGCTCTATCTGTCACAAAAAAATGATAAAAATTTCATATGGGTACAGTGTTGCATGACCGCGCAATTGTAATTCAAAGTGCAACAGCGCTGAAAGATGTAAATTGGCCTGGGCAGGAAGGGGGTATAAGTGCGCTGTAAGCTTGTGGTTAATGTATATAAAAATAAAATATTTTAGAAAACAATGGCTGATCAAACAAAAATGGTATTCACTCTTACAGATACAATATTTTAAAAATTGAATATTAGGATATCCATAAGATGACAAACACAAATTCCCATACAGTACATTACATACAGTATACTTTGTTGTGAATATAGTGATTTTGTGCAAGGGCAAAACTTCATCTTCTCTTCTTTTTGGCACCTGATTTGGATTCAGAAAGTCACTGGATACGATACCCAAGCTATGCTGCTTGATTAGGAGATCTGTGGCTGAAGAAGGTGCTCCTGTCTTGGATGAGCAGTCCCTGCACACCTGGATATTAACAAATATTAACCGGCAACTTGGTAACCCCAAAATAAGATTTTTTTTTATTGGCTACATATAAAAAACACAGTGACTACAGCTAACATGTTTTGGCCATTATGGCCTTACTCCTGATATAGAGACTTAAATCAAGACTGACTCATGCTAGCCGTATAAAAAAAAATACTTTTCTTTTTTTAAAGAATGCACAACTGCATTAAATGCTTTTATTTCAATATGTGTCTGAAGTTTAGTTTCCTATTCCGTGTATGAGTAGGCCATACAAGTTCAAATTACATTATTAATTCGGTTTATTAAAACTGCTTTATTTAGGCTGTGAATGGTTCATAAATACTTTTCCTTGGGAATGCTACAAACTGGGTTTCATTGTTACAAGGCATGTAATAGATGATAACATTACTGGCAATGATTAGGCTGTGTATGGCCACCATTAAGGTGCCCTTAGTTGTGAGATAAAAGTTGTTGGATTTTATTGGACTGGAAGACAACCTCATATCTCTTGAAAGCTTAAAAATATTTAAGCCAACAAAGAGTGGTCCATTCTAGATTTAGTTAATTGAACATAAGTAATTATCTAAGAAAAATGTGACCTACCTTTATTGCCAGTGACAAAACTGTCTGAAACCTATCAATTTTGTCTATCCCTTCTCTAACACATGTTTTATAGAAGAATGTATTTAAAGGATAAGTTCACCTTTTGTAACATATTACATGCTATACCCATATTCAGGGTGTAACATGTAAATATGTTACAAATGCACTGTCCCCTGCATCCCCCTGATTCCTCGTTGTGATAGCTAGTGGGGGATCTTCTTCCCTGCTGGCTGTCACAATCTGAAAAAAAATGCAACAATGTAGGGCTCCAACTGCTTGGTCGCATCATTCACAGTGTTCTGTGAATAGGAAAACTACAAGTCCTGACAGCCTTTGTGGCTGTCAGTTTATAGTTCTCAATGGGCTACCAGGGTGCTGTTGAGCACTCCAGATAGTTCATTGATACAGACAGTCTGCAGGACCATGGCATGACACCCACTATTTGCTGATCGTGGGTTCAATGCTTTACAGGCTCCTACTAAAATAATAATAAATGCACAAATTTTTTACCTGCAAAAAATGTGCATCTATTATTATTATTTTTTGTTTTTTTTGTAAAAAGCAAACTTATCCTTTAAAACCTAATTTTCCCTATAAATTAGGAAGACTGGATGAGTCATATTGTAAGATGAAGGATCATGCTTGCAAGAATGACTTTATAAAATCCTATACTTTTTACACTTGTATTACATAATCATCTGTTAAACCATGGTCTCCAATCAAACCTATAATCAGCTGTTTTGATGACTTCACGCTTGTCTTTGCACAGCATTCAAGGTTGTAAGTTCAGGTTATTCATAATAAGGTACACATTGAACAACATACTTGCTCAATGTGGGATTTGTGAATAATACTCCAAGGCTGTTTTCAAGAGACGTATCACTGTAGAATAACATTATGACTCACCAAAGCAGCAAGTCTAAAGTTTATTGTTGGGATTGCTAGAGATCTATCCTAGAATTATTTGAAAAAGTAATTTGTTTTTCCATAGCAACTACATTTTGTAGCTGGTTTTAAATCTTTTTTTTTTTTAACTAAGTCATGTGTTGATTTCAGTGAATGAAATATGAATTGTAGATTTAGTTTACATTTAAAAAGCAAACACAATACACACCATAATACACAAAGTTAAAACTGAAAGTCTGAAACTAGCTAACAGAGCAGTAAAATTACTTTTATAAGAATGTGTATCGTCTGTTCAGTGGAAAATAGTAGGGTTTTTTGTGCTCCTGATGGTAGGGTTTTGGAAAAAGGATAATAACAAGGGAGCATGAGGCCATATATATTCATCACTATCGCTGAACGTATTTTATCTGCCAAGTAACCAAAAAACAGACAGCAAAAAGGGGGGATGTGAAAAGAAATTCACAACAAAAAGCGGTTACATAATGGAAGAAAGCAATACCCAAAAATGTATCAAAAAATTATGCAAATTCATTGCAAATTTTGCACATATTTAGACATTTAGGTAAATGCCACAGTTAGCCATCACCACAAAATGAGACAATACCAAAGGAATTGACCTAAAACAAAAAATTATTATAAAATATTTGGTCCTGACAAAGCTGAGTAAGATATGTCTATCGGTGAAACGTGTTGACATCACACTTCAGTGACGTCACTACCGGCCGGCACATTGGTCCTGCAAGGGGCACGGAAATACACGCTCTTGCTGGGCGTTCATCAATTTGCACGTGTACCTGGATGGAAGCGGAGCCCGTTTGTTTACAGTCCCGATGTTGGCGGCTGCCTCCGGGACTCTGGGCTTGAATCCAACAACAGGAGATAGTATGCACTGTTCCTTATTCACTGTACGGGTGGTGAGTGGAACACTGTTTATACTGAAAAGAAATAATGGCCCTAGGACCTCCTCTATTTGAGGCTACATAGTGACTACCATATTGACTGTCTTTCATGTCACTTATTTATCACAGGATGGGGACATTATGCCACACTTCCTAGATGGTGTGCAGCACCCTACCTCTACTATACAGCGTGGATATCCGCATTACTTCCACATCAGGTATGCATTAAGGGAGGCTGTTTTTTCCCATTTTATTTTTTCCATTTTAAAGTGAAAACTGACATGGGATTCCTCCCAAAATTTAGACCAGACCCTTATTTAGGCAGTAAATCTAGGAGTCCAGGAAGGGGGGAGGGGGTCATTGAGGGAGTGGTTTTTATCATTTGTCATGTACTTTATAGGGGCGTGGGAGGTTGGAAAAGCCAAATAAATTTTATACAGTATATTTCAGAGAAAGAAAGTACTTAATTAGAGTAGATAATAACCACAGTTTTTTTATTATCATTTTTAATATATAAAGGAAAAATAACCAAAAATGACCCTTTGTTTCTTGTATAGAACATATCAAATATAAATGACAGGACAGTACCCATAAATGACCCCTTGTGGAAAGTAGACACCCCAGTGATGATCTCATTTTTGCCAATTTCTTTGGAAATGAAGAAACGTGCTGGTATTGAGATGCTTAAAATATAGTAATTAGATAATAATGCACTAGATACAGCACATCAATAATGTACAGGTCATACACAAGATGGAGGAGGTAAAGGGATTAATGTACACTTAATACCAAATCCTAACAAGGGGATGAGAGGTAAATAAAATGTACTATGTAATGGTTTCCTGGGGTTATTATTCCAGATACTAACTAAACCCGCAATCTATGTTGAAGGTCAAGATATTATGTAGAATGTTAGCCGCTATCCTGGTATACAGTTTTTTTTTTCAAATTCTTTTTTCTAAATACAACAGCTTCCATCCATAGATAGTATTACACAAAATGGTTAAAAAACAGTATAGGTATGTCACAAAAGAAGAACATTATACAATCATACAGGTGTTGTCAAGTATCTTAGCATACACAAACATCAAATTGTAACCAACATGGGAAGAACCCATCCCGAATGACACCACTGTAACTTTTTCCAAGATATAAGAAAGAAAGCATAGAAAAGAGAAGAGAGAGGAAAGAGAAAGAGAGGAACAAAGAGAGAGACAACAAGAAAGAAAAAAAAGGGAGGGGGGTAGAAGGGAAGGGGAGGAGAAAAAGGAGGCTAAGCAATGGCAGGGAAAATATAAAGAAGATGATGGTAGGGTAGTTTGTCAAATGACCATGTCTGGTAGCACAGCTAATTGTAATTGAACTCTAGACAATGGGGTGACCCACCTCGAGAAGGGACTTCCCCTCCTCCGAAAAAAGAAACATGTTCCTAAAGGGCCATGTTTTGGAATATACCTTGTGTTTGTCATGTTTCATCAGTACCAAGTCTTCCAGTACATTTAGCTCATCTACCCTTTGGAGCCATAGTCCAACAGATGGAGGTTGTGGATCCTTCCATCTAAGGGATATACAGGATTTGGCAGTGTTCAGAAGATGTAGAATGTAGAATTGAACATTTGTAAAACTTTAGCTGGAATGCTGGTGACATGAAACAGAAAGAATGCAGGATCATCAGGAATTGGATAATCTGTAAATTTTTGACCAATTCGATGGATCTCTTGCCAGTAGCAGGCCAACCTAGGGCAGGACCAGAATACATGGAGGAGAGTCCCCCTCTCTGAATTACAATGCCAGCATTTATCCATGGTTGCTGGAAAGAATTTGTGGAGGACCACCTTCAAAGAATCTTAAAATGTTTTTCCTGAACCTTAGTACAAAGTGACGATTTCAAAGTGAAGCAAACTATATTAGATTTTTGAGCTTCCTAAAACCTCCATCCTAATTCAGATTCCCATTTCTCCAAATATAGTAGGAAGTAGTCGTCCAGAGGTGAAATCAGAAGGGAGTATAATTTCAAGAGGGCAGGAGGGAGAGTAAAGCCATCCGGGCCTGGGGCCTTACCCAATGTGGCCAGAGCAGCTCTCCACGATCTTCGAGGGACCTTGCTAAGAGCCAGCCACATTTATTGCTAGACTCACTGAAGACTCGTCGACAGGATCTATCACTTGTTTCCAGTGAAGTAACAGTTTATGTAATCACCAGCATTCCAGCTAAAGATTTACAAATGTTCAATTCTACATTCTACATCGATTTCCCCCTACTCCCCCTTGCGTGTCTTTGTCTTTCAATAAAGCTTCGGGCCTGTGTTTCTTCCCCCCCCCCCTTTTTTCCCCTTCCCACACTCACCCGATGCCTATTGTTGATCGTAATATCCGGTTTTCGTCTTTGCATGCACTAGTATTATTAGGAAACGTAATGTGTATTAGAATGTTACAGTTTTTGGGGTAAGCGGCGTTATGCATGACGTGGCGGTCGGGGGATTCGTCCTCTGCACATCACGTCAGGCATCATACCGCTGAGCGAATGTATTTATTTCTGAATGTATTTATTGTATGCTTGGAACTATATTGCTATGTGGTGCGCTGCGTCGCAGTATAGGGTGAGATGTACCCCGATTACACGTATCATGTTGTTTTTGATGCTTCTGTAATAAAAGTATCTATTCAATCAAAAAAAAAAACAGTTTATGTAATAAAGTATTTTTTTTTCAATAAAAAAAAACAGTTCCCTTTCTATAAATTGGGACAGAGTGTGTTTATGGAGTGATTCCAGTTTGTGGATGGCTGTCAGTAAGGTGTTCAATTGCTCCTCCTGTTCTTTCTTGATCCAAGCTCCATATTTAATAAGAACTCCTCGAATAACAGGTTTATGTGCTTCCCAAATGATTCCTGGGTTACAGCCGGGTGGGTCATTATTGGGAAAGTATGCCTCCAGCTCACATACAATGTCTGCCAGGACCACAGGGTCCTGGAGCAAACTTCCATTAAGTCTCCAAGATGATCCCTTAGAATCAGCGGCATAGGAAAGGGAGTAATGTAGCATGATGGGAGTATGTACCGATCATATGATATTCCCTATGGAAATGGCCGGTACTGCTTAAAGATGTCTATGTGGGATCAAAACAATCGATCTGTGAGTACACTTTGTGAGGTGGGGAATAAAAAGTATAGTCTCTTTTGCCAGAGTGAAGCAATAGCCAGATATCTATAAGTTGGGCTTTATAGAGCATTTGAGAGAGCTAGGGGGGACAGACGAGAAGCCTGAAGATGTATCCATAATAGGAATCAGTGGGACATTAAAATCTCCCCCCAATATCAGATGGCCTTCTGAAAATTCCAGCAGTTTAATCAGAAAGCTACCAACGAAGAGGTCATGTTGACTGTTAGGAGTGTATATTGTTGCTAATGTCATCTGGATGCAGCCAGTCCTGCCCTTCAGAAAAAGAAAGCGGCCATTTGGATCCATTAGGACATCCTGGAATTTCCAGGGAACATTTTTAGAGATCAAAATGGAAACCTCCTTTGATTTGGCCTCTTGATTGGTAGCATGGTAAACAAAGGGGTAAAACTCATTTCAGAGAACAGGGAGCTTACCATCCTGAAAGTGAGTCTCCTGAATAAAAGTGATGTCAGAATGATGGTGTTTAAGCTCTCCAAAGAGCATGCACCGCTCTTCAGGAACATTAAGCCCCTTAGCATCAATAGATGTACTGCAGAGAGAGTCCATTCTTCACCCGGGGCAAGAGTGAAGAAGAGAAAAAAAAGGGGTGAGGGACGGGGAAGAAAAGCAAAAAGCAGGGGGAAGGGAGGGGAGGTGGGTGAGGGGTGGGATCAGAGAAGATGGAAAAAAAAGAGAGTAAGAAGAGCAAAAGAAGAGCAAAGAGAAGAGAGAGACAGGTAGAGAAAGCTAGAAAGAGTGAGGTGATAAAGCTATAGGAAGCAGCTAGAGCAATTAGCAATTTCCCTTAAGTGCTAATATGGGAAATCCTAATAGCACTGAGTGGGGGGAGAGGGGTAGTCAGATATCACCAAGGAGCATTCTCCTAGTTCCCCACCCTGGCAAGTAGAGATAAACAGATAAATGGCAGCAAATGTTCAAAGTGAATAAACTTAGTAACAGGCATAAAATACATATACGGGCATTGTCTTCATTCTCCTCCAATGTATACCCTAGAGGGCAAAAAAGTGGAAATATATCAAGACACACAAAAATGATCCAGGCACGCATGTCACGAGGGGTCTGCCGCACAGTCACAGTGAACCATGTGCAAGGCAATGTAGTGCAAAAAATAAAACACCCAGTGGTGATTAAATACCACGAAAATAAATCTCTATTTGAGTGAAAAAAAATTATAGAAACTTCATATGGGTACAGTGTTTCATGACCGTGTAATTGTTATTCAAAGTGTGACAGCACTGAAAGCTGAAAATTGGCCTGGGCATGAAGGAGGTAAAAGTGCCCGATAGGCAAGTGGTTTAATATGACATTTTTGTGAAAACAAAAAAACATTTTTTTAATTTCTTCATTTAATTAAAACTGTGACAAAAATTACTTTGCTTAAAAAAATCTCACCATGCCTCTTACTAAATACCGTTGACTGTCTACTTTCCAAAAAAAATTTGGGGTGTATTTGTTCTGTCCTGATATGTTAGAGCCCCAAGATATGAGTGCATCAGGTTTGATCAATTTTCAACACAAATACATATTTGTGTACATACAATACAATACATAGAATAGCTTGTAGATTCTCTAACTTTCACAAAGACCAAATAATATACACTGTAAAAGATCAGGTTCAGCGTGCGCTTAAAAATGAAAAAGCGACTAGAACACTAAAAAGGGAAACCATAAAACCTTCTATAAAACCATATAAAACATGTAGTGCAGTGCTAAAATATACGTGATCTTAATAATTATAACACACAATATAAATCACTATATAAAGAATTATTAAGGCATGTGGATATGGATAACGTCCGTGTGAGCATATATCAGAAAGAATGGTAAATGTCCTCACAATGGTGTAAATTATTCCAATATTAAATTCAACAGGTGTATCGATAGGTGACTTCTCTCAATCCCAGTGATAACTGTAGTCCGGTGACGTGTGGGAAGAAACTGCAAACTCACCAGAGGCGCAATATAAATGTGCATTTAAGTCAGATAAGCCCGAGGTCCCCTCTGTTCTGGGAAAGGTGCAGCCTGTATTGGACAACCTCTTCTATAACTTCTAGAGGTCCCCTTTAGGTCTGCGGTGAGGATCTGCAACAGACGTCTCTCCTCTGGGCCCTGGGATGCTCACCTTGGGTTCCTGGGGGATTAAGTGCTCGGTACGGAGAAAAAAATGGTGCCCATAGTGTAGTATTTCACATATATTATGTTTTATTAAGTAGTGTAAAAGATAAATGAACACACAATCAAATAGTACTCATGGGTCAGTAACAAGTATGAAGTAAAAATCTGCAAATAGGTAGCATGCAGCCTGAAAGCTGCTGGGTGCACTAACCAGCTGCTTATAAAGTTGGCCACCGGCGTGCCGTCTCGGCGTGCGGGGCTCCTCCTTAATGCATTTTGTACCAAACGTACATTTTCAAAAGGGGTGTGCGCAAAGATCGATACACCTGCTGAATTTAATATTGGAATAATTTACACCATTGTGGGGACATTTATCATTATTTCTCATATATGGTCATACAGGCATTATCCATATCCACATTCCTTAATAATTCTTTATATAGTGATTTATATTGTGAGTTATAATTATTAAGATCACGTATATTTTAGCTCTGCACTACATGTTTTATATATAAATAATGTACACTCATTTTGGTCAATTTTTATTTGCAAAATTTTATTACAGAAACTAAGAAAAACACCCTTTTTCAAAATTTTCAGCCTTTTTCATTTATTTAGCAAAAAAATAAAAAGCCCAGTGGTGATTAAATACCACCAAAAGAATGCTCTTTTGTGTGAAAAAAATTATAACAATTTAATTTGGGTACAGCATTGTATAACCATGTAATTGTCATTCAAAGTGTGCTGAAAGCTGAAAATTGGCCTGGGCAAGTATGGGGGGGGGGGGGGGGGGTGGAGTGCCCAGTATTGGGGTGGTTAATTATTTCCTTTTGATATATTTATCCTTTTAATTTTAGTTATGAATGGGGAATCTAGAAGGTGAGACTGGAGACTGGAGTGGATATTGTTGAGGACTTCTTGGAGTCAGATTGTTTATGGTGAATAATTTATCTTTCCAAGATAATTACTAAGGTGAATAATTATGTGAAATATTTAATATACTCTAGTTGTCTCTTCCATTGGGTGTTACATTGAGAGACATGTTCAAAAAAAATTTTTCTAGATGTTTCCCCTCTCTTCCAGCCCCTTGATGCTTCCCCACAGCCTAGGATGAAGTAGATGATTCAACCATACACCACTATGTGTCTAGGTAATGAATGTGTTTTTTACAGTATAATGGTGGACAGTTTTTTTTCCAAAGTTTGTTTTTGGACACTTGACCTGATATGTGCCTTAATATTTATCATTGTAATTATTATTTTGCTGATATGTATGTAATATTTCATTTTTTTGTCCTTTTCATAGGTGTATTAATTTTTGTGGAGCTATGTCCCAACACATTCACAGGCCTGAGGAAATGCAATATCCACGAGACACATAGCAATTTATTTAGGATATGTTTGGTCAAAATATGCAACTCTGCAACTGATGTATCAATAATGGACTTTTAAATATCTGTGATAAAGTATTAATAATTGTAATATATGCTTTAAATTAAGTAAGGATAGCTTACGTAATATTTTCTTGGGGTATTTATTCTAAAAGTCACTGTTTTTTTCTCTATGTTTTGGTAATGCACAGGTAACATACAGTAAGAGGATGAAGATGATGGGATGCGCAGGATAAGGGAGGTGAAGATATTAATAAACAGGTCACCTACAGAGGCACGATGAAGAGAAGGGAGGATGAAAAGGTTAAGCAATGATACCACAATCTTCTTATTCTTATGAATTCTTAAGACCCCTTCATTCAATCAGTTGAAACTCTTGTGAGAGAAAGATTCTTAAATATATATAGAGACAATGTTTACAACTGTGATCCATGTGATTGTCTAACACAGCAATCACAAGGTACAGAGGCACTCTAACTGGCTCAGGGTATTTTGCCTGTTACATTTGCTGTCTAATGACAGGCATTAAATGGCCATGCATGCTTTGTTTTTTTTAAAATATGACAGTACTAAGGTGATTAATAAAAATTCCATTAAAAAATGTAAACAATGTCTCCCAATTTATATTCACCATCAAGCATGTCACCCAGTGATGTAGATACATTGCTGATCATGATGACCCACCCCACAATGTTTTACTCCACAACCCCCACAAAATCAAGGAGACCAAATGTGTTGAAAAGGCCCTTTCCCTCAATATTAATGAGGTGCAAAGGGAGGAGACTTTGTGCCCCTTGTGTGCAGCCTGGCTGATTTTGAAAGTTACATAGCCTGGTATGGTATAGGAAGTGGGGTCTACATGCTCCCTAACCAACCATCCAGAATAATGGTCTGGTGGGAATTTTAGGAGAAGCTCACAATGTTTTTTCTTGCAAATATCACTTTTAATGGATTACATATAGCTCCATAATTTCATGTGCAACTTTATAGCACCCCTAAAGCAAGTTATTTTAGGTATTTGTGTATTTTAAATGTTATCATATAAGTCACATGAAGATACTAATTTTTTTTCTTTTTTTGCTTTGGAAAACGTCCCCATGGCAGTGTATGGAGGCAGCAGAGTAATAGATTGATTGATCCCAATTTCTTTTTAGTTTTGGATAAAGTGGGGCAGTTTCCATTATCTCTTAGATTTTGAATACTTAATTTTACCCCACTAAGGAGGTTTTTCTTCTTTTGTTGTTCCTAACACAGACAGCACATGCATCTCTGAGAGGTTCTAAACCTTCCTCAATATGCTATAAATATTTAATGCTGTCTGTGCACTTATTGGATACATGTTCCCTCATTTCTTCTGTTTGATACCCATTAAATAGACAACAAATAGAGGGTTCTTGTTTCACTTCCTGCTCTGTATGACAGCCATCAAGTAGTTAAGGAGAACTCATAGACAGACAACAGTAAAAAGCTGATAGAGGTTCTATCTCTCCTGCACACTATACAGATCTGAATAAACACATAAATGAAATGTTTTGGATAGAATTAGGCTTTAATTCTTCACTTCATCAGCATATCCCATGTTTTAGTAAGTCTGTTTTCAACCTATGAACATGTGTCTGAAAAGTGCCAAAACTGCTTTATTTTACACAGGACTAGATTTTTAAAACACACAAAATGTGTTTATTTGGAAAATTCCTTACAAAGGGAGGCTGAAATTGTATAACTAATATCCCAACAAGAAATCAATAAGATTTTTCATTGAGGATATCAAAGAATTTGTCATGAACTAGATAGTAGCTTGCTGTCTACAAGGAAAATGGATATAGCTCATTTTAAAGACTCCTAACAGAGAGTACTTCTTGCAGTAGAATGTTAGAAGTAGAATGAATGTTTTAAGTGAGTGAATGCCGAGGTGCCCAGGGTGACAGATACAGCTAGGGAATACAGAGGTTGTAGCTTTTAATCTTTCTATTTCCTAAGGCAGTTCCTAGATGCTTAGAACTGATAGAGATGCCTACCTGACCACAGCATGACTTATGAACTAGGTAAGGAACTCAGGAATTATTTAGCAGCCAACTGTAATACAACTTTAACAGGTGCTGAATTATCAGATATTCCACATTATTAGCCAACTGTATAAAGGAGCACTAAGGGGAACAGTACCAACAATGTCTTAAAATAACTAATTTTATCCATATTGTTTTACTCATTTTCATATTGTTCTCACTATCAACTGACTTTCTTTATTACCACTATCTACATATGTATTTTCTTGATTGGTAAAGCTTTAGATGTCATGGTGGGGTTGGCAGAATCAGAACACAGTTGCAGCCTATGCTTGCCTTTACTCTGTTCACCCCAGTGCTGAACCTGTTCCCCACTGGAAGTGTCATAAGGTAAACGTCTGACACCAGTTGTATTACTGTTGTTCCTATTGCTTAAGGCTGCTGATAGGGTACAGTGGGAAGAGATGAAAAGGGAGAAGCTTGAAGGTGGAGGCCCTTTTTGTATTTATCGCTAGCATGCAGGTGCTGCTCCCAGTGAACTGCATGGTGAATACTCATATGTCTCTTCATACATGTGGCACCCAAATGACTGATCTTATTACCACTCTTGAGACAATGCTGACAGATTCCATAAAAGACTAAGGTGTGGTCTGCAGCACACGTATTCAAAAGTCACACATAGCTAAGCAAGACCAGGAGATAACAGAGGCCCACACTTGTAAAGCTCTGCCATTTGGTGGAATAAGGTGGCTGCTCAATACACTTTTCTCCAAGCTGCCCCTGGATTACATACTACCTCTCTGGTGTTGTACTCTCTCCCACTGTATCTGCCACTCCTGTCTGTTGTCACCTCCATCTGTGCTCTATAAAGACCATTACTCCTTGCAGGGTGCTGTGGTGACAATCTGGGATGTGCTTAGACTCTGTGTTATTTGCATGTTGGAGAGGGTATGGCTCTTAAAAGGAAAGTGGCACAGAGAGTCCACCACTATCCATTCTTCCATGACAATTTAGCTCTGTCTGCACTTCAGAAACAGCCTCCCTAACCCACTAGAGAAACTCCTTTCCCTATCCTCACCAGAAAGCAGTATTCTTTGCAGTTAAGTTACCTTTGTCAGTCTAGTGTCCTTTTTACCAAGGCACTGGAGTTTTGGTGTATTTATCTGCCTTTTGCTATTTAACAGCAGTTTCCACTTCAGTTGACCTTTCAGCCCTTTAAATGTCTTCTTGACAGCCATTAATCATCCACATTTACACTTTTTGGTGCATTGTACAATACTTTTTCAATTAATTACTGGATAAATACTTTTTATTTGATGGATTCGAGTATACAGATATTTTAACTGATCTGTGATACAAGTTGTTGTATATTGGTACTTGTTTCTTTTATGGAGTGCCTTAAAGCAGTATTAAACCCAAAAACAAAATGTGCTTTATTGCAAATTAGCAATCCTTTAATGTGATGGCTGCATTAACTTTCTTTTTCTTTTTTTTTGCATTTACCTGGTGATCCAGCCAGTAGCACACTTCCTGTTTTGGGGTGTCTCCAATCTGAATGGAAGAGTACTGGACACACCTTTGGACAGCAGTATTGTCATTCTAGGGAAAGGGTAGTGCTCAGGCGCGGACTGACCATTTGGAAACTCAGGCACTGCCCGAGGGCCCGGGGGTCAGTAGGGTGCCCCATGAGATGCCCCTGGTACCTTTTTCATAGGCTTTTTTGAGTTTGGGCAAGGATACAGGGGCCCCATGATCCCCTATTGCCCAGGGGCCCCATGTCCGCCCCTGGTAGTGCTAGATTCACTAGCAAATTTATATGGACGTGACTAACAAATTAAAGCTGAACTTCAGCTAAAACCTTTTAGATGGTTACTGCAAGAAATATTTTCCCTTTTAGGGATAATGTTTTCACATAAATTAATTAAAGCTGACCATTGTAAGCACCCGTCAGTGTTAAATTTTTTGTCTCAACCCCATAACAGCTAGTATTGCTGGACAGCCTGGTCTGTTAAAGAAAGTTGGAAAGTGACAGACTTACTGACAAGACCAACAAGTGAAAATAAAGGTGGGCCAAAGCCAAAAAAACCCCAAATGCAGCTACCGTATCTAAGAATTTGTTTATTCTGTTTATTCAAGCAACCCCCATAAAAACCGCACTCACATTAAGTCAGTACAAATAAAGCATTTTGTTTAAAATCTTTCATAGCAGCGTTGTAACCAACATCGTTACCACAGTGCTTCCTGCTCCTACAGTGGCGTCTCGACAACCTGCACAGATGGCGTAGTTGCGGTGACGTGGGCCGGACATGTGACGTGGCGTACGTGATGACGTTACTGCTCGATCATGCCCTAACAGATTTCGTCACACAACTTATTCCGAGGGTCTTTGCTTGATTTTACTCACCACTTTTCTGACTTTACGATGGGTTCGGTGAATGGCCTGCCAGTTGAGCCCAGACATATTCACTTATCCCTAACCTTAATGATTTATTTAGGGCAAGAGGTTTTTTATTAGGCATGAGCTTATGGCTTGGTATTACTTCTATTATTATTCATGACAGCTTCCAATGGTTGTTAGGGACACTGGCTAGTGCAGGCAATGCTTTAACAGCTAGTGATGAGACATGGCCAAAAGAAACTTGGGATAGTTAAAAGAAAAAAAATTGTTGTGGAGGTTCCCTCATAATTTATTCTAGGTTCTTCAGGTCATATTTAGTCAATGACTTCACTGAGATTTCCAAATATGGTCAATGTTGTCAACAGGGAGACTCTGCCTCTAAATTTATATTAACTGTCTTCTGCCAGAGTTATTAAAAGCAGGCATCTGGGTAAGATCATGTTGGTGGGTAAGAGGTTCAGGCATCATGACTGATGTGAATGTACATATTTGGATAACATGATTAACAATGGATGTACATCATGTACTTTTTGTGAGTTTTTTTTAAAGGACTTGAGGTAAAACTATGTGTGTGTGTTTTTCATTGTTTATTTCTTTCGTGAATGAGTATGGGGTACTATGTACCCCTTACTCATTGATATGGTGAAGCGGTATTTGGGAATCCCTTAATTTGTTAAAGAAGCTTCTGGATCCAATACACTTTCAGCCTGCAGATCCCAACAACCACAGTGCCAGGGTTGTGGGGAAGGGACCCTTATCTTCATCAACTTGGGGACAAGGTGCTTTGCTAGGGAGGATCCCCCTCCCTTCAGGAGGGGGGCAATCAGACTGCATGCTCAGATAGGGGCCTGGTATGGATTTTGGGGGGACCACACATTTTTTTTGAGGGGTCCCCCTTAAAATATACACCACACTTAAAGGGCCTGGTATGAATTAGTTTCCTGTAAGTATTGTGCAATGACATTTCTAATAGGTTCATAATTCTGACCTTCCTTTTCCCACTCGGGGACCTTGAATAAGTGACTTGGAAGAAGCGAATATAAAGGTGTATTTCAGTTACATATGCAAAAAATACATTTAGTGTTTGTTTAAAGTGATACATAATTGTGATTAAATATCTTACTGCCTTAATCCTTGCTGAAATAGAGTAGATTTAACTAGAGGGTTAGGTTTATTAAGTTTTTTTTTAATCTTTGTTCCTGAAGCTCTGTTGTTAATATAGCATTTTATCATCTAAACAGTTCATATTACAATGTTTTGCTTTAAATTTGCCTCCACGAAAGGAAATCATTTAATGGCTAAGCGATTCATTTCTCGTCTTTTGTTTATGTAAACGATGTAACAAAAAAGCACAACAGTTGTTGAGCAAAATAAAATGCCGATCACCATGGGACCCAGCTCATGAGCTGTATAGAGGAAATACATTAGCAGGCAGATATTAGAAGTGGCTGTCTTTCATAAATCATTTCTACTTGCACTGTGCTGCAGTCACACTACTCATTTATTTTCAAAGTTAATTGTGATTGTTTATCATAACCACATTTTTAACCCTGGAACCATCAGACAATGCTGCATATTAAATGCAACTGGAGTCTAAATGATTTATTGAAGTGCTGTATGCATGGACGCATCCTTGTAGTGCTATTTGCATTCATTTCACAAACATCTTAAAGCTATTGAGAAGAAAAAGTAATTTAAGTCTGTGCTGCTTATGCATATTAAAAAAGCACTGTTTTTGCTGCATATAGTATACAGATTAAAATTTAAATTCTTGAAATGGTTTGACTAAAAAACAAAATAGTGATCAGTATACAAACTAAAATATATAAATAAACAGCGCAAAAATAGACCTAAAATCAAATATTGATAAATCACAAAATATAAATGTCCCATATCAATAAGTGCATATCTGTGTCAGAGAAAATTTCTTTCAAGAAAAAGACACCATAAAAAGTCCCTTGTGATGAAAAATACGAACTCCAAATAATTTTTCTAGCCTTCCACCTTTCACCCGTGCACACCAAAATCAAATGCACTCACCAGATTTTGGTGATCTTATGGGGAATCCTATACTCTCTTTTCATCAGCTCAATGATAGCCTCTCCAAGATAGAATCCTCTTACAGGTCTTCACCATGGCTCCCTAGTTTGCTCCACCGTATCATCAAAGAGAAAACTCACATAGTGTGATATTGCCAGGCCAATCTTATAAAATACCGAACAGAATCCAGGCCACTCACATTTCAATAGCTTATAAAAGGCACATTTATTAAGCCCATGACATCCTGATGATCAAAACCAGCCAACATACTCCAGGGTTCTCACACCAATGTAGCCAGATAGAGCAGAGGAACAGCAGAGAACCAACCTAAATCCCGCAAAATAGCCGCTGGAACGCACCGCTTGGTGTGCGTTCCACTCACCGGAAGTGACGTCAGACGTAGGGCGAATGAACCGGAAATGCGTCAACGCGTTTTGCCCCTCCCATCGGGCGTTCTCAAGATGTCTTGAACTTCCGGTGAGTGGAACGCACGCCGAGCAGTGCGTTCCAGCGGCCATTTTGCGGGATTTAGGTTGGCTCTCTGCTGTTCCTCTGCTCTATCTGGCTACATTGGTGTGGGAACCCTGGAGTATGTTGGCTGGTTTTGATCATCAGGATGTCATGGGCTTAATAAATGTGCCTTTTATAAGCTATTGAAATGTGAGTGGCCTGGATTCTGTTCGGTATTTTATAAAATTGATCTGGCAATATTACACTATGTGAGTTTTCTCTTTGATGATACGGTGGAGCAAACTAGGGAGGCACGGTGAGGACCTGTAAGAGGATTCTATCTTGGAGAGGCTATTATTGAGCTGATGAAAAGAGGGTATAGGATTCCCCATAAGATCCTAAAGGCTTTTCATTCACCAAAATCTGGTGAGTGCATTTGATTTTGGTGTGCACGGGTGAAAGGTGGAAGGCTAGAAAAATTATTTGGAGTTCGTATTTTTCATCACAAGGGACTTTTTATGGTGTCTTTTTCTTGAAAGAAATTTTCTCTGACACAGATATGCACTTATTGATATGTGACATTTATATTTTGTGATTTATCAATATTTGATTTTAGGTCTATTTTTGCGCTGTTTATTTATATATTTTAATGTTTGTGTATTCACATTTTTGCACAGCAGCAATTTAGAAGGGTGATTTACTTAATTTGTGTTTTGGCGCAGGAATATTTTTCTTTTATTTTAGTATACAAACTAAGCCTTACCAAGTATTTGTTAATTAGCTAGTGTTCAGCCAGTTATGCTTTAACTTAGTTTAAAAGATTTGGTAACTTTTATTAAACTAACACTGATTTAATTCTGCCTCTTTTCCCAAACCGCTTCCCCAGTTCAAGTATATACCCCTGATACAATGTTTTCTGTACAGCCTTTCTGTGTCCTACCTATTTATTTACAGGCACCCATCACAAATATTTTCTGTCCTTTACAGGAGACTGTGTGTGTATCAGTGTGGAGTTGTTGGTTTATTGAGCATTGATGGGGATTGCTATTACAATTATGCCCATAAACAGCATCCCTCTCAGTGAATTCCAAAGTAGCTCTGGTAACACAGGCAAACAGCTGGAGGAATCCAATCCCTAAGGATAATGGGCCACCCCACTGGAAATAAAATACTATGGTAGCAATTAGGAAGAGGCTCCCCACAGTAAATTTTCCCACTTACCAACACACAGCAATTCCTCCAAGGCATACTTTATTGTAGAAAATACAGCACACTTAAATACAACTGTTGATGTGTTTATGTCTCAAATGGCTTTAGTCATAGCTAGCCGAAACACAAGAGCAGACATTAAAATAGCTCTCCACAATGTCGGGCCAACAATGAAAACTTTGACAACACCTGACACACATTTACTGTAAATATGACATAATTTCATAATATTATATAACATAATACATATCCAGACTTTAATTGATTACATCCCTGTGGAATCCTTGTTGGTAAGTGGAAAATACAGAGGGTTTCCTGTACCAATAATTTCCTTTAAGCACTTCCACCTTAAATAATAACTTAAATAATAATGTCACCACCATATGGCTGGACACATTAGAAATAAAAAAAGAGGGGTTCTGTCCCCAAAATAGTGTTCAGCTATTCAGGTCCAGAAGTGTCTGGTAGTACAGCCTGAATATTGTAAATTGTATTCTGAAGACAATATAACATACACTACCTTTTTCTGTTCCACAAATAATGAAATCCTTAGTGGGGAAAGTAGCAACAGACACAGCCAGTAACTCTTTTAGTTTTAGTATAGACTACACAATATCCAGAGGTGAAGATGATGCACCTATAAGAAACCTACACAAACAGCCATGTTTTTTTTTTCATTGACTACATTTTGATCCACAAAACATAGAAGAAACATAAAGTGCAGGAATGAATAAAAGCATGTTTTAATCTATTAAAAAGAAATATCCAAACGTACAGTAAGGTAAAAAAGTGCTGCTTGAATGTAGAGGAAAAATGTGGGTGTTAGGTGGAATACAGGGTCTGCAAAGCAGCAGCAGCAGTCAGCCACATGGAGCCGGACACTCTGGGAGGATGGAACAGCGGCAGCATCCACAGCCGTCCTCTACAAGCAGGGCAAGCACCAGAATGTGGAAAAAAGGGATGTGTACAGTGTGTTTAGTGTGTTTCAGTGTCCCAGCCTCCTTTTTCAAGTAAATTATTTTCCTTGAGCAACCCTCACATTGCAAGTCGAGCCTTGGAGCACCAACTTTGAGAAAAAGTACTGTTTCATCCCATTTTCCATTTATGCAGATTTTCCTTGTCCCTATTGTAAATGATTTGGGACTCAAACTGTGAGTGCTGAAAGACTTATATTGAAAACATAGAAGCAAGGGTAGATGTTCTACAGCTAGCCACGTGGAAAGAACAGCGGCTGAGGCCATTCCTTAACATTGGACTCCTGGGGTCATTGAGCAGCGTACATCCCTTCACTTGTATTAGCTGACACTGGCATCGCTAGGATTCATGCTCCCCTCTTTTCACTTGCTGGTGGGGTGATCTTTTTCCTTCCATCTATAGCTTGGAGCAGTGCCATAAGGTATAGTGTACATTTACAACCCTGTTTAACCATTTGACGCCCGCCCAATAGCCGTATGGTGTCCGGAAAAATGCACTAGCTTTCCGAGAGGCCGCCATATGGCGTACTCCCACACATGCGCAGTTCGCACGCTTGCAGAGCCGCGCACCAGCGCGATCTGTCACCGGCCGTGTACCTCGGACACGGCCGATGACAGATCTGAGTATCGGCCCCATTGCCGGTACCATGTGATCTGCTGTGACCAATCACAGCAGGTCACATGACAGTTGTATACAATAGATGGCTTCATTCATGCCATCCATTGTATACTAGTGTCTAGCTGTGAATGGTCACAGCTAATCACATGCACATGTCATGTGATTAGCTGTGACCAAATCACAGCTAAGCACAAAAAAAAAAAACCCTGAATGAATCGATATCATTCAGGTAAATGCTTGCTTATAGCAATGTAATTCTTTGATATAAGCAGATTGTGTAAAAAAAAAAAAAATACTGATCACTTCCCCAAAGTAGTACAATGTTACTATGGTAACATTGTACTACTTTGGACATAGTGAAATATGAAAAGAAAAACAAATGTAATAAAAAATTTAAAATGATAAAAAAAAAAAACAATAGTAAAAATAATTTTTTTTATTTTTTAATTTTCCGAAAAATTATGACAAAAAAAACACAACTTCAAAAAACTCACCATGCCTCTTATGAAGTACGTCGGACTGTCTACTCTGCAAAAAGGGGTCATTTGGGGGATATCTGTACTGTTCTGACATTCTTGGACCTCAAGAAATTAGATTGGCTGTCAGTACTTCAGGATTGATCAATATTCAGATCTATACAATAGTTTGTGAACTCTATAACTTTCCTACAAACTAAAAAATACATCCTAATTAAGGTTATTTTCACCAAAGACATGTAGCAGAATACATTTTGGCCTAAATTTATGCAGAACAATTATTTATTTGCAAACTTTTATAACAGAAACTAAGAAAAACGTTTTTTTTCAACCTTTTCGTTCTTTTTTTGTTAATTTAGCAAAAAATAAAAAATGATTAAGTGATTAAATACCACCAAAAGAAAGCTCTAGTTGTGTGAAGAAAATGATAAAATTTTAGTTTGGGTACAATGTTGTATAACCGCGCAATTGTCATTCAAAGTGTGAGAGCGCTGAAACCTGAAAAATGGCCTGGGCAGGAAGGGGGTAAAATGCCCGGTATTGAATTGGTTAAAATACATAAATATGTTCATTTGTAAGATAAGAACATTTTTCTTTATGATATCTGTGATTGTGATTACTGAATAACAGCAATGAAATTTGGCACATTAGCTGAATTCCTATGGGAAATGCTTTCAAAAAGTAGCTCTTCTCTGGACTTTTCAAATGTCCATTTTCTACCTCTATCAATAATCCAGCCATGTTTGGTTTATGTGATTGGCTTTAAATGCGTGTCATATGTTTTCTATATATTGATTATTGTGCTGCCCTCATGGGAGGCTATTTTAAAGACTAAGTTACCCTTTTTAGGCAGAATTTCACTTTTCATGATAAATACAATCCTTTATTAATATCATTTCTGCCCCAGCCATCCCAGTGTCTTTACCTCTCACTTTCCTTATCCACAGAAGTCTTGAAGTTTCATATTTCTGTCTGCATCACTTCCTGTAGGTCATCTCCCATCATTCATGTGTTGTTGCATCACAGAAGAGGGCATGATAGGGCATGTATTACCAGTCTGGACTAAACCTCCCTCATTACTATACCACCTAATTTTATTTCTACCCACTTTCTTCCTTCTTCCCTTAAAGCGACCACACACATTACAATTTGATTGTACAATCTCCTTTAGAACTTCCATCAGCTATGCAGTTCCATAGTAAGTGTACAATCCAAACGCAGATGTTCCTGTGTTAAAAATGGCTGTGTGTATAACTGGGTGCTGCAGAGACCATTGGCTGGAACCAAACAGAATCGGCAAGGGAGAATGTCACCAGCACACTGAGGCTCACCAATATGGGTCCAAACGTTTTAATGAATGATCATATAGTTACAGCAAGGTAAAGTGTTGGAGTCTCACAGGACCCCTTCATCAGGATGTAACAAAGTGAAAAGTGACATGGGTGCCTGTGGTTGGTCCTGAAACACTAGGATTGACAACAGTCTGGATACTTCCGGGATCCTACTGATGTTCAGAATGAAACTTGCATAGATTGCTGACATACAGATGAAGCAAAGGAATTTTCAGATGCAGTAATCAAATCCATAGTCAGGCAAGCCAGAGTCAGCAACAACCAGATAGCAGAGGTACCAGATTGGAAGGCAAGAGTACGGTTAGAAGCCAGGCTGTGACTGATATTAGAATGCGAGCAGAAGTACAGAAACAGTACAGAAACAACAGGCAGAGAATGAAGTCAGGAAACAAACCAAGCAACTGAAGATCAAGATAAAACAAAGTTGGGATGCAAACCAACAGGAAAACAAGATGCAGGTCTGGACTCAAGCCATGAAAGCTGAGAACCACTCAACAGCTTCTCCTCAATGCTGTGCTTTAAATAAGTTGATGGGCACCAAAGCCCATATCAAATGTGCACGCTTATTCATTCTAATGCAAATTATCGTGAGCATGCTCATGAATGTGAGCATGTACGCACATACAGGTCTTCAGACATGGCCACGTACTTGATCTTCCTGACAATAGATTTGAAAGGGATAAAGTGTAATATATATCACAGCAGATCACATGACAATTGTACACAATGAATGGCTTTCACTCATGACATACATTGTGTACTATTGTTCTTATCTATGTGATTGGTCACAGTGATCCCATGATACAGACAGAGGCAATCACAGTCCATCTGTACCATAGAAAAGTGATGGCAGGAACAAAATACAGAGTGGTCCATCAAGTTGTTTTGGGGAGGGGGGTTGTTTGTTTTTTTTTTGTTAACCTTTTTGTCTGAGTATGGATCTATGCTTGTCCCATGCATGTTTGAAGCTATTTACTGTTGACTGGCTCACTGCCTCCACTGGAAGTTTATTTCACACATCAACTACTCTTTCAGTAAAATAGTACTTTCTGAGATTAGTTTTGGACTTTCCTCCAGTTAGTTTAAGGCCATGTCCCGGTGTTCTTGATTTTGATTTCATGTTGAAAATACTGCCCTCCTGAACCTTATTCATGCCCTTGATGTATTTAAAGGTTTCAATCATGTCTCCCCTTTCCCTTCTTTCCTCCAGACTGTACATGTTAAGTTCCTGAAGTCGCTCATAACACATAACACACTGCCTGGCTACACTGTTTGCTCATTTTGCAATCATCATAAATAGGTACCCCCAAGTCCTTTTTTGCTCTGTAGTGCTGGCCAACAATGTACCCCCAATGTTGTACTCTCTCAAGGGATTATTTTTCCCTAAGTGCATTATTTTACATTTAGAAACATTGAACTGCAATTTCCACTTTTTGGACAATCTTCCAGTAATGTCAAATCATGTTCCATGTTACAAACACCTCCAGGGCAGGGGCAGACTGACCATTTGAGCACTCGGGCACTGCCCGAGGGCCCGGGGTCAGTAGAAAAAAAAAAATCCTGATCATTTCCCAGAGTAGTACGTTACTATGTTTACACTGTATTGCTCTGGACACAGTGTGTGTCAGGAGAAAAGATGAGGAAGCCCTGGCAAATGTGCCAATGCTCAATATGTGCGTGCCAATGCCCAATATGGCCACACCAATTCTCTCAAAAATGTGCGCATGCGCATAGGCGGGTAATCGCGCATTCCTGTGCGCAAAAATGCACCGGCACGCGCAGGGCGCAATAATTACTGATGCTCAGTGGCCTTTATAAGGACTGCAGCTCTGCTCAATAATTGATGAATTATCGTCAGCCCCCTGTTCCTGTGTAAATGTGTATACTGCTGATTACCTGTTACCAATCCAGCCTGACCCTGACTTTGCTTTGGCTCTCTTCATGGCTCTCTACCCCGGCTTGATCCTGACCTTGCTCCTGTCTGCTGCTCTGTGTATGACCCCGGCTTGATCCTGACCTTGCTCCTGTCTGCTGCTCTGTGAATGATCCCTGCTTGATCTTGACCTTGCTCCTGTCTGCTGTTCCGTATTGACCTTGGCTACTGACTACTTTACTCATTCTCCGGGATCCACGTGTCCTCTGGAGAAAATCCTCCTGCATCTGGATCACCCACGTGATCCATCTCATCAGGTATCCCCAAGCAGCAACACCCCTGGCAACCCGTGCTTCTTTGGGCACTGCACCTCCTGTTACCACCTCCAGGGGCGCACTGCACTTAGCCGTAAGGGGAGCCCTCTCTCTATTCCAGCCTCCGGTCAGGTACATGACAGTGTGTTAAAAAAAATCGTAAAAGAAAAAGAAAACATTTTTTTTCTTTTTTTACATACTGTCACCAGTCAGTGTCCCTGATCACTGCAATACCAGTTATATGATGATGCTGTACTGCCCTAGTAACAGTATGTAAACAAAAATTATGACAAAAATTACAACTTCAAAAAAATATCCATGCCTCTTACTAAATACCTTGGACTGTCTACTTTCCAAAAAGGGGTCATTTGGAGAATATCTGTACTGTCCTGGTATTATCAGGCCTCAAGAAATGAGAGGCTGTCAGTACCTCAGGACTGATCGATTTTCAGATATATACCATAGTTTTATGCACTCCATAACTTCCCTGCAGACTAAATAATAAACACTGATTTGGGTTATTTTCACCAAAGAAATGTAACAAAATACAGTTCAGCCTAAATTTATGAAGAAAGGTTATTTATTTGCAAAATTGTATGACAGAAATGAAGAAAAATACGTTTTTTTCAAAAATTTTTTTGTTTATTTAGCAAAAAAAAAAAAAATAGTGGTGATTATATACCACCAAAATATAGCTCTGTTTATGTGAAAATATTATTAAAAAAAATTAATATGGGTACAGTGTTGCATGACCGTGCAATTGTCAGAGTGAGACAGGTCTGAAAGTTGAAAATTGGCCTGGGCAGGAAGGGGGTGAAAGTGTCCGGTACTGAAGTGGTTAAAAATATTTCAGTGCAGTACTGTGAAAAAAAGGAGTTCACAATTTGTGCCATAAAACTGTGGGGCCACTAGCTACATTTTACCGACCCATAGTGGAGGGCTTTAGCTACAAAAATTTGCTGCTTAGTAATGCTGATTGAAAACAAATTTGATCCTGCGAGTGCACAGGTGTGAAAGGCTACCATGTGTCTGTCATTATCCTCTCCCGCTACACTTGTTGATCTAGCTATATGCGACTGACAGAGAGGCCCCCTCCTTTTGTGCTGGCTACCTAGGCCGTAAGGGACTCATTGTGTCACCATCCAGTTTTCTTATGGTACTGTTTATTGCCTCAATTTTAATTTTCATCATTGTATATGCCAATGACATTTGCTCATTTTTCTTTTTCTTTTTACTTTGGATGCTCTGTTTTACCATGTTCGAGCTGCTGTTTTTTGTATAACTCTAAATAAAGATTTAAAAGATAATAGTAGTTTGTTATATTGCCACTATCTGAAAACAAAACTAATTGTTTATTGTATTTAATTATTTAATAATTCTGATCAAAATATGATGACAATGTATACTGGTACTGAGACTGTCATGAAAAAGCACGCTTTTCCTTTCACACAAAAAACAACCTAAGGGCAACCTCAACGAAATATAAAAATGCCCCTCCAACTGCTATACGATTTTCCTCATCTTTTTTTTTAATTGGCAAAGATTCCCTACAGCAGTAGGTTTCACCTGTAGTTTGTTTGACAATGGCTTGCCCAGCAGCCCGAAATGATACACAGATGTTCATTAAAAATTTCCTCCCAATAATTTCCATTTAATTCACCTCAAAATTTATGAAACTTTTGAACAACTGGTGGATTGAATTTTTGGCAAATTGTCTCAATATTATACACTATAGGGCTTGGTAATGTAAGGTAGATTGGCATGAGAAAAGACAGACACAGCAGTGGATTGTTTTGATCCAACAACCACTAGGTTATGGATTCAGAACGCATCTGCAGCACCACTCTGCTCATATAGACACATGGATCCATAAGCAAAAATGCCACCTTAAATCATTCTGAGGCAGCTTGTTGTTATAATCGGTTATCGCATCTGGATTTTTACAAATGTTATGTTTTTAAAAAGCTATTACACGGTCTTCTAATCTTAGTATGCCTCATTTTGCAAAGACAGTAGAAGAAGCATGTGTAATACAGATAAGTTAAAAGTGGATATTTAAATCTAGAAATAGATTTTTGAGGTATAGAAATCTTATTTTGCTGTATGCATTGTGCCACCTTGATGAGAAATGTGTGCTGCTGCAAGGTGGGATGACATTTGAAGTTTGAAAGTATTTGAAACAAAAAGTTATGAAACTATTTACTGGTGTCTGTTGGAGGTGGTCAAAACTATATGCTGACTAGACAAATAATACCACTAGGGAAAACAATGAAAATAGTACCACTGAAATGTCCCCCAAATCTGTGTCAGTCAGATTAGCAAGTGAATAGACTGGTACAAGACAGACATGATTGGCTTTTCAGGCTTTAGTAGACCTAATAGTAGGCCTAGTAGGCCATCTGCTTAAGGACACCAACTCCCTGTTGTATAAATGTGAATGAAATGAGTAAAATATGTTTTCCACCAACAGAGAACACCCTCAGATGAGTTTCACCCTTTTTGTCTATTTGATTAAGCCCCAGGAATGGCAAAATGCATCTGATGATTTCTCAACAGCTGAAGCTGAAGTAATCTTTTTACTCCTTCAATCTTTTATTCACATTTATGCAACAGGGAGTCAGTGTCTGTGTGCAGGCCACCATCTTGTTGAAGACCACTAGGGAAAACACTTGATGAAGGTAATGATTTGAGTTGAGATTTGCACTCGGGCCACAGGATTCAAAATCTAGAAATATTGTTGTGAGTTGAAGTTAAATTTACTCTCTTGTTTCCACTGCTACATCTGTGCCCACCTGTGATCAGGGAAGAGGCAGGTAAACATTCATGTCTTCATCTACAAAACAAAGCATAATTGGCAGGATTTTAACCTGCACAGGGAAACCACAACTGTGTACAAATGTCACCATTTAAAAGTAAATAATTGGAAAATCGGTAAAGACAGTTCCCTTGAGATTTGAACTTGTAGTGTTGAATTCAGTACAAAGTGCAATTCTTTATACCATGGAACCACCCATGTCTCAGTGAGCAAATAATCATCTGATATTCAGCAAGGAGTTGGGGAAAACACAACATAAAAGCTTAGTTTTCCACAGTCTTTGCTAAGATCAAGAACAAACAGTCAATTGCCTTTAACCACTTTTTTCTACTTTTAACCACCAGCAATTTGTGGTAGGTACAGAGGCATAATCAAAATATAGTCAACCCCAGTTGTTTGGTGTGTTCCTTGTAATTTTGGATTGGAAGTGGTTACATTTTGGTAGTCTAAGAACCATAACCTTTCATTGGTGAAATGGGATTTGATTGTTAAATGAACAGAACTTTTTTCCATGTGAGTTTTTCTATTTTTAATACACCTACACACTTTCTATTTACAGATTGGAAGGATCACATCAAGAGCTGTAATTTCTTCCTCTTATCACAGCCTACCTTTTTTCAAGGTTCAAAACTTTTCACAGGTTTTTGCTTAGGTTTGCTTTGTAACTGCAAAACAACAGCATTCATAGCTTTATTTCTGAACATAGTACTTTAAAGATTAAAGCTATATCTTAGTCATATAGAACAGGACACAGGCAGATTATTCATACACCATGAGATATATATGTGCACCTTCAGGTGATTAGATACTGGCAAAGCTTTAGAGGACATGCCCCCTGGGTGAGACAGATGTCCAAGACGTGTGGGTTGAATCAGTGGTTTTAAAGGGTTACAAAATAAAGTTACAAATTCTATCCCCCCACCACTTTCTTTTTTCAAATTAACCCAAACTACCCAAGAACAGTTAGATTTGTAGAATGCTCTGAACCATCTCTTCTCCTACTGTGCTCAAACTTGTTTACAGTACCAAATCCCAACAGAGGGTCTGTGCCCTATTTTGGGCTTAAAATCCCTCAACAGATTAATTAAAATTCCAAAATTTCACATTACAATCCCTAACAGTCCAAGGAAAAGGGTGAAAGAGGAAAACCAAGCTCCCCATTAACGTCTTGGAGCTGAAAGCAGTCCAACTGACCCCTGAGAACTGGAAACCCATCCTTAACCACTTGCCCTCTAGAGGACTTACCCCCCTTAATGACCAGGCCTCTTTTTGCTACTCGGCACTTCATTAATTCAACTGATAATTGCACGGTCATGCAATGCTGCACCCAAACAAAATTTACATCCTTTTTTCACACAAATAGAGCTTTCTTTTGGTGGTATTTGATCACCTGTGCACATTTTTTATTTTTCGCGCTATAAACAAAAAAAGACGGAAAATTTTGAAGAAAAACAATATTTTTTTAATTTTGGCTATAAAAAATATATAATAAACTCCAAGTTAGTTATAAATTTAGACCAAAATCTATTCTGCTACATGTTTTTGGTAAAAAAAACCCAATAAGTGTATATTGATTGCTTTGTGTGAAAGTTATAGCGTCTACAAACTATGGTATAGATACTGCAATTTACTCCATTTTTTTTACTATACAGCGCTGCACTAGTTTAACTGACAATTGTGCAGTCATGACATATGGTACATAAATGAAAATTATGTCTTTTTTTCACACAAATAGAGCTTTCTTTTGTTGGTATTTGATCATCTGTGCGCTTTTTACTTTTGGCGCTATAAACAAAAATTTTGAGAAAATTTTTTTTTATGAAAAAAACAATATTTTCTCATTTCTGCCATAAAAAATATCCAAAAAACATTAAATTTCATCATAAATTTAGGCCAAAATGTTTTCTGCTACATGTTTTTGGTTAAAAAAATCACAATAAGTGTATATTTATTGCTTTGTGTGAAAGTTATAGCGTCTACAAACTATGGTATAGTTAATGGAATTTACACAGCTTTTCCTTTCTGACTGCTCATCACATTTCTTGAGGTGCTAAAATACCAGGATAGTACAAGCACCCCCAAATGACCCCTTTTCGGAAAGCAGACACCCTAAGCTATTTGATGAGAGACATATTGAGCCCATGGAAGATTTATTTTTTTTCCAATGAGATCTTATCCAGTGCAAAAAATGCAGCAAAGGATCTTATGTTGGGGAAACAGGACAGAAGTTGCAAAGAAGGATGAATTTGCACAGACATACCATCAAGGAACATAAAGAAGATGACCTTTGCACACCTGTGGGAAACCATTTCACACACCCAGACCACACTTTGGGAGACCTCAATATTTTAGTTCTTAAAGGAAATTTCAAATCCATTCAGGAAAGAAACACTTTTGAACTAAGAATGACAATTCTATTTGAATTTGGACATGGGATTCCTCAATCATTATCCAACAGTTTTATGACTATCAGCTCAAGCATGACTGCCTCTGCTAGTGTTGTATCCCCCCCCCCAAACTTTGCTTTTGCTGTGTCTTATCTCTTTTTTTTTTTTTTCCCATCCCCTACATCTCTTCTAACATTCTGCTAAACCTTTGTTTCAGTACTGCTTAGACCTGAAGAAGGGGACATTCCCTGAAAGCTTGTCCTCAAAATTGTATGTTAGTGCAAATAAAAAAGTATCACGGACAGTACTCAATTGTTCCTGTCGCAAATGCACTAATACGGCTACAATCACCTCATGGAAAATTTTTACACAAAGTTGTCATTTAAATGCTATATTTCTCGCACAAGCCATGTGCATATGTGGCCTTACACCCTAAAATACATTCTGCTACTTCTACCGAGTATGGGGATACCACATGTGTGAGACTTTTTGGGAGCCTAGCCACATACAGGCGCCTGAAATCCACAGTATTGTTATTGTATTCAATTGTCACAAGATTGTTTCACGGGCACGTTTTACACAGTTGTTCACTTCACATAGTAGTGATCACGTGTGTTTTTGTGTATGATTCACACACGTTATGGAGTGAATACTTATAGTTGTTAAGGGTAATACACTATGTGAGTCTTTTTTCTTTTTTGAGGTTTTGGTCTCAGAAGTCACTTTGGAAGCGGTTTTTCAATTTGAAGGTTTTGAACTGTATAAAAGACTTTATAATTTTGAAGGACAATTTATTTATTTTTTTGGGGACTTGTATTTTTGATGACTCAGGGCACTGTTTATTCAGTTTATTTTTTGGGTCAGTAAGCATATTTACATAATAAGAGTATCACACTTTTTAGGGTAAAAGTATTTACATGTGTTTTGGGGATTTGTGTATGTAATTTATTAGGGAAGGGGACACCGTATATCATTGTTAGTGAGTATAGACATCTGCAAATTTTTGGTTAAGGTGATTTACGAGGGGCTGAATTTTGTGTAGCTGGTCAAATTCAGAGTCAACTCAAGGATGACAGAGTGTATTGTCGTTGAAATGCATAAAACACATTATACTCTCATATCTATGCCTGGCCATGGCAGCAGAGAACATGGCATATGATGAATCGGGTCTGTGGACCAATACAACCGCAATTCATTTTTTTTTAGTAATGCCCATGTTGAGGGTAAGGCCCCAAAAACATATAAATTTGAAAAACCGTACTGGGTTTCCATGTGAATGGTCTGGCAAGGTTTGAATTTTGGTTGGCGGCGATACAGTGTTGTGCATATAAAATGCTTTGATCCACAATCAATGCATACAGATCTTCCGTGAAAAACAGCTCCAAGAAATCAAGGGGAGTAGTTAAATTTGCTATTTCCACCTGAATTCCACGTTGGGCAGTGAATGGAGGAAGTACATGTGCTGCAGAATTTGTGGGTTGCCATTCGGAAGGATATTAGGGGCTCTATGGGCCTGTGTGCAAATTCTTGGTGGTTGCGGAACAATACTTGTGCTTGCCACCTCACCAGCTTGTACTGCACGTATGGGACTCGCCACGTCACCAAGTCATATTGCAGTGCTGGTATTATTATTATTATACAAGATTTATGGCGTCAACAGTTTGCTCAGCGCAAACGTACCTATTCCAGCTGGCACAGTCCCCAAAAATGGCCAAATTGGACTGAAATGCAGGAATTAGCCATCTAGCTCTGTACTGTAGTACCGGTCACTTGTGGCAGATATCTCAGGATATGTGTTAGAGACATGTTCATTATCTATGCTATCACTGCAGTAGACCTTTGCTTCTTTCTTTTGGATGTGTGATTTCCATTCCCTCACCTTTCCCTTATTATCCCCCTTCAATCTCTCATCTTTCTCCCCATTACCAACATGCTACTCATATTCTATATTTTTATGATGTCCACTATGTACATATCTGATATACACTGCTCAAAAAAATTAAAGGAACACTTTTTAATCATAGTATAGCATCAAGTCAATTAATTGACCCTTTCAATATCCCAGAAGTATAAGTAACAGAGGGGGGTTATTAATCAGTTTCAGCTGCTTTGTTGTTAATGAAATTAAAAACAGGTGCACTAGATGGGCAACAATGAGACAACCCCCAAAACAGGAATGTTTTTACAGGTGGAGGCCACTGACATTTTTTCCCTACTCATCTTTTCTGACTGTTTTTAACTAGTTTTGAATTTGGCTAGGGTTAGTGTCACTACTGGTAGCATGAGGTGATACATGGACCCTACAGAGATTGCACAGGCAGTCCAATTCCTCCAGGATGGCACATCAATATGTGCCATTGCCAGGAGGTTTGCTGTGTCTCCCATCACAGTCTCAAGAACATGGAGGGGATTCCAAGAGACAGATAGTTACTCTAAGAGAGCTGAACAGGGCTGGAGAAGGTTCTTAACTCATCAGCAGGACTGGTATGTGCTCCTTTGTGCAAGGAGGAACAGAATGAGCACTGCAAGAGCCCTACAAAATGACCTCCAGCAGGCCACTGGTGTGAATGTCTCTGACCAAACAAACAGAAACAGACTTTATGAGGGTGGCCTGAGGGCCCAACGTCCTCTAGTGGGCCCTGTGCTCAATGCTCAGCACCATAGAGCTCGACTAGCATTTGCCATTGAACACCAGAATTGGCAGGGCTGCCACTGGTGCCCAGTGCTTTTCACAAATGAGAGCAGGTTCACCCTGAGCACATGTGACAGACGTGAAAAGGTCTGGAGAAGCCATGGAGAACGTTATGCTGCCTGTAACATCATTTAGCATGACCGGTTTAGTGGTGGGTCAGTGATCATCTGGGGAGGCATATCCACAAAGGGACATACAGACTGCTAAAGGCCTGAGTGCCATTAGGTATCAGGATGAAATCCTTCGACTCATTGTCAGACCCTACTCTGGTGCAGTGGGTCTTGGGTTCCTCCTGGTGCATGACAATGTCTGGCCACATGTGGCGAGAGTATGCAGGCAGTTCCTGGAGGATGAAGGAATTGATACCATTGAATGGCCCTGACCTAAATCCAATAGAACTCCTCTGGGATACATACTCAAAAAGACTTGTAGCTGTAATTGCAGGGATAGGTGGTTCTACAAATTATTGACTCAGGGGGGCTGAATACAAATGCATACACACGTTTCAGATATTTATTTGTAAAAAATTTGAAAACCATTTATCATTTCCCTTCCACTTCTCAAATATGTGCAACTTTTTGTTGGTCTATCACATAAAATCCTAATAGAATACATTTACTTTTTTGGTTGTAACATGATAAATGTGGAAAATATCAAGGGGTATGAATACGTTTTCAAGGTATTGTATGTGGTTTGTTGTGGTGTGGTAATGCATGGCTGGTAATGTGTGTTGTAGTTCTCTTCCAGGCATAGGGTACCCATTACCAAGCCTGTGTTGCTCTTCTACCCTCTTCCTCCTCCTCTACTGCTTTCACCATACCTCTGCAAACTGGCCATGAAGAGTTGATTATTCATGCAGTCCATTTTTAGCCTGCTATAGGAGTAGTTACAAATTTAAAGATTATAGTTAGAGATGAGCGAATTATTCAAAAATTCGATTCGGCTGATTCGCCGAATTTGAAGAAGAAATTCGATTCGATGCGAATTTATTCGCTATGAATTTAACTTATAAAAAGGGTTTCTAGGCTTCAGAGAGCCTTTAAATTAGTGCAGAACACTGTACCTTTAATTTAAATGCCCTGGGAGATGAGGAAGGAGAAGGATGAGAAGAAGGAGAAGGAGAAGGATGAGAAGAAGGAGAAGGAGAAGGATGAGAAGAAGGAGAAGGAGAAGGATGAGAAGAAGGAGAAGGATGAGAAGAAGGAGAAGGAGAAGGATGAGAAGAAGGAGAAGGATGAGAAGAAGGAGAAGGATGAGAAGAAGGAGAAGGAGAAGGATGAGAAGAAGGAGAAGGAGAAGGATGAGAAGAAGGAGAAGGAGAAGGATGAGGAGAAGGAGAAGGAGAAGGATGAGAAGAAGGAGAAGGAGAAGGATGAGAAGAAGGAGAAGGAGAAGGATGAGAAGAAGGAGAAGGATGAGAAGAAGGAGAAGGAGGAGAAGAAGGAGAAGGAGAAGGATGAGAAGAAGGAGAAGGAGAAGGATGAGAAGAAGGAGAAGGAGAAGGATGAGAAGAAGGAGAAGGAGAAGGATGAGGAGAAGGAGAAGGAGAAGGAGAAGGAGAAGGATGAGAAGAAGGAGAAGGAGAAGGATGAGAAGAAGGAGAAGGATGAGAAGAAGGAGAAGGATGAGAAGAAGGAGAAGGATGAGAAGAAGGAGGAGAAGGAGAAGGAGAAGGATGAGAAGAAGGAGAAGGAGAAGGATGAGGAGAAGGAGAAGGAGAAGGATGAGAAGGAGAAGGATGAGGATGAGAAGGAGAAGGATGAGAAGAAGGAGAAGGAGAAGGATGAGAAGAAGGAGAAGGAGAAGGATGAGAAGAAGGAGAAGGATAAGGATGAGAAGAAGGAGAAGGAGGAGAAGAAGGAGAAGGAGGAGAAGAAGGAGAAGGAGGAGGAGAAGGAGAAGGAGAAGGATGAGAAGAAGGAGAAGGATGAGAAGAAGGAGAAGGATGAGAAGAAGGAGAAGGATGAGAAGAAGGAGAAGGATGAGAAGAAGGAGAAGGATGAGAAGAAGGAGAAGGATGAGAAGAAGGAGAAGGATGAGAAGAAGGAGAAGGATGAGAAGAAGGAGAAGGATGAGAAGACGGAGAAGGATGAGAAGAAGAAGAAGGATGAGAAGAAGAAGAAGGATGAGAAGAAGAAGAAGGATGAGAAGAAGGAGAATTCCAAGCCGGCAAAAAGTGTATCTGCAGAGCTCCGCTATTTCTTAGCGGAGCTCTGCAGATACACTTAGCGGAGCTCTGCAGATACACTTTTTGCCGGCTTGGAATTCTTCTTATTTTCATCCTACTTCTTCTTCTTCTTCTTCATCCTCATCCTCAGAAGAAGAAGAAGAGGATGAGGATGAGGATGAAGAAGAAGAAGTAGGATGAAAATAAGAAGAATTCCAAGCCGGCAAAAAGTGTATCTGCAGAGCTCCGCTAAGTGTATCTGCAGAGCTCCGCTATTTCTGACAGTTCTCTGACATTCACTCCATACAGCGGTTGAAACATTGTATCTATTTGTTTCCATAAATGGAAACAAATAGATACAATGTTTCAACCGCTGTATGGAGTGAATGTCAGAGAACTGTCAGAAATAGGCTATTTCTGACAGTTCTCTGACATTCACTCCTCAACCGCTGTATGGAGTATTGAATGTCAGAGAACTGTCAGAAATAGCCTATTTCTGACAGTTCTCTGACATTCACTCCATACAGCGGTTGAAACATTATATCTATTTGTTTCCATAAATGGAAACAAATAGATACAATGTTTCAACCGCTGAGCTCTGCAGATACACTTAGCGGAGCTCTGCAGATACACTTAGCGGAGCTCTGCAGATACACTTTTTGCCGGCTTGGAATTCTTCTTATTTTCATCCTACTTCTTCTTCTTCTTCATCCTCATCCTCAGAAGAAGAAAAAGAGGATGAGGATGAGGATGAAGAAGAAGAAGAAGAAGAAGTAGGATGAAAATAAGAAGAATTCCAAGCCGGCAAAAAGTGTATCTGCAGAGCTCCTCTATTCTGCAGATACACTTAGAGGAGCTCTGCAGATACACTTTTTGCCGGCTTGGAATTCTTCTTATTTTCATCCTACTTCTTCTTCTTCTTCTTCTTCATCCTCATCCTCATCCTCAGAATAAGAAGAAGAGGATGAGGATGAGGATGAAGAAGAAGAAGAAGAAGTAGGATGAAAATAAGAAGAATTCCAAGCCGGCAAAAAGTGTATCTGCAGAGCTCCTCTATTCTGCAGATACACTTAGAGGAGCTCTGCAGATACACTTTTTGCCGGCTTGGAATTATTCTTATTTTCATCCTACTTCTTCTTCTTCTTCTTCATCCTCATCCTCATCCTCTTCTTCTTATTCCGAGGATGAGGATGAAGAAGAAGAAGAAGAAGAAGAAGTAGGATGAAAATAAGAATTCCAAACCGGCAAAAAGTGTATCTGCAGAGCTCCTCTAAATGTATCTGCAGAATAGAGGAGCTCTGCAGATACACTTTTTGCCGGCTTGGAATTCTTCTTATTTTCATCCTACTTCTTCTTCTTCTTCTTCATCCTCAGAAGAAGAAGAAGATGAGGATGAGGATGAGGATGAAGAAGAAGAAGAAGTAGGATGAAAAGAAGAATGAAAAGAAGAAGAAGAATGAAAAGAAGAAGAAGAAGAATGAAAAGAAGATTGAGAAGAATGAAAAGATTCTTCTTCTTCTTTTCATTCTTCTTTTCATTCTTCTCATTCTTCTTTTCATTCTTCTCTTCATTCTTCTCATTCTTCTTTTCATTCTTCTTCTCATTCTTCTTTTCATTCTTCTTCTCATTCTTCTTTTCATGAAGAAGAAAAGAAGAATGAGAAGAATGAAAAGAAGAATGAGAAGAAGAATGAGAAGAAGAATGAAAAGAAGAATGAGAAGAAGAATGAGAAGAAGAATGAAAAGAAGAATGAAAAGAAGAATGAGAAGAATGAAAAGAAGAAGAAGAAGAATGAAAAGAAGAATGAAAAGAAGAAGAAGAATGAAAAGAAGAAGAAGAAGAATGAAAAGAAGAATGAAAAGAAGAAGAAGAATGAAAAGAAGAAGAAGAAGAATGAAAAGAAGAATGAAAAGAAGAATGAGAAGAATGAAAAGATTCTTCTTCTTCTTCTTTTCATTCTTCTTCTTTTCATTCTTCTTCTTCTTCTTTTCATTCTTCTTTTCATTCTTCTCATTCTTCTTTTCATTCTTCTCATTCTTCTTTTCATTCTTCTTTTCATTCTTCTTCTTCTTTTCATTCTTCTTTTCATTCTTCTTCTCATTCTTCTTTTCATGAAGAAGAAAAGAAGAATGAGAAGAATGAAAAGAAGAATGAAAAGAAGAATGAGAAGAAGAATGAAAAGAAGAATGAGAAGAAGAATGAAAAGAAGAATGAAAAGAAGAATGAGAAGAAGAATGAAAAGAAGAATGAGAAGAATGAAAAGAAGAAGAAGAAGAATGAAAAGAAGAATGAAAAGAAGAAGAAGAATGAAAAGAAGAAGAAGAAGAATGAAAAGAAGAATGAAAAGAAGAAGAAGAATGAAAAGAAGAAGAAGAAGAATGAAAAGAAGAATGAAAAGAAGAAGAAGAATGAAAAGAAGAATGAAAAGAAGAATGAGAAGAATGAAAAGATTCTTATTCTTCTTCTTTTCATTCTTCTTCTTTTCATTCTTCTTCTTCTTCTTTTCATTCTTCTTCTCATTCTTCTCATTCTTCTTTTCATTCTTCTCATTCTTCTTCTTCTTTTCATTCTTCTTTTCATTCTTCTTCTCATTCTTCTTTTCATGAAGAAGAAAAGAAGAATGAGAAGAATGAAAAGAAGAATGAAAAGAAGAATGAGAAGAAGAATGAAAAGAAGAATGAAAAGAATGAAAAGAAGAATGAGAAGAAGAATGAAAAGATGAAAAGAAGAAGAAGAAGAATGAAAAGAAGAATGAAAAGAAGAAGAAGAAGAATGAAAAGAAGAAGAAGAAGAATGAAAAGAAGTATGAGAAGAATGAAAAGATTCTTCTTATTCTTCTTTTCATTCTTCTTCTTCTTTTCATTCTTCTCATTCTTCTTTTCATTCTTCTTCTCATTCTTCATTCTTCTTTTCATTCTTCTTTTCATTCTTCTCATTCTTCTTTTCATGAAGAAGAAAAGAAGAATGAGAAGAATGAAAAGAAGAATGAAAAGAAGAATGAGAAGAAGAATAAAAAGAAGAATGAAAAGAATGAAAAGAAGAATGAGAAGAAGAAGAAGAATGAAAAGATGAAAAGAAGAAGAAGAAGAAGAATGAAAAGAAGAATGAAAAGAAGAAGAAGAAGAATGAAAAGAAGAAGAAGAAGAATGAAAAGAAGAAGAAGAATGAAAAGAAGAATGAGAAGAATGAAAAGAAGAATGAGAAGAATGAAAAGATTCTTCTTATTCTTCTTTTCATTCTTCTTCTTCTTTTCATTCTTCTCATTCTTCTTTTCATTCTTCTTCTCATTCTTCATTCTTCTTCTCATTCTTCTTTTCATGAAGAAGAAAAGAAGAATGAAAAGAAGAATGAAAAGAAGAAGAAGAATGAAAAGAAGAATGAAAAGAAGAAGAAGAATGAAAAGAAGAATGAGAAGAAGAATGAAAAGAAGAATGAAAAGAAGAATGAGAAGAAGAATGAAAAGAAGAATGAGAAGAATGAAAAGAAGAATGAAAAGAAGAAGTATTCCAGTACAGCAAAAAGTGTATCTGCAGAGAGCTCCGCTATTTCTGACAGTTCTCTGACAGTTCCAGCGGTTGACAGTGGTTGAAACATTGTATCTATTTATTTCCAAATAAAAACATCTGTATCCTAAATGGAAACAAATAGATACAATGTTTCAACCGCTGTACATGTGAAGGAACTGTCAGAGAACTGTCAGAAATAGCGGAGCTCTCTGCAGGGACACTTTTGCCGGCTGATCGGGAAAAATCCGATTCGCGCACCCGAATTATGCAAATATTCGGATTCGACGCGAATCGAATTTTTCCTGAAATTCGAAACGAATTCCACTTCGCCTGGTTCGATTCGCTCATCTCTAATTATAGTATTCCTTGCTTCTCTGGGGGAAGATTGGTAGCGTCAAGAAGAGAAAGATAGTATCTGTCAGTGCTTCAAGTAATGGAAAGCTTATGTAAAACTGTCCTGTTGCTGGCCAAATTTCATCTGATTTGCCCATTACTAAAGGTAAGGACTGGGACTGTAAACTTTAATCAATTTCAGCAGTATGTTGTATGAGTATTGACTTACTCAAGCATTTTAATAAGCTTCAGTTTTTAGTTAGAGGTTGTGTAGGCTAGACACTACTATTGTTAATATTGTAGTAGGAGCTGTGAATTTATCTCATCTATGTTTCAAACATCAACATTTATATAGAACATACTTCTTGATTACATTTTATGCTAAGTTTGTCTCTGGAAATAACACAGCATGATAGAAGCACAGAGGGGAAGAAGAAGATTGCAGGTAGAGAATGAAATAATTTTAGAAAAACAACAAAGAAGGCAGTCAGTTTTGTGTGAGCTGAACAGGAATACTGTAGCTTTAGTTTAACTGCTGGCATTTTGTAACTTGCTATGCTACTTTAGATCAGTAAAAAGCAGTGCACAAAGCCAGCGAACAATTATTTTCCAATACTGCTTAGGCTCCAATGTACTTACTATAATCAACTTCAGTTAAACATAAAAAAAAACGAAAAAAATATAGCCCATTAAAAGATGAAATAAGAAAAACAGCTTTTGCAGTTTGCAGTATTTCATTTCTTCATGCCTCAAGATATTCTCAGTCTTTTCCAAATAGAATGACAGCCAGTATCAGTCAACTTACTCCCTCTGAGTCCAGGTTGCTATGGTCCAACCCCCATCTTGTGATTAGACAGTGAAGCATAAACAGCACAGTGATCAGCTCATCTTCATGTCTCTCTCTTTTTTTTACCTCCTATCAGTGTGCTCCAAGTCAACACAGCTCCTTTGCCTTTTCCTCTTCCACTTAGTTATACTGTGCAGAGTGGAAAGGCTCCTACTAGATCAAATGTATGTAATTACACTGCTTGCATTAACAAATACATTTAAGGAGGTATTAATGAATAATCAAATGCTTTAAACTATGTATTTGTGCTTTTAAGCACATCATTGTTACATAAAAGCACATACCCATGCATAGTTCAATATTCTACCTATGAGGCTACCCCTTGAAAATCTCTCACCTTTTTTAATTTAAAGTGGGCACAGTCAGAAGGAGAAATCAAACACTACCCCACTGCAATCAAACCTAGAGATGTTTTCAGTTAAGTTCTTTAGAGGCAGAGGTATCCAGTCTGGATCTGATAACTGAAACAATTATTGTATAGGCTGCATTGCTAGACAGAATGTATATTACCAAATTACTTGTATTACCGTGTTAATAATCATTAAACCTAATAGAAAGTGTACAACCGATTTAACAGAACATTAGGTCTTGTCTCTGCTTACCAAATGCAAATGCATTACCTGTTCTCTTGATTCCACTCCTTACATCTGCATACTTCTCCACTAACCCATAGTACTACCTTTATGTTAATTTTAATACATATAAGGCTGTTCAGTAAAACATTCTACAAAGATTCTATAAATAATTTCACAGAGATAATATATATATATATTGTGGGGGTTAGCTCAGGTGGGGGATCTCCTTCCCTGGGACAAAGGTAGACCGCACAGCAGGCTTTCGGCAAAATCTGACTGGTTGTCAGTTTTATTAAAAAGGTTTGCAAGAAATATCAAAATAAACAAAACATCAAAATAAACCCTTGCCATCCAGGCACTAACTAAACAGAAGATGTTTCCTCTCTCAGAGGTGAAGGGCTTCTCCCTGTCACCAAAACAAAATAACAGCAAACATTTTCTTGTAGGTATAGTCCATACACACAGCTCTCTCAGAATACCTCTCTGAGTCCCAGGCCACGAGCAACTCCTTGCTCCAGCCCTGCCCTTTTTGTATCACCTGTTGGTGGACATCAGTGGAGCCCAAACTCTGGTCCGGAACCACCTCTGCCATTGTGGCCCCAAAAACCCGGAGTGGACTCCACCTTACACCTCACAGTATGACCTCATGTGAGGTGACACATATCGTCCATCCAACACTTTGCCGTTCATACTGTCACATATCCCCCCCCTCTGCTCAAGCCCCTGCGGCTGAGCAACTGTCCCAACCAGGCAATGGACCCAGGAAAGGGCATCTACATTACTTTGCAGTTTCCCTGCTCTGTGTTCCACTGTGAATTTGAACACTTGTAGCGCGAGAAACCACCTTGTCACTCGACTGTTTTTCTCCTTATTATCACACATCCATTTGAGCGGGGCATGATCAGTAACCAACTTGAACGGTCTTCCTAACAGGTAATATTTCAGGGCCTCCAAGGCCCACTTGATGGCCAAACATTCCTTCTCCACAATGGCATAGTTTCTCTCATGTTTGTTGAGCTTTCTACTTAGGTAGACCACCGGGTGCTCCTCCCCTTCTCTGATTTGGGACAGGACAGCACCTAGTCCCACATCAGAGGCATCAGTCTGTACCACAAACTCTGTTGTGAAATCTGGGGTCACAAGCACAGGTTGAGCACAGAGAGCTTGTTTCAGCCTTTGAAATGCGGTCTCCGCTTCGGGATTCCACTTGACCATGACCGACCCCCTACCTTTTGTCAGATCTGTCAGTGGGGCTGCAATGGTGGCAAAATTGGGAATAAACCGCCTGTAGTATCCCGTGATTCCAAGAAATGCCCGGACTTGCTTTTTATTTACAGGTTGGGGCCACTTTTGAATCGCCTCAATTTTATTGATCTGAGGCCTAATGAGACCTCGACCAATGATGTAGCCCAGATATTTGGCCTCCTCTAAGCCTATGGCACACTTTCTGGGGTTGGCGGTAAGACCTGGTTCCCTCAGCGAATCTACTACCGCTTGCAGGCAGGACAAATGAGACTCCCAGTCTGGACTGTGGATGACGACATCGTCCAAATAGGCAGCTGCATATTGGCGATGTGGTCTTAACATTTTGTCCATCATTCGTTGGAATGATGCCGGAGCACCATGTAGACCAAACGGCATCCGCTTATACTGAAAGGACCCCTCGGGGGTAGAGAATGCCGTCTTTTCTTTCGCAGCTTCCGTTAAAGGAATCTGCCAATAGCCTTTGGTTAAATCTAAGGTGGTTATGTACCGAGCCATTCCCAACCTGTCAATGAGCTCATCCACCCGAGGCATCGGGTACGCATCAAATTTAGACACACTGTTCAGTTTTCTGAAATCATTACAGAAACGAATAGTTCCATCTGGTTTTGGGACCAACACTATGGGACTCGACCACTCACTGTGAGATTCCTCAATCACTCCCAACTCTAACATGTCCTTTATTTCCTTTGCCACCGCTTCCCGCCTGGCCTCGGGTATTCTATAGGGCTTGACATTTACGCGGACCCCGGGCTGGGTAACTATGTCATGCTCTATGACCGTCGTCAGTCCAGGTAGGTGGGAGAAGAAATCTCCATTTTTCCTCACAAACTCCTGAACATCATTTTGTTGGGCTACTGACAAGGTTTCCGTTATAGGTACCTGAGGGGCCACGGAAACCACGTCCTTTTGGGGGCTTGGAACTGCCAACAAACTTTCCCTGTCTTTCCAAGGTTTTAAGAGATTAACATGATAGATTTGTTCGGGTTTCCTTTTTCCTGGCTGGTAAACTTTATAATTTACTTCCCCCACTTTCTCCCTAATTTCAAAGGGACCTTGCCACTTTGCGAGGAATTTACTTTCCATGGTGGGGACTAGCACCAGCACTCTATCCCCAGGGTTGAAGGTACGGATCCTGGCACCCCGGTTATAAACCCTTCTCTGGACCTCCTGGGCTTGCTCCATGTGTTCCCGAACAAGTGGCATGACAGCTGCGATTCTATCCTGCATCTGTGAGATATGCTCGATGACACTTCTATAGGGCGTGGACTCTGTCTCCCAGGTTTCTTTTGCAACATCTAGCAATCCCCTGGGATGTCTACCATACAGTAATTCAAAAGGTGAATATCCTGTAGATGCCTGAGGTACTTCCCGTATAGCAAACATGAGATATGGTAGCAAAAAATCCCAATTTCTCCCATCTTTGTCCACCACCTTTTTTAACATATTCTTAAGGGTCTTGTTAAACCTTTCCACAAGCCCATCGGTTTGGGGGTGGTAGACCGAGGTACGGAGATGGGAGATTTTGAACAATTTGCATAACTCTAGACATAAATGGCGTGCCCTGATCCGTTAATATCTTCTTTGGAATACCTACACGACTAAACACCCGGACAAGCTCTTTGGCGATATTTTTAGCAGAGGTATTACGCAAGGGGATGGCTTCAGGATACCGGGTGGCATAGTCAAGTATAACCAGTAAGTGCTGATGGCCCCGGGCAGACTTTACTACTGGACCCACTAGGTCCGTGCCCACTCTTTCAAACGGTACTTCAATTATGGGTAGAGGTACTAGCGGACTGCGAAAATGGGGTGAGGGCGCAGAATATTGACATTCCGGGCATGACTCACAATGCGCTTTGACGTCTCCATGTAAGCCTGGCCAAAAGAATCTCTGGGTTATTCTCTCCTTTGTTTTCTCTACACCCAGGTGTCCACCCATTATATGCCCATGGGCTAAATCCAGTACCATCCGGCGAAAGGGTTTGGGGACCACTAACTGTTCTACCACCTCCTCCCCTTGCTTTACCACTTGATAGAGCAAGTTATTGTTAAGAGCCATGTAGGGAAAAGACACCGCTACATCATTTTCCACTGGTTCCCCATCAATCATTTTAATGTTTTCACGGGCTCTATTAAGTGTGGAATCTTTCAGTTGTTCCGTACAAAAATCCTCTTTTCTGACCTCTAGATCAGGCACCACATTCTGTCCACTCTCACTAGAGCCAGCGATCATCTCTTGTTCCATATCCTCAGTGTCTGGGGTTGGATCCAACTCCTCCTGCTCCCCAGCCATTACAGAGAAAGGGAAAAGATCTACGCCTTCCTCGGACACACCCACAGTTTCCACTTCCACTCGGCAGTCAAAGGGGTCAGGAGTGAGTTCAGGAGTTTCCGGCGTTTCCCCAGCAGGGGGAGCTCGGTCTTCCTGACTCCCCTCCTTATCCCAGAACCTCCAGAAATGGGGAAAATCTCTCCCCACTATGGCTTCATGAAGCAGAGAGGGCACCACCCCCACAGAATGGGTCACAGAGCCCCAGGGAGTACCAATCTCCACCAGAGCAGTCTGGTAATTACTTGTATCACCATGAATACAAATAACCCCAATCGTGCTAGGGTGTAGGCTGGCAGGGTTTACCAAATCACTTTTAACTAAGGTCACAACACTACCCGAGTCTAGCAGAGCAGTTACTGGCTTTTCATCAATGGCAATCACACACATTTGTTTTTCCATGCGTTTCTGACATGCTGCAGTACATACCACCTGTGCAAAAAGAGACATGCGTTTTCCTAAATAAGCATTTTCACATTGCAACGGTTCATCATTTAAAGGACAGTTTGCAGCAATATGACCCAACGCATGACACCGATAACATTTGATATGTTCAGTACCTAAACCTCTAAATGGCTTTGGGGACCTTCCTGGCCTATTTGGCCAGTCTCTAGGTCCTAAGCCTACAGTCTCATTATCTGACACAATAGTCTTATTGTTTTTTTCTGAGCCTTTGGCCCATGGAACAGTCTTACCGGATCTTCCGGATAGTTTTCCACCCCTAGTGACATTGTGGTACGGCCCAGGTGAATGAAAAAAGTCCTCAGCGGCTGCATATCTCTCCACCAGGTCCACCAGCTCGTTTGCAGATTTAGGGTCTCCACGGCCAACCCACTTCCTCAAAGTGGTAGGGAGTGCATGCAAGTATTGGTCCATGACCACACTCTCCACAATCTGAGGGCCAGACAATACCTCTGGCTGGAGCCACTTTTTGGAGAGATGTATCAAATCGAACATCTGAGATCTGGGTGGTTTGTCAGCCCTGTAATACCACTGATGCACCTGCTGAGCCCGGACTGCAATGGTGACGCCCAGGCGTGCAAGGACCTCAGCCTTCAGTTTCTCATAGTCCTGGGCATCCCCTGGTTCCAGGTCATAATAGGCTTTTTGGGATTCACCTGTCAAAAATGGTGCAAGCAGTCCTGCCCATTGCTCCTTTTTCCATCCTTCCCGAACAGCAACCCTTTCAAAAGTTGTGAGGTAGGCCTCCACATCATCGGCAGGTGTCATCTTCTGCAAGACGTAGCTGGCCTGCGCCATTTTCTGCTCCACTGGCAGCGGATCTGCAGATTCCTTCTTTAATTCTAATAGGTGTTGGGCCACCTGCTTAAGGAGCTCTCGGTCTGCTTGTTGGGCTTCATGTTGTGCTTGTTGGGCTTCATGTTGTGCCTGTTGGGCTTCATGTTGTGCCTGTTGGGCTTCATGTTGTGCCTGTTGGGCTTCATGTTGTGCCTGTTGGGCCTCCGCAAACTGGCGATTTGTCTCCCGTTGTGCTGCATTGGCCTGCAGCAAGGCTCTTATTATTTCCTCCATCTTCCCACTTGCTCAGGAAGTGCCCGCCAAATCCACCATATGTGGGGGTTAGCTCAGGTGGGGGATCTCCTTCCCTGGGACAAAGGTAGACCGCACAGCAGGCTTTCGGCAAAATCTGACTGGTTGTCAGTTTTATTAAAAAGGTTTGCAAGAAATATCAAAATAAACAAAACATCAAAATAAACCCTTGCCATCCAGGCACTGACTAAACAGAAGATGTTTCCTCTCTCAGAGGTGAAGGGCTTCTCCCTGTCACCAAAACAAAATAACAGCAAACCTTTTCTTGTAGGTATAGTCCATACACACAGCTCTCTCAGAATACCTCTCTGAGTCCCAGGCCACGAGCAACTCCTTGCTCCAGCCCTGCCTTTTTTGTATCACCTGTTGGTGGACATCAGTGGAGCCCAAACTCTGGTCCGGAACCACCTCTGCCATTGTGGCCCCAAAAACCCGGAGTGGACTCCACCTTACACCTCACAGTATGACCTCATGCGAGGTGACACATATCGTCCATCTAACACTTTGCCGTTCATACTGTCACAATATATATATATATATATATATATATATTATTGCCAAAAGTATTGGGACACCTACCTTTACATGCACATGAACTTTAATGGCATCCCAGTCTTAATCCGTAGGGATCAATATTGAGTTGGTCCACCCTTTGCAGTTATAACAGCTTAAACTCTTCTGGCAAGGCTGTCCACAAGGTTTGGAGTGTGTCTATGGGAATGTGTGACCATTCTTCCAGAAACACATTTGTGAGGTCAGGCACTGATGTCTGACGAGAAGGTCTGGCTCGCAGTCTCCGCTCTAATTCATCCCAAAGGTGTTCTATCGGCTTGAGATCAGGACACTGTGCAGGCCAGTCAAGTTCCTTCACCCCAAGCTCACTCATCCATGTCTTTATGGACCTTGCTTTGTGCACTGGTGCGCAGTCATGTTGGAACAGGAAGGTGCCATCCCCAAACTGTTCCCACAAAGTTGGGAGCATTAAATTGTCCAAAATGTCTTGGTATGCTGATGCCATAAGAGTTCCCTTCACTGGAACTAAGGGGCCAAGCCCAAACCCTGAAAAACACCGCCACACCATAATCCCCCCTCCACCAAATATAACACTTGGCACAATTTAGTCAAGCAAGTACTGTTCTCCATGAAACTGCCAAACCCAGAAACATCCATCGGATTGCCAGACAGAGAAGCAAAAGTCATCACTCCAGAGAACACATCTTCACTGCTCTAGAGTCCAGTGGTGGTGTGCTTTACACCACTGCATTCAATGTTTTACATTATACTTGGTGATGTAAGGCTTGGATGCAGCTGCTCAGCCATGGAAACCCATTCCATGAAGCTCTCTATGCACTGCTGTGCTAATCTGAAGGCCACATGAAGTTTGGAGGTCTATAGCTATTGACTCTGCAGACAGTTGACGACTTCTGCGCACTGTGCGTTTCCACATGCGCTGACCCAGCTCTGTAATTTCACATGGCCTACCACTTTGTGGCTGAGTTACTGTTGTTCCCAGTTGCTTGCACTTTGTTCTAATACCATTAACAGTTGACCATGGAATATTTAGTAGCAAGGAAATTTCACAAATGGACTTATTGCACAGGTGGCAACCTATCACGGTACCACGCTTGAAATCACTGAGCTCCTGAGAGCGACCCATTCTTTCACAAATGTTTGTAGAAGCAATCTGCATGCCTAGGTGCTTGATTTTATACACCTGTGGCCATGGAGGTGGTTGGAACACCTGAATCCAATGATTTGCAAGGGTGTCCCAATACTTCTGGTAATATAGTGTGTGTATGTGTATATATATATATATATATATATATATAATATTATGAAAATAAATTGTAAATAGCAATAAATAAATTCTAAATTGTAAAAAATAGATAAATCACCCTCTCTCTGTAGGCAGTCCAGGCTGTGTGCTAGGTAACCTAAATGCTGAGTCTCTACCTGAGTGTTACTGTATGGTCTTAATAATTCACATATTTTTTTATATAATCCTTAAGGGGATCTTCAACCTGTTTGCAAAAAACTTAAATAGCAGTAGCTGCAATCACTGTAGCTGCTGACTTTTAATAAAAGGACAGTTACATGTCCAAGGATCCAATGCCGTCCTCACCCGGGATGGTTTTCAGGTTTCCAGCACTAGCCTGTTTAGTGTAGGAAACTGTTTGTGATGCTTGGGAGCATCGCATGTGACTTCCCACTGTGCATGCACAAGCTGCGCTTTGCTGTGTTAATGGTTCCGCAGCTTTATGGGACCTGTGACTTGTCTCAAGAGGTTCCGTGCATGAGGGACAGAGGGCAAGCTTCCAGTGGAATTGACTAGGCTACCTGACCAGAAATGGGAGCGAGTACCTACCAAAACTAGGTGCATGCTACCCCCTACAAAAAGAATGTCCAAAAGTGTACATGGACAAGGGGGGTGAATACTGTAAAGTGGAACTTTAGGATAAAGTTCGGATTTAAAGTTTGCATTAAAATATTTGTGTAGTCACAATATTTCAGTCTTAATGTAGAACTGTAGGCAAAACATTTTCTTCATTCTGGATAGAGCATGGGAGGGTTATGACTAGAGATGAGCGAAGAAATGAAAAATTCGATTCGACTGATTCGGCGAATTCGTGGACAATATTCGATTCGAGTCGAATAAATTCGCTGTGAATTTAACTTAAAAAAGGGTGTTTCTAGGCTTCAGAGAGACTTAATATTAGTGCAGAACACTGTACCTTTAATTTAAATGCCCTTGGAGTCTGCTGGGGAAGAGAAATAATACTGTCTGTCAGTATGACATGCAGATGAGTGCCGTCGATCTTAGAATCACTGCACACTTCACTCCTTTGGCCAGTCACGGGGCCAAAACCAGTGTTTGGAGCCACAGTGTGGCGGTGGAGGCAGCAGCAATGGGAGGCCATACAGCAACCTATGACAAAATGGAAACCAGCAGGAGCGTGAGGAGACCTGAAAGTGGCACATGGCAGAGTGGGAGCAATGGGAGGCGGTACAGGGACCCAGGTCACACTATGGGCCCAGCAGCAGCGTGACCAGGCGGTACGGGGGCCCATGGCCGATATGGGGCTTGGTGGCACCTATGGAAGGCCTGTAATCTGCCAGCAACCTATGACAAAATGGACAACCGCAGGAGTGTGAGGAGATTTCAAAGTGGCACATGGCAGAGTGGAAGCAATGGAAGGCCGTACAGGGACCCAGGTCACACTGTGGGACCAGCATCAGCGTGAACAGGCGGTACGGGGGCCCATGGCCGATTTGACCTCATTCATCCCATAGTCCTGCCGACTCACGAATAGCGTGGCCTCCTCAAAGGGCCTGAGCAAGCGCAGGTGTCACACATGAGCTGCCAATGGCTGACATCTAAGTTACACAGGGAGTACCTTTATCCGCTTTTAACATCAGGAAATCTGTGATGGCCTTTAGCTGTTCGTAAAGGCGGTCTAACATATGTAGGGTTGAATTCCACCTTGTTGCAACGTCACAGCATGAGGAGTCGGTACGGGGGCCCATGGCAGATTACATGTCTGGCAGCAGCTATGTGAGGCCCGTAATCTGCCTGCACCCTATGTCAAAAAATTTAACACACCAGCAGTGTGAAGAGACCTGAAAGTGGCACATGGCAGCAGAGTGTGGCGATGGAGACAGCAGCAATGGGAGGCCGTACAGGGACCCATGAGAGACTCTAGACTTGGCAGCAGCATGAGGAGGCGGTATATAGGGGCCCATGGCAGATTAGGGGCCTGGCAGCAGCTATGTGAGGCCCGTAATCTGCCTGCACCCTATGTCAAAAAATTTAACACACCAGCAGTGTGAAGAGACCTGAAAGTGGCACATGGCAGCAGAGTGTGGCGATGGAGACAGCAGCAATGGGAGGCCGTACAGGGACCCATGAGAGACTCTGGACTTGGCAGCAGCATGAGGAGGCGGTATATAGGGGCCCATGGCAGATTAGGGGCCTGGCAGCAGCTATGTGAGGCCCGTAATCTGCCTGCACCCTATGTCAAAAAATTTAACACACCAGCAGTGTGAAGAGACCTGAAAGTGGCACATGGCAGCAGAGTGTGGCGATGGAGACAGCAGCAATGGGAGGCCGTACAGGGACCCATGAGAGACTCTGGACTTGGCAGCAGCATGAGGAGGCGGTATATAGGGGCCCATGGCAGATTAGGGGCCTGGCAGCAGCTATGTGAGGCCCGTAATCTGCCTGCACCCTATGTCAAAAAATTTAACACACCAGCAGTGTGAAGAGACCTGAAAGTGGCACATGGCAGCAGAGTGTGGCGATGGAGACAGCAGCAATGGGAGGCCGTACAGGGACCCATGAGAGACTCTAGACTTGGCAGCAGCATGAGGAGGCGGTATATAGGGGCCCATGGCAGATTAGGGGCCTGGCAGCAGCTATGTGAGGCCCGTAATCTGCCTGCACCCTATGTCAAAAAATGTAACACACCAGCAGTGTGTGAGGAGACCTGAAAGTGGCACATGGCAGAGTGTGGCGATGGAGACAGCAGCAATGGGAGGCCGTACAGGGACCCATGAGAGACTCTGGACCTGGCAGCAGCATGAGGAAGCGGTATATAGGGGCCTATGGCAGATTAGGGGCCTGGCAGCAGCTATAGGAGGCCCATAATCTGCCAGCACCCTATGTCAAAAAATTCTACACACCAGCAGTGTGTGAGGAGACCTGAAAGTGGCACATGGCAGAGTGTGGCGATGGAGACAGCAGCAATGGGAGGCCGTACAGGGACCCATGAGAGACTCTGGACCTGGCAGCAGCATGAGGAGGCGGTATATAGGGGCCTATGGCAGATTAGGGGCCTGGCAGCAGCTATAGGAGGCCCATAATCTGCCAGCACCCTATGTCAAAAAATTCTACACACCAGCAGTGTGAGGAGACCTGAAAGTGGCACATGGCAGCAGAGTGTGGCGATGGAGACAGCAGCAATGGGAGGCCGTACAGGGACCCATGACAGACTCTAGACTTGGCAGCAGCATGAGGAGGCGGTATATAGGGGCCCATGGCAGATTAGGGGCCTGGCAGCAGCTATGTGAGGCCCGTAATCTGCCTGCACCCTATGTCAAAAAATTTAACACACCAGCAGTGTGAAGAGACCTGAAAGTGGCACATGGCAGCAGAGTGTGGCGATGGAGACAGCAGCAATGGGAGGCCATACAGGGACCCATGACAGACTCTGGACTTGGCAGCAGCATGAGGAGGCGGTATATAGGGGCCCATGGCAGATTAGGGGCCTGGCAGCAGCTATGTGAGGCCCGTAATCTGCCTGCACCCTATGTCAAAAAATTTAACACACCAGCAGTGTGAAGAGACCTGAAAGTGGCACATGGCAGCAGAGTGTGGCGATGGAGACAGCAGCAATGGGAGGCCGTACAGGGACCCATGAGAGACTCTAGACTTGGCAGCAGCATGAGGAGGCGGTATATAGGGGCCCATGGCAGATTAGGGGCCTGGCAGCAGCTATGTGAGGCCCGTAATCTGCCTGCACCCTATGTCAAAAAATGTAACACACCAGCAGTGTGTGAGGAGACCTGAAAGTGGCACATGGCAGAGTGTGGCGATGGAGACAGCAGCAATGGGAGGCCGTACAGGGACCCATGAGAGACTCTGGACCTGGCAGCAGCATGAGGAAGCGGTATATAGGGGCCTATGGCAGATTAGGGGCCTGGCAGCAGCTATAGGAGGCCCATAATCTGCCAGCACCCTATGTCAAAAAATTCTACACACCAGCAGTGTGTGAGGAGACCTGAAAGTGGCACATGGCAGAGTGTGGCGATGGAGACAGCAGCAATGGGAGGCCGTACAGGGACCCATGAGAGACTCTGGACCTGGCAGCAGCATGAGGAGGCGGTATATAGGGGCCTATGGCAGATTAGGGGCCTGGCAGCAGCTATAGGAGGCCCATAATCTGCCAGCACCCTATGTCAAAAAATTCTACACACCAGCAGTGTGAGGAGACCTGAAAGTGGCACATGGCAGCAGAGTGTGGCGATGGAGACAGCAGCAATGGGAGGCCGTACAGGGACCCATGACAGACTCTAGACTTGGCAGCAGCATGAGGAGGCGGTATATAGGGGCCCATGGCAGATTAGGGGCCTGGCAGCAGCTATGTGAGGCCCGTAATCTGCCTGCACCCTATGTCAAAAAATTTAACACACCAGCAGTGTGAAGAGACCTGAAAGTGGCACATGGCAGCAGAGTGTGGCGATGGAGACAGCAGCAATGGGAGGCCATACAGGGACCCATGACAGACTCTGGACTTGGCAGCAGCATGAGGAGGCGGTATATAGGGGCCCATGGCAGATTAGGGGCCTGGCAGCAGCTATGTGAGGCCCGTAATCTGCCTGCACCCTATGTCAAAAAATTTAACACACCAGCAGTGTGAAGAGACCTGAAAGTGGCACATGGCAGCAGAGTGTGGCGATGGAGACAGCAGCAATGGGAGGCCGTACAGGGACCCATGAGAGACTCTAGACTTGGCAGCAGCATGAGGAGGCGGTATATAGGGGCCCATGGCAGATTAGGGGCCTGGCAGCAGCTATGTGAGGCCCGTAATCTGCCTGCACCCTATGTCAAAAAATTTAACACACCAGCAGTGTGAAGAGACCTGAAAGTGGCACATGGCAGCAGAGTGTGGCGATGGAGACAGCAGCAATGGGAGGCCGTACAGGGACCCATGAGAGACTCTGGACTTGGCAGCAGCATGAGGAGGCGGTATATAGGGGCCCATGGCAGATTAGGGGCCTGGCAGCAGCTATGTGAGGCCCGTAATCTGCCTGCACCCTATGTCAAAAAATTTAACACACCAGCAGTGTGAAGAGACCTGAAAGTGGCACATGGCAGCAGAGTGTGGCGATGGAGACAGCAGCAATGGGAGGCCGTACAGGGACCCATGAGAGACTCTGGACTTGGCAGCAGCATGAGGAGGCGGTATATAGGGGCCCATGGCAGATTAGGGGCCTGGCAGCAGCTATGTGAGGCCCGTTATCTTGCAGCACCCTATGTCAAAAAATTTAACACACCAGCAGTGTGAAGAGACCTGAAAGTGGCACATGGCAGCAGAGTGTGGCGATGGAGACAGCAGCAATGGGAGGCCGTACAGGGACCCATGAGAGACTCTAGACTTGGCAGCAGCATGAGGAGGCGGTATATAGGGGCCCATGGCAGATTAGGGGCCTGGCAGCAGCTATAGGAGGCACATAATCTGCCAGCACCCTATGTCAAAAAATTCTACACACCAGCAGTGTGAGGAGACCTGAAAGTGGCACATGGCAGCAGAGTGTGGCGATGGAGACAGCAGCAATGGGAGGCCGTACAGGGACCCATGAGAGACTCTAGACTTGGCAGCAGCATGAGGAGGCGGTATATAGGGGCCCATGGCAGATTAGGGGCCTGGCAGCAGCTATGTGAGGCCCGTAATCTGCCTGCACCCTATGTCAAAAAATTTAACACACCAGCAGTGTGAAGAGACCTGAAAGTGGCACATGGCAGCAGAGTGTGGCGATGGAGACAGCAGCAATGGGAGGCCGTACAGGGACCCATGAGAGACTCTGGACTTGGCAGCAGCATGAGGAGGCGGTATATAGGGGCCCATGGCAGATTAGGGGCCTGGCAGCAGCTATGTGAGGCCCGTAATCTGCCTGCACCCTATGTCAAAAAATTTAACACACCAGCAGTGTGAAGAGACCTGAAAGTGGCACATGGCAGCAGAGTGTGGCGATGGAGACAGCAGCAATGGGAGGCCGTACAGGGACCCATGAGAGACTCTGGACCTAGCAGCAGCATGAGGAGGCGGTATATAGGGGCCTATGGCAGATTAGGGGCCTGGCAGCAGCTATGTGAGGCCCGTAATCTGCCAGCACCCTATGTCAAAAAATTAAACACACCAGCAGTGTGAGGAGACCTGAAAGTGGCACATGTTTGAGGCATGATTCATGGCGGATTTAGTCAGTTGTGTCAGGAACTGGTGGTTTGAAATCCAGACTAATCCACGCCTGATTCATTTTCACAAACGTGAGTCTCTCCACACTTTGGGTGGACAGTCGTGTCCTCCGCGGAGTTACAATACCTCCTGCCGCACTAAACACGCGCTCCGATGCCACGCTACTGGCCGGGCATGACAGCCTTTCAAGGGCAAATTCAGCTAGTTGGGGCCAAAGGTCAAGTTTCGTTGCCCAGTAGTCAAGGGGATTGTCTACCTCGGTTGGCAGGGTGCTGTCCAAGTAGGCCCAAGCCTGTTGTTTGAGCTCCTGCTCCAGGTCCACCTGATGCTGCTGCTGCTGCTGCGGCTGGTTAGTAGTTTCCTCACTGCGCTGGTGAAGAAAGCTACTCATCATCGACTGCAGACTGAGGCAGCCGCTGCTGGTGGAGCTGCCACTGCTCCTACCACCCCACCCCTCCCCTGCTGCCATGCCAGCGGAACGCGAGCGCACAGGGCCCACAGTGTCTGAGGATGGACGTTGGCGCACAAAGGCAGAGACCAACTGACTACATAGGTGGTTTTTATAGTACGTAATTTTGGCCTCCCTCTCAGCAGGTGTGAAAAAGGCCACCATTTTGGACCGGTAGCGAGGGTCCAACAAGGTGGACAGCCAAAAGTCATCCCTCTGTCTGATGGTTATTATTCGGCTGTCGCTACGCAAGCAACCGAGCATGCTATGGGCCATTTGTGCCAAGGAATGCGAGGGACTCCCTGCCTCCATCTCCACAGCATACTGCCACGGTGCGTCTGGGTCCTCTGTCTCCTCCTCCTCCTCCTCTACCAGATGCTCCTGCTCCTCCACTCCTGTCCGCTGAGTGGAAAAACCACCCATTTCACTCAATAATTCCTGAGCACAAATGTCCTCCTCTACCTCCTCCTCTTCTTCCTGTCCTGCCCCCACAGGGGTCATGTGGCGTTGAGATCTGTGCGCCACGTCTACCGCACCCTGACCAGCCATTGTTAACAGCATTTGTTCCAGGACGTGCAACAGAGGAATGACGTCGTTCATCCCATAGTCCTGCCGACTCACGAATAGCGTGGCCTCCTCAAAGGGCCTGAGCAAGCGGCAGGTGTCACGCATGAGCTGCCAATGGCTGACATCTAAGTTACACAGGGGAGTACCTTTATCCGCTTGTAACATCAGGAAATCGGTGATGGCCTTTCGCTGCTCGTAAAGGCGGTCTAACATGTGTAGGGTTGAATTCCACCTTGTTGCAACGTCGCAGATCAGGCGATGCTGTGGAATTCCGTTCTGCCGCTGCAGCTCAATGAGGGTGTTCTTTGCGGTGTAGGAATGGCTGAAATGCATGCACAGTTTACGTGACATTTTAAGGATGTCTTGCAGTGGGATGGTGGATTTTAGGAACCGCTTGACAACCAGATTGAACACGTGAGCCATGCATGGCGCATGGCACAACCTTCCTTGACGCAGAGCAGACACCATGTTCTTTCCGTTGTCAGTCAACATGGTTCCGATTTTTAGTTTGCGCGGAGACAGCCATCTGTCGATTTCTCTGTTCATTACACTCAGCAGTTCCTCCCCTGTGTGACTACGTTCGCCAAGGCATACCAGGTGCAGCACAGCGTGACACCGTTGCGCCCTGCACATGTGATATGCCGGTCGGGTAATGGGACTTGGCACGGGGGTGGCGGCTGAGGACACGGCGGAAAAAGAGGTGGTAGAGGCGGACATGCTTGCTGGACCAAGGACGTGCAAACGTGGAGGCAAAAGCGTCGTGACCTGTCCAAGTTGCTGGTGCGGCTGTGCCGGCACCACGTTCACCCAGTGGGCCGTAAATGACATGTACTGTCCCTGACCGTAGTTACAGCTCCACACGTCGGCGCTGCCGTGCACTTTGGCAGAGACCGACATGCTCAAAGACTGGCCCACCATCTCTTCTACATGTGAATGCAGGGCTGGCACTGCCTTTTGGGCAAAGAAATGACGGCTTGGCACTCTCCACCGCGGCGCGGCACAAGCCATCATTTCTCGGAAAGGTGCTGAGTCCACCAGTTGGAAAGGGAGGGACTGCAGCACCAGCAACTTGGACAGGAGGACGTTCAGCTTTTGCACCGTCGGGTGCGTGCTCGCAAACTGTTGTCTCTTGGATACGGATTCCAAGAAAGACTGTTGACGGAATCCGAGAAGAGGAGTAGCAGGAGAAGGAGCATCTGAACGAGCGGAAGATGCCAATGAGCGACAACTCCCCTCAGCAGAGGTGTTGGAGCCTTGACTGGCTGATAGAGGGCGATTGACGACGTCGGGTGACGGAGCAAGTAACGGAGCGGGTGATGGAGCGGGGGCTGGGGCAGGCAGAACCGCCGTATGTTTATCACGGTTTTCCCAGGCCACCGAATGGTGACGCTGCATATGCTGACGCAACGCTGTAGTCCCAACATGGGCCCCCTGGCCACGCTTGCATTTCTGGCCACATAGTCGACATACGGCTACGTTTACTTCCTCGGGCGGCTTGAGGAAAAATTGCCACACCACCGAGTAGGAAACTTTGCCCCCGCTACTCTTCACTGGCTGACTGCTACTTCCTCCGTGCGCAACGGCACCACTACTGGCCGTGGTGGTAGGCTGCAGTGGAGCTGGTGCTCTACTCCGTGGACGTTTGGCTCCACTGACACTGATGCGACCCTGCTGCTGTCTCCTGGGCAACCCACCGACTGTTTTGCTCGCTGCCAAGCTGCCACCCTCTTCTCCTGATGATGCGGAAGAAATTGCCTGATGACGACGAGGCTGCCAAGTGCGATCAACCTCCTCATCATCAAGTAGGGTCTCCGCCTCACTACTAGCCCCCTCGGCTGCGTCTGGGTCAGGAGACAGACCTGTCTCTAGACCGGCTACCGAGCCACTCTCCTCGCCAGTACTTGTTCGCTTGGCTGCTGAAAAGGCCGATGTCTCCCCCCGTTCCTGACCGCCCTCTGTTAGCTCTTCCTCACTGTACAGTGGGGCTGAGCCCACAGCATGCGATACTTCGCTTGGTGAGGGAACAGCAAAGGACAGGGGCAGGTAGAGGACACGTGATTTCAGTGGGCTTGGTCCCGGGCCATGCCAACTAACGGTTGTGTCTGACGTACCCACCGACCGTTGGCTGTAGGTGTCAGAGGTGACCTGGGAAGAGGAAGACGACCGAGCCAACCAATCAATGACGGCAGGGTTGTCGGTGGAGACACGACCGCTGGATGACACCGGGAGCACTGGCCTCTGGCTGCGAATACTGCTGCCTCGACCCCTTCCTCTGCTGCCACGTCTGCTCGCTCCTAAAACATTGCCTCCTCTGCCACTCCTCTGCATGTTGTCTGACATACTATTTAATTCAACGATTAGGTGTCCCTGAGTAACAATTCTCTGGCACTCAGTAACAATTCTGTCTGTCCCTGAGTATGAATTCTGTGGCCCTGAGTAACAATTATGTGTCTGTGCGAGTAACAATTCTGTGTCTGTGCGAGTAACAATTCTGTGTCTGTGCAAGTAACAATTTTGTGTCTGTGCGAGTAACAATTCTCTGGCACTCAGTAACAATTCTGTCTGTCCCTGAGTAACAATTCTCTGGCACTCAGTAACAATTCTGTCTGTCCCTGAGTATGAATTCTGTGGCCCTGAGTAACAATTCTGTGTCTGTGCGAGTAACAATTCTGTGTCTGTGCAAGTAACAATTTTGTGTCTGTGCGAGTAACAATTCTCTGGCACTCAGTAACAATTCTGTCTGTCCCTGAGTAACAATTCTCTGGCACTCAGTAACAATTCTGTCTGTCCCTGAGTATGAATTCTGTGGCCCTGAGTAACAATTCTGTGTCTGTGCGAGTAACAATTCTGTGTCTGTGCAAGTAACAATTTTGTGTCTGTGCGAGTAACAATTCTCTGGCACTCAGTAACAATTCTGTCTGTCCCTGAGTAACAATTCTCTGGCACTCAGTAACAATTCTGTCTGTCCCTGAGTAACAATTCTCTGGCACTCAGTAACAATTCTGTCTGTCCCTGAGTATGAATTCTGTGGCCCTGAGTAACAATTCTGTGTCTGTGCGAGTAACAATTCTGTGTCTGTGCAAGTAACAATTTTGTGTCTGTGCGAGTAACAATTCTCTGGCACTCAGTAACAATTCTGTCTGTCCCTGAGTAACAATTCTCTGGCACTCAGTAACAATTCTGTCTGTCCCTGAGTAACAATTCTCTGGCACTCAGTAACAATTCTGTCTATCCCTGAGTATGAATTCTGTGGCCCTGAGTAACAATTCTGTGTCTGTGCGAGTAACAATTCTGTGTCTGTGCAAGTAACAATTTTGTGTCTGTGCGAGTAACAATTCTCTGGCACTCAGTAACAATTCTGTCTGTCCCTGAGTAACAATTCTCTGGCACTCAGTAACAATTCTGTCTGTCCCTGAGTAACAATTCTCTGGCACTCAGTAACAATTCTGTCTGTCCCTGAGTATGAATTCTGTGGCCCTGAGTAACAATTCTGTGTCTGTGCGAGTAACAATTCTGTGTCTGTGCAAGTAACAATTTTGTGTCTGTGCGAGTAACAATTCTCTGGCACTCAGTAACAATTCTGTCTGTCCCTGAGTAACAATTCTCTGGCACTCAGTAACAATTCTGTCTGTCCCTGAGTAACAATTCTCTGGCACTCAGTAACAATTCTGTCTATCCCTGAGTATGAATTCTGTGGCCCTGAGTAACAATTCTGTGTCTGTGCGAGTAACAATTCTGTGTCTGTGCAAGTAACAATTTTGTGTCTGTGCGAGTAACAATTCTCTGGCACTCAGTAACAATTCTGTCTGTCCCTGAGTAACAATTCTCTGGCACTCAGTAACAATTCTGTCTGTCCCTGAGTAACAATTCTCTGGCACTCAGTAACAATTCTGTCTATCCCTGAGTATGAATTCTGTGGCCCTGAGTAACAATTCTGTGTCTGTGCGAGTAACAATTCTGTGTCTGTGCAAGTAACAATTTTGTGTCTGTGCGAGTAACAATTCTCTGGCACTCAGTAACAATTCTGTCTGTCCCTGAGTAACAATTCTCTGGCACTCAGTAACAATTCTGTCTGTCCCTGAGTAACAATTCTCTGGCACTCAGTAACAATTCTGTCTGTCCCTGAGTAACAATTCTCTGGCACTCAGTAACAATTCTGTCTGTCCCTGAGTAACAATTCTCTGGCACTCAGTAACAATTCTGTCTGTCCCTGAGTATGAATTCTGTGGCCCTGAGTAACAATTCTGTGTCTGTGCGAGTAACAATTCTGTGTCTGTGCAAGTAACAATTTTGTGTCTGTGCGAGTAACAAATCTCTGGCACTCAGTAACAATTCTGTCTGTCCCTGAGTAACAATTCTCTGGCACTCAGTAACAATTCTGTCTGTCCCTGAGTAACAATTCTCTGGCACTCAGTAACAATTCTGTCTGTCCCTGAGTATGAATTCTGTGGCCCTGAGTAACAATTCTGTGTCTGTGCGAGTAACAATTCTGTGTCTGTGCAAGTAACAATTTTGTGTCTGTGCGAGTAACAATTCTCTGGCACTCAGTAACAATTCTGTCTGTCCCTGAGTAACAATTCTCTGGCACTCAGTAACAATTCTGTCTGTCCCTGAGTAACAATTCTCTGGCACTCAGTAACAATTCTGTCTATCCCTGAGTATGAATTCTGTGGCCCTGAGTAACAATTCTGTGTCTGTGCGAGTAACAATTCTGTGTCTGTGCAAGTAACAATTTTGTGTCTGTGCGAGTAACAATTCTCTGGCACTCAGTAACAATTCTGTATGTCCCTGAGTAACAATTCTCTGGCACTCAGTAACAATTCTGTCTGTCCCTGAGTAACAATTCTCTGGCACTCAGTAACAATTCTGTCTGTCCCTGAGTAACAATTCTCTGGCACTCAGTAACAATTCTGTCTGTCCCTGAGTAACAATTCTCTGGCACTCAGTAACAATTCTGTCTGTCCCTGAGTATGAATTCTGTGGCCCTGAGTAACAATTCTGTGTCTGTGCGAGTAACAATTCTGTGTCTGTGCAAGTAACAATTTTGTGTCTGTGCGAGTAACAATTCTCTGGCACTCAGTAACAATTCTGTCTGTCCCTGAGTAACAATTCTCTGGCACTCAGTAACAATTCTGTCTGTCCCTGAGTAACAATTCTGTCTGTCCCTGAGAATGAATTCTGTGGCCCTAAGAATTCTCTGGCACTCAGTAACAATTCTGTCTGTCCCTGAGTAACAATTCTCTGGCACTCAGTAACAATTCTGTCTGTCCCTGAGTAAAAATTCTGTGGCCCTAATAACGTTTCTGTGGCCCTAAGTAACAATTCTCTGGCACTGAGTAACAATTCTGTCTGTCCCTGAGTATGAATTCTGTGGCCCTAACTAGCGTTTCTTTGTCCCTAAATAACGATTCTGTGGCCCTCATTAACAAGTCTGTGTCCCTGAGTAATGGTTCTCTGTCCCTAAGTAACTTCTCTCTGTCCCCAATTCTCGTTTCTGTGGCCCTAACTCTGTCCCTGTCCCTAGTACAGAGCGGTCTGCCTCTGTTCAATGACTGCAGGCAAATGAAGATTTCCAAAATGGCCGCTATATATACCTCGACCATTACACAGTGCTGGCTGGCTGGCTGCTGATTGGCTGATGCGATCACATGTCGTTGAGGAATGCATTATGGGGCAGCGCGCCTTGTCTGCGCGCCTTCCCCGACATCCCCGCTCCGTCGCCGCACATGTCAGCCGCCATTTTCGGAAAAATTTCGATTCGCGCGTCCGAATTAGGCTGTTTTTCGGATTCGGCACGAATCGAAATTTTTCCGATATTCGACTCGAATTCCACTTCGGATACTTCGATTCGCTCATCTCTAGTTATGACTCGTCAGATTTTTTTTTTTTTTCATCATCTGTGTCCCATTGTGGAGATTTCCCTTCACTTCCTGTACCATAGCCAAACAGGAAGTGAGCAGAAATCCCTGCAAATTAAGGGAATTCCTTGGGGACCCCCTGGTTACCAGAACGAGTGTCATAATTTTTAATGCACAGAGTAAGCACATCACGTATTAGGCATATACAGTACATACAACCACCCAGCAGGTACAGATAATCAAGTATGTCATCTAACATCAAGCATAATATAATAAAGATATGCACTCCATTATTGAATCACAGCAAAAACATGCATGCATACAGGTGCAATGAGCTATACTTAAACCGTACAAGAGCTGATGTTCAGAAATACATACAGGAATTCAGTATCCAGAATAGAGTAATGAAAAGGACAGCTGACCTGGTGAAAAGAGAAAGGAGGAGGAAAAAACAATGTTAATTGAGCTCATTTCACCTATATGCATGCATGTTCTTTTCTGTGTTTCAATAATAGACTGTATATCTTTATTGTATTATGCTTGATGTTAGATGACATATTTGGTTATCTGAATGTGCTGGGTGATTGTATGTATTGTATATACCTAATACGTGGTGTGCCCACTCCATACATTAAAAACTATTGTACTAACAGATTGATAGTGGAGAGGTTTAACCATTTGCCGCTCACCCTAAGGCCGAATGGCAGCCGGCAAATGTCATCAGCGTTCTGGGTGGATGCCATATGGCGTCCTCCCGCACATGCGCAGATTGCGCTCCTGCAGAGCCATGCAGTGGCGCGATCTGTCACCGGCTGGGTACCTCGGACACGGCCGATGACAGATCTGAGTATCGGCCCCCGTTGCCGGTACTATGTGACCTGCTGTGACCAATCACAGCAGGTCACATGACAGTTGTATACAATGGATGGCTTCATTCATGCCATCCATTGTATACTAGTGTCTAGCTGTGAATGGTCACAGCTAATCACATGCACATGTCATGTGATTAGCTGTGGCCAAATCACAGCTAAGCACAAAAAAAAAAAACAAACCCTGAATGAATCAATGCCATTCAGGTAAATGCTTGCTTATAGCAAAGTAATTCTTTGCTATAATCAAATTGTGTAAAAAAAAAAAAAAAAATACTGATCACTTCCCCAAAGTAGTACAATGTTACTATGGTAACATTGTACTACTTTGGTCATAGTGAAATATGAAAGAAAAATCTTAAAAAAAAGAAAAAAAGTAATAAATAAAAAATAATAAAATAAATTTAAAAAAAAAAATATATATATACATATTTTTTTTTTCATACTGTCACCAGTCAGTGTCCCTGATCACCACCATGCCAGTTATTTGATGATGCTGTACTGCACTGGTGACAATATGTAAAAAAAAAATTGTGAAACTAATTTTTTAAATTTTTTAATTTTCTGAAAAATTATGACAAAAAAAATACAACTTTCAAAAACTCGCCATGCCTCTTATGAAGTACGTCGGACTGTCTACTTTGCAAAAAGGGGTCATTTGGGGGATATCTGTACTGTTCTGACATTCTCGGACCTCAAGAAATTAGATTGGCTGTCAGTACTTCAGGATTGATCAATATTCAGATCTATACCATAGTTTATGAACTCTATAACTTTCCTACAAACTAAAAAATACATCCTAATTTGGGTTATTTTCACCAAAGACATGTAGCAGAATACATCTTGGCCTAAATTTATGAAGAACAATTATTTATTTGCAAACTTTTATAACAGAAACAAAGAAAAACGTGTGTTTTTTTTTTTTTATTTTTTTTGTTAATTTAGCAAAAAATAAAAACTTCAGCGGTGATTAAATACCACCAAAAGAAAGCTCTAGTTGTGTGAAGAAAACAACAAAATTTTAGTTTGGGTACAATGTTGTATGACCGCGCAATTGTCATTCAAAGTGTGAGAGCGCTGAAACCTGAAAACTGGCCTGGGCAGGAAGGTGTAAAATTGCTATTGAATTGGTTAAGCACCCTAATTAATAATATATTGCTGGTTGCTGAATGGTGTAGTTAATAGTGGTGTGCAGACCTTTACTGCTAATTACACCACAGCTTGTGTCCCCATTGGAAGAATTCCCCTCTATTACTTTTCTGGGGACAACCCAAGATTTGGGATTTTCTTTCCTTTCACTTTCAATGATAATGGTACACGGGACAAACATTTTTAATCCACCTCCACTCTATCCAAAACTAAAAAAAGAGTTTTGTCTTTGATCATACTTTAACCACTTGCCGAATGCTGGCAGCTGAATGATGGCTACACTGCGGCTGGCCAGTTCTGGGAGGAAGTCATATGACGTCCTCCCAGAATGCGCCCTCCTGCGCACCCCCGGGGGCACGCACCAGCAATCTCAGTGATAGCTATGTCTTACGGACACAGCTGATCACGTGATGTGGTAAAAGGCCAATCGCAGTGGCCTTTTACCACATGATCAGCCGTGTCTAATGACACAGCAGATCACTAGTAAATGCAGTTGCCGGTTATCGGCTGCACTTTCCTCATGCTGTCACAGCGTGAGCAAAGTACTGCCGATAACTGGCAATTGTCAGAGGATGGATCAGCACCGATCATCAGGGCACTGATGATCAGTGCCCAGCAGTGCCATCCATCTGTGCCCATCAGTGCTCAGCAGTACCACCCACCTGTGCCCATCAGTGCCACCTATCAGTGTTCATCGCTGTTGCATATCAGTGCCAGCTCATCAGTGCCGCCTATCAGTGCTGCCTATCAGTGCCCATCAGTGCTGCCTGTAGCAATTGTACATACAGATATGGACGTAGACAACCATGTTGCTAAAGATCCTCCATCCTGTGTCATTCTCACTCCAAATCAGTCCCCCCCTCCTTTCCTGCTGAATGGCATGTGGTCTGGTTGAGTTCAGGAGTGCATAGAGCACAGCTGGATACACTTCATGGCTGTAAACCCAATTAGCTGATTCCAGTGTGCCTGGCAGACTCTTGCTCTGAGCTGCTTGTAAAGCTATAAACCCGCCAGTGACTGGACTTGAAAGCATTCCGGAATAGCAGTAAAACATACATCTCATTTGGAAACCACTTTTCATATAATTTCATAACTTCTGGCAGGGAATACGTACAGTGAAACAGAGCATATATTCAGACAGGTCAGTTTAATGCGAGTCACCTGATACCTTACATCCCTAGATTACGTCTACCCGAGAGCAGAAAGCGATATCTCCTTAACCGTCCCAAGCAAATATGTCATATTTGGTGTCTGGACATTCAGAATATCATTCTGCATATTATCCTACCAGTGGATAGGATGCTACATATACTGTACCTATGGAAGGTTTTTGACCAGGGTATAACTTATGAGGGATTTGGTTCTAGCCTGGGTCTCTGCCTAAACCCCCTTCCCCAAATGAGGCGATTGGCCCTTGGCTTCAGTAGACACCCCCTGCTGGTAGACTAGAAAAGAGGCTGTCAGGCCTGAGAGAGATAAGATGAGAGATTCTCCCTTTTAACATCAGGAACCAACTTTGGGAGAAACGGTACCCTTTTGTTCAGGACACTTGAATCTGCTTAAACCAAGTACTCTGGCAAGTATTCTACCTCTCTAAACTTTTTTCTGTTATCTCTCTGCTGTGTTATTGCTCTCTGTATTTATATATAAATTGGCTACACCTTTTTCTGTAAATATTTTTATTGCACCATTTTGACCTTTTTAGTAATAAATCCTATTTTCTGAAAAGTGTTGAACTGTTTCTAAAGCTCTTTAATGCAAATTAAGAATCCCTGTCTCTGAAGAGTGCTACTGTGTGTTTTTAAACTTCTGCATACATCTGCCTGTGGTGACAGTGTGTATACAGACGCTTATTCAAACATCATAGTGTTACTGCTAAGTTTGGTGAGTTTCCTCCTTCTCTGTACAAAAAGGTGGTGGTGGCAGTGTGAAGGGTTAATTGCGTAATTAATCTGACCCAATAACAATCGCTCTCAGGCTGCGGCACATAGATTGTGGTCCAGTGAGCTAGAAAATCTTTGTGCAGGGTGGAGCTGAGCGTGGCATTGTTACGCACGTGACAGAGCGGTTTTAGATTGGCTAGTCCTTCGGTCACAAGTTGGTGAGAAGGGCTGGGGGTCTGACGCCACGCCCATCACACTGCCTATCAGTGCATATCATTGTTCCATATCAGTGCCAGGTCATCAGTGCTGCCTATCAGTACCACCTCATCAGTGCTGCCTATCAGTGCCCATCAGTGCTGCCTATCTGTGCCTGTCAGTGTTGCCTATCAGTGTCCATCAGTGCTGCCTATCAGTGCAGCCTCATCAACGCACATCAGTAAAAGGAGAAAAATTACCTGTTTGCAAAATATTATAATAGAGACAAAGAAAACCTTTTTTTTTTCAAAATTCTTGCTCTTTTTTTGTTTATAGTGCAAAAACACCCAGCGCCCAGTACATACCACCAAAAGAAAGCTTTATTTGTGTGAAAAAAATGATAAAAATATTTCATATGGGTGCAGTGTTGTATGACCGCGCAATTGTCATTCAAAGTGCGACAGCGTTGAAAGCTGGAAATTGGCATGGGCAGGAAGGGGGTATAAGTGCCCTGTAAGCAAGTGGTTAAAGGAAACAAAATCTATATCCAAGAACGAAGAATAAATACATTGCAGCTTATCAGACCTTTAAGTCACACTAAAGTCAGCAGGTTTTTTACCTTAATGCATTCTCTGCTTTAATGTAAAAAATCTTCTGCATGCAACCCCCAGCCCACCCCTTTTACTTACCTGAGCCAAATCTTGATCCAGCGATGTGCATGAAAACAGTGGCTCTCTCTGCTCTCTCCTACTTCATTAACTCAGATATGGCAGCCTAAACCATTGGCTCCTACTACTGTTAATCACAGCCAGCGAGGAGGGATTGGGAATTAGCCAGAGCTATGCTTTGTGTGTGTTATGGACACAAAGAGCCGGCTCGGGAGCAAGCACACACAAGTGACCCCATAGCAAGCAGCTTGCTATGGAGCACTCAGTAGGGGGAGGGGGAGCCAGGGACCTTAGAACAGGAGGACTGGGGCTGCCCTGTGCAAAACCATTGCACAGAGCAGGTAGGTATGACATTTTAGCAAGTACAAAAAATATCTGCTGATCCTGCCGGAAATGCACCTTGTCACTTTCTGCGGATTGAACTAGGATTATAAACATTCTTATCTGTCCTCCTAGCTGGCTTTTGTAAACTACTTTTCCCCTCCCCCTATGCAATGAAAATGAATATAGGAAGACCTATTTGCAGTTCAATTTGAGAGAGTAGCTTTGATGACAGCCATGGCTCCCTCTATAGATACAACAGAGGAGTGAGCATAGCCATCAAGAGAAAGGAAGCGTGCAATTATTAGAGGTGAAAATAAGGAAAATGCCTAAAAGAGAAAACTAGTGCAGTTACCACATCTGGTAACAAAATTGGTAAGCTACAATATTTTACATTTTTGTTTTTTGGTTTAAATACACTTTTATTGGCACTTGTTTAAAGTGGTTGTAAACCCTTAAATATGCCCAATAAAGTGACCTGCTTCACAGAGATTAAACAAATCCTCCTACATAAGTAGTACCTGTTTATCTACAGTCATCTGTCACCAACATCCATTCAAAGTGTAGAATTTACACAGGATCTCTCAGCTCTGCAAAGCAGAGGGCAGGGAGCTGAAGTTGCAATGAGGGAGGGGAGCTCTAAGAGCTGATTGGAGGGAAAGCACACACTCCCCTCCACACAGGAACAGAGCTGAGGCTGTAAATCTGCTTGAGGTCCCTCTGTCATCACCATTTTTCTCTTGGTGCCAGTAAAACTTGTCAGAAGTAATTCATGCTGATAGCAGAGGAATTAAGCATCAGACAGAAATGACACTTAGTGCTCTGGATAGAGTCAAGTATACACCATACAGGGATCTGCTTTGTTCATATTTCACATCTGAAGTTTACGACCACTTTAAGGCTTATATTGATTATATATCGACTAATATCTGAACTGATGCTCTGCAGTATTTTGGGTGATTAGCTACTCCCAGGCAGTATGCAACATTATTGGAATGGTTCTGAAAGTTAACAGAATGCTCATGGAGAATTATCATATAGAGTATGTAGCCTGTTAGCATCAACATCAGTGCAATTTGGGAAATAAACCATCTCCTTTCTCAGGTTCCAAGGCTAGCTGGGCTTTTGGAAAAGTGTCACCTGATTTGAGAGTTGATTCTCACAACTTAATACAATGCTTCCTAGCTGAATGAACATAAGATGCTGTCAATTCTGTATTTGTTTAAAAGCTGAAATCCTGTTTTTATGTTCTTTTTTGGTACCTCTTGATAATATTTCCCCTGTTCCCATTGTCCCTTATAAAAAGTACAAGTGAGAATCATAAGTGAATTTTATAACCATGTGAAATATTGTTCAAATGACACAATTCAGGAAACATGCTGAGAAGATTACTGCAAAGAGCATGTTACACTGCAAATGAACAGATGTTCTTTATTGATTTTTATAAGGTCTTAAATGGTGTAATTTGCACAGGGATGTAACAATAACTATTTTAAATATTTAATTTCACAAATTAAAAGTAGATTCAAGGAAGCATCATGACTATATATTATATCCTAGGAAACCAGAATCCATAATACAGTATTATATAGCACAGTTTGCCAGAATGTATGAATTGGCATTAGTTTGTCAAGCAAATCGGTAATGACAAATCACAATGTATGTTCACAACTATAAAGCTGTTTGTGAATTCAGCAGTCTAATAGGAATGTCACAATTTTCTCTTTATATTGCATAGCATCTTTTTTGCCTTCAAGCATTAGGCAGTACACGTAAGCAATGGCTCTGCACACAGAACATAAAGTTACAGCAATACACATAAATGGAAACACAAATGTCAGTGAGTGGTTCACACTGATGCGGTACGGAATTCACAGCGTTTTCTGTGCGAATTCCGTACCGCATCAGAATCGCACCCCGTTAAGTTAACAACACCCCAAAAGCGTTCTGCAAAATGCGTTGCAATGTGCATTATAGGATTGCATAGTGTGAATACCCATGCGATCTGATTCTAGTGTGGACCCTTTTTGGTACGCGGGCGGTGCAATTAGAGCCATACAAAATGTATGGCTCCAATTGCACTGCACACAAATCGCATGTAATTTGCACAGGAATGCGGTGCGGTTCCTGTGCGAATCACATGTGATATACCGCACCACGCATATGTGAACCCAGGGTTTGAGTGTATCTTTGTTGAACTCTAATGCTAAGCATAATAGTTCTTCTCCTACCAGGGAGAATTCAAGTAAATAAAGCCATGGGAATGACCAGCCATAGTTTTACATGCACTGTATTCCCAAAATTTTCCAAATCATATTCATCATTGTAATGAAGTAGGAGGACAACCTGCAAAATGCATCAGACTAACAAATCCATACACCAGGACTGGGACTGTCAGCTATATAATCTCAAGGAATATACCTTTCCATCAAGATGTATTCATGTATTGAAACTCTGGGGTATACAATAGTAGATAAAGCACTTATGTAGAAACTGATAATGTTGTATTGAGGGCTTATAGTCATGCTATGCATTCTCCATCTTAAATTTTAAAATAAATATACCCAAAATTTATATTTTTGGCAAAATAACTGTCTGTCTGTCTTTTAAGTTTAATTGTAATCAGGTTATGAACATTTAAATACATAAATGTTCTAAACAAGTAGTAAATGAGATTAAATGTTCCTGCTGACCTCTAAAATGAGTAAATGAGATTTAATGTTCCTGCTGACCTCTAAAACTACAGGCACTGTGGAGTAATTCATGAGTAGATTCACAACATAAGCAAAGAAGCACTGTACTTCTTTAAATTACTAAATCCACTACACATGCCTCATAAAGTTAACACACAACTTCCTTTACTTCCCTGAGTGATTCAAATCTTCCTTCATCTGTGTCTCACAGAACCCCCCCCCCCCCCCCCCACACACACACACACACACTCACAATGGGAGGTTTAGGCAACAGAGGCAGTGCTGTCAATTCAGAAAGCAGAGGACTGGACTAGATGTGGGAAGCTGCTTTTTAACAAGCTATAAGCTTGTTAGTCAGCAGTGAAGATACTTATAGCCACACCCCCTAAAATTCTTTTAACAACACATTGTATTGCAAGGGGCACATGAGAGTAGCAACTGCTGTGAATTCAGGATAACACACGAAGATGTATTAGGTTGACTTTATTGGCAAGCTTAACAGGTATTTGTTGGCTTTTGCATGGGGCCCAAGAGAAAACAGTAAGTTCATATTCACCTATAATTAGGTACTGCAGCACACATTTTTAGTGAGATGCCATTGTTCTACCTTAAGCCAGCTTAGCACAACCTGCAGTGACCTGATATTCTACCAATCTTCTAACTTTGAATGTAAAATTAGAATATGAGCTCTGAAAAGGGGAACAGGGGGAGCAGAGCTATTGGGAGGACACACTTGAAAAACAAGCCTCTGCTTTGACCTTTCAAGAGGCATTGCTCCACAGCACCTGCACCTACAGAGGTCAGTGAGGGCCTGTTTTAAAGCAAAAAGAGTAGTAGTTGCCAGAAGCAAACTGTTACAGTAGGCAATAAACACCCAAGCAATGTAGCTCATATGTAAAATCACATATTTGTATTAATCCCATGTAGGGAAAAAGAATAATATCCGTGGATAGTGACACATACAATCACTGAATACACATTAAAAACAATGAAAGAAACGCAATCCGGATTGCAACATTAATATATTTTAGTGATATTCACTGAAGACTGGTTAGAAATAATTAATAGCGCTGTTATGTTGCATATTACACCATATTCTACTATATAAATCATGGCTTTCTATAACAGACATATTGACTATACATATTAAACAATAGTAATTGACCAGAAAGTATGGTTGAGCATGTATCTTGATATATGTGAACTTCAGATGCGTGGGAACTGCAATGATAAAAATGCAGATAGAAAAAAATATATGTCCATTAGTAGAATGCAGGAGAAAGATTCCATGGAATTATACAGTGTTGAAAGATTCATACTGTCCCATGTTCCTTCATAGCTTGAATACTGTGTGGTTTAAATCTTGAAATATCATGAAAATGTGTGGATATCTTTATCCCTTTAGGGTAGTCCTCTAAATAGACATCATGGTAAATGTAAAGTACAGCTGAGAAATTATTGCATGACTTCAGTTGAGGTGTGTAATGGCAAGTAACGATGATTTGTAGTACACCACACTCACCACCATCGTAATAGCTGAGAGCCAAGCTAATTCCAAGAAGTTGAATTCTCAGTGTTCTGTAACTTAGTTTTCATGTAGTAGACATAAGATGAATATCTAACACAGACCCTGTCAGGTTGATTGTAAGACCTCATATTGTAGACTGCTTATCGTGCAGAGTTCCCGCCAAATCGGAAGGCATATAGAGTGGCGCAGCATCTGTAGCTGCTCTCACCAGTCTGTGTTATCAACCATGTGGGATGTTGCTTCAGGGTGTGATGACGTCAGTACGTTACATTGAGGAATTTCGTAAGCCAATCACTGGCGGATTTATCGGCGGGAACTCTGCACGATAAGCAATCTACAATATGAGGTCTGACCATCACTCTGACGGGGTCTGTGTGGGATATTCATCTTATATCTACTACATGACAACTAAGTTATAGCACACTGAGAATTCAACTTCTTGGAATTAGCTTGGCTCTCAGCTATTACGACGGTGGTGAGTGTGGTGTACTACAAATCATCGTTACTTGCCATTACACACCTCACCTGAAGTCATACAATTATTTCTGAGCTGTAATTTACATTTACCATGATGTCTATTTAGAGGAATACCCTAAAGGGATAAAGATATCCACACATTTTCATGATATTTCAAGATTTAAACCACACAGTATTCAAGCTATGAATGAACATGGGACAGTATGAATCTTTCAACACTGTATAATTCCATGGAATCTTTCTCTTGCATTCTACTAATGGACATATATTTTTTCTATCTGCATTTTTATCATTGCAGTTCCCACGCATCTGAAGTTCACATATATCAAGATCCATGCCCAGCCATACTTTCTGGTCAATTACTATCATTTATTATGTATAGTCAATATTTCTATTATATAAAGCCATGATTTACATGGTAGAATATGGTGTTATATGCAACATAACAGTGCTGTTAATTATCTCTAACCAGTCTTCAGTGAATAGCACTAAAATATATTAATGCTGCAATCTGGATTGCTTTTCTTTCATTGTTTTTAATGTGTATTCAGTGATTGTATGTGTCACTATCCACGGATTTTAATCTTTTTACCTACATGGGATTAATAAAAATATGTGATTTTACATATGAGCTACATTGCTTGGGTGTTAACTCCTGTGGTAGTTTGCTTCTGGCAACTACTACTGTTGTTGCTAAATATTATTTTTTGGTTTAAGCCCACACCATTAGAAGGTGCGATCTTTGAGCTCACCATAAGGTTACCCCTCCTTTATATTTTATGGTATATTTATATTTTTGGATACTAGGGCCTGTTTTAACCCTTTTGGCACTTGAGCCATTTTAAATTTTTTGTTGTATACATGTTAACGTTCACATTGTAGGCCTTAAGGTTTGTCAAAACCCCCAAAACACAATATTTTCTGAAAGCAGACCCTGGAGAATAAAAAGTTGATATACTAAAGTTAATTTAAGTGAACGCAAACACAACATACGAAACACTAACATTCAGGTAAAATATAAACAATCAGGTTGCTCTGAGTACATAAATATCACACATGTCAAATCTTAATATTGTACATGTCTGTGAATCAGTGACAAACTAGGGTACACAAAATTGTCCTTAGGCAATGCTTTCAAAGCATATACAGGTCATCAGTTCACAATAAACAGTGGACCTATAACTATTGCTTGCATGCCTGGCATGATAATATGTATAGCACACTTGTCATTTTTGCATGTATTTGCACGTGACATGCAGGTTTACGTGTGTGTGTGTGTATGGGTTTTAAAATATTTTGTTGGTGTCTATTTGATATTATGTAACTTTTTTTATGGCGACCCATATACAAAAAACTTGGAGCACCACTCTGCAAAACATCCCCCTGCAGTCCAAAGCACAGGTCCGGGGCTGACCTTCAAACAAGCTCATCCAGGCTAGCAGCAACAGATCAGAAAACAGAAAGTAGAAATGCCATACACCAGAACTCAGCCACTATAAAGAGAAGTAAAGATACAACTCCTGGATATGCTCCTCTGATATGTTTTGCCCTGCCTACAGGGATTAATCATAGAGATCACTATGACTAAGCCCCATAGGCAGGGCAAAACATGTCAGAGAAGCATAGACTGGAGATGTTCAGGCTGATGCCGTATCTTTACTGTATATAGTCTCTGAGTTCCAGTGTGTGTGGCATTTTCACCTTCTGTTTTCTGATTTATTTTTCTATTTTTTTTTTTTACTTAACCTTACTGCTATCACATATTGCAAACTCCTCATGTAATAGCACAGTGAAAGTGACAGGTTTTCTTTGATGAAAAATCATGGGTCTCCTCTGAACTCCATAGAAGCTAATTGAGCACAGATCATGCTTAATTAGCTTCTTCCCCTGCTTTTCCCACTGACACCCATCATGAACATCAGAGGTGCCAAGGAGGGGCAGCAGAGCCCAGGATGCATGATGGGGGTATTAGATTCGCATGTTACTGTACCCATGGAAGTGTAGAATCACTTCCACAAGAAAGCCAACAGCTGGTTAATTAAATGCACACACACTACCGCCTCCTATAGCAGCTGGGAGTATGTGTAGATGTTGCCACTGCTACCAATGTAAGTCTTATGTCCGTGGTAGCAAAAGGGTTAGAGATTAATTATTGCTTGTTAGGAATATGTATATACAGTATATATACACACTTTATTGCCAAAAGTATTGGGATGCCTGCCTTTACACATACATGAACTTTAATGGCATCCCAGTCTTAATCCGTAAGGCTCAATATTGAGTTGGCCTACCCTTTGCAGTTATAACAGCTTCAACTCTTCTGGGAAGGCTGTTCACAAGGTTTAGGAGTGTGTCTATGGGAATGTTTGACCATTCTTCTAGAAGCGCATATGTGAGGTCATGCACTGATGTCGGACGAGAAGGCCTGGCTTGCAATCTGCTCTAATTCATCCCAAAGGTGTTCTGTTGGGTTGAGGTCAGGACTCTGTGAGGGTCAGTCAAGTTCCTCCACCCCAAACTCACTCATCCATGACTTAATGGACCTTGCTTTGTGCAGTGGTGCACAGTCATGTTGGAACAGGAAGAGGCCATACCCAAACTGTTCCCACAAAGTTGGGAGCATGAAATTGTTCAAAATGTCTTGGTATGATGACAAGTTAAGAGTTCCCTTCACTGGAACTAAGGGGCCAAGCCCAACTCCTGAAAAACAACTCCACACCATAATCATCCCTCCACCAAACTTTACACTTGGCACAATGCAGTCAGGCAAGTACTGTTCTCCTGGCAACCGCCAAACCCAGACATATCCATTGGATTTCCAGACAAAGACACGTGATTTGTCACTCCAGAAAATGAATCTCCACTGTAAGGCTTGGATGCAGCTGCTCAGCTATAGAAACCCATTCCCTAAAGCTCTGTATGCACCAGGGGCGGACTGTCCATTTGGAAACTCGGGCACTGCCCGAGGGCCCAAAGTCAGTAGGGGGCCCCATGAGATGCCCCTGGTACCTTTTTCATAGGCTTTTTTGAGTTTGGGCAAGGACACAGGGGCCCCATGATCCCCTATTGCCCGGGGGCCCCATGAGTTGGCAGTCCGACCCTGGTATGCACTGTTGTTGTGCTAATATAAAGGCCACATGAAGTTTGGAGGTTTTTAGCTATTGACTCTGCAGACAGTTGGCGATTTCTGCACACTGTGAGCTTCAGCATGCGCTGAGCTCACTCTGTCATGTTGCTGTTGTTCTCAGTTGCTTCCACTTTGTTGTAATACCAATAACAGTTGATTGTGGAATGTTTAGTAGCAAGGAAGTTTCATCAATGGACTTTTTGCACAGGTGGCAACCTATCACAGTACCACGCTTGAATTCACTGAGCTCCTGATAGCGACCCATTCTTTCACAAATGTTTGTAGAAGCAGTCTGCATGCCTAGGTGCTTGATTTTATACACCTGTGGCCATGGAGGTGATTGGAACACCTGAATCCAATGATTTAGAGGGCTCTTCATTTCTGTATGACCTATCTGGTTGATCACCTTGGGTGACACAAAACCCTTTTCACACTGTGGCAGGACACAGCACTGGCACAATATATACATATTGTATATAAGGGAGCAACTAGTGTTGAGTACCCAAGGCATGTGCCCCTCATCTCCTGCAGGTTTCTCCCAGATTTGCAAAAGCACACTGGTTCCCGCACACTACCTGTAATCACACACTGTCATTGGCACAAGATCAAAGTAAAATAAATAGAACCACTCTGCCTGGCTCTGTCAAAGAGACAATTAGAGCAACTATGTGCCTTGTGATTAATACGATGGCCAATCACAGTGATCACAAATGTAAACACAACTTGTGTGTGCACCTGAGAGCCCACCTCTTCCTCTGCCATCCATACTCTTCTTTCTTCCTCAGCTAGTTGCCAGTAAGTGAGTAACATTGTTCCCACTGACCACCAAGGGGCACAAACAATGACCAACGGCCAAACAATTATTCCTCCTACCAACACTAGTCTTCTTTTCCTTCCTTCTGACCACAGCTACCCTTTATTTTTTTTCTCCGCATGCCCACCAACACTAGTGTGTTTCTTCCCCTGACCACTGATGCCAGAGTTTTTATTACTCCCCATGCCCATCAATGCCTGGCATTTTTCTCTCACTGACCACTGAGACCTGCTACTATTTCCTTTCATTGATCACAGGCAGAAGTCCTATTACCCCCCCCCCCAGGTGACCAGCAACATAAAGGGCACTATGACACTCACTACTGACAACTTCACTTTGCACATTGTGTTGCACATAACAAAGTGTTTATATACAAATACAACCTTTTTATTGTATTGCACTAACCACTGCATCGAGGAGAAAAAAATCTAGTTATTACAATATGACAGCTTCTCTTAAATCACTTAAATACACTTTATCTGCCTATTACTATATCTGTGTAACTTCACACTCCTCCCTATGTGCAATTTTCCATCATATTCTGTAAAATTATTGTAATATCTATTAGTACATGGTAGCCTGTAAAGTTTCACCCTTCTTGAATGCTAAATGAATGGTTTAGCTTGCTCGAACTCTGGTCTGCATTCATCCACTGTTATATTAAATGTGACTTGCATTCTGATGTGCTCTTTCATCTGGATCCAAGGATGGATAGAATGCTGAATAATATAGACAGTAGTCCCCTTTGCAAACCTGTGCTATTACCAGCTCACTAATCAATATACTGTTTGTAGTAATTATAAAGCTTTCACAAATTACTTGCTTATTTTAAAACTGCCTAGGGCAAGCACTGTAGTTCCATCTTTTAATCTTCTTCATCATCAAGACATTTTAGTTAGAAGTAAACAGGTTTCTTCAGTAATAATGACCCATTTAGTGGATTGCAATCTCAGTGCCTAATCATGCTGTAGGCTAAAATATACAGATATTATTTTAGGCTGGATTTTATCCTATATATCAGTATTTAAGTTAGAAGTGAATGTTATTAAAAGTTGCCTTTAAAGAAAATATTCTGTAATAATTAGAAATACCATAGGGGCTAGGAGACATCCAACAAAAACCACATGGAAAGATCATCTTTATTTGTATCATTATGTTTCATGGTATGTTCTCAAAAACAATTGTGAACTTTTTTTCACTAATAATTTTAGTTATAAGTTTGACACATTCTTTTCTTTTCAGTCCAAGCTTGGGCTCAGAAATCAGGAACACATCCAAAAGCTCCTGTAAATGTTAGTGCAATTTAAAAAAAAGTATCATGGACAGTACTGGCTTGCTTTTGTTGCAACTTCACTAATAAAACTACAATCATCTCAAGCATGGTATGTTGTCCTAACATTTGAAGCACAGCATATAAGTCAAGTCAGTTCTCCCCTACTACCCCAGTGAAATTTACTGAAATACACATTTTTCTAAAACCTACATCATGCTTCCCCACTTGTTCCAAACAGTTTAAACTGACAACTATTTAGATGTCCATGCTTACAGACCTCAGGAGACATTCATCTCAGACTTTGTCTCAACTCAACTCATACTGTGGAGTGTCAGTAGTTCACATCAGGGGTATATGCAGTTCACATTGGCTTACAGGGTTTTCAGATAGATGCTTAAATGTCTATGATCTTTTCAGGTGAAAATAGATGGACACTGGTAGATATTTAAAATCTATGGACATCTTGCATATCTTGGTACTCTTATGCAATAAGTAGAGCTTCACCACCTAGAAAATTCAAATGCTGTAATTTTTTAGAATTAAAAAAAAATGTAAATTGGACATGTTGCCAGGCTATGGACATTCCATTACTGTATATACATATTCCTAACAAGCAATAATTAAACTCTAACCCTTTTGCTACCACTGACATAAGACTTACATTGGTAGCAGTGGCAACATCTACAAATACTCCCAGCTGCTATAGGAGGCGGTAGTTTGTGTGCATTTAATTAACCAGCTGTTGGCTTTCTTGTGGAAGTGATTCTACACTTCCATGGATACAGTAACATGCAAATCCAATACCCCCATCATGCATCCTGGGCTCTGCTGCCTCTCCTTGGCACCTCTGATGTTCATGATGGGTGTCAGTGGGAAAAGCAGGGGAAGAAGCTAATTAAGCATGATCTGTGCTCAATAAGCTTCTATGGAGTTCAGAGGAGACCCATGATTTCTAATCAAAGAAAACCTGTCACCTTCACTGTGCTATTACATGAGGAGTTTGCAATATGTGATAGCAGTAAGGTTAGGTAAAAAAAAAAAAAAATAGAAAAATAAATCAGAAAACAGAAGGTGGAAATACCACACACTGGAACCCAGCCACTATATACAGTAAAGATACGGCATCAGCCTGAACATCTCCAGTCTATGCTTCTCTGACATGTTTTGCCCTGCCTATGGGGCTTAGTTATAGTGATCTCTATTATTAATCCATGTAGGCAGGGCAAAACATATCAGAGGAGCATAGCCAGGAGTTGTATCTTTACTTCTCTTTATAGTGGCTGAGTTCTGGTGTGTGGCATTTCTACTTTCTGTTTTATGATCTGTTTCTGCTAGCCTGGATGAACTTGTTTGAAGGTCAGCCCCGGACCTGTGCTTTGGACTGCAGGGGGATGTTTTGCAGAGTGGTACTCCAAGTTTTTTGTATATGGGCCACCATAAAAAAAGTTACATAAAATCAATCAAATAGACACCAACAAAATATTTTAAAACCCATACACACACACAAACACACACACATGTAAACCTGCATGTCACATGCTCATACATGCAATGTGAATTTCAGACCCCTCCATGATTTCTAAGTGGGAGAACTTGCAAAATCGCAGGGTGTTCAAATACTTCTGTTCCTCACTGTATATATATATATATATATATATATATATATATTTATAAACACACACACTGTACATACACACTACAATTTATCAGTAGATATCAGATGATCATTGATCATACATGTTGATATATAGTAACTTTGGTACTTGTGACAATATTACACAATTTTACTAGCCACTTACTGTCTGCCCCATAGCAGTTTTACTGCTACAGGGTGGCCGCTGTGTGCAAAATCACACACATTAAAATTGTTAAAATTAAAAAGTTGATTGGAGAAGGGAAAACATATAAAGAAGTGCAGAAAATGATAGGCTGCTCAGCTAAAATGATCAAAAATGCTTTAAAATGGCAACCAAAACCTGAAAGACGTGGAAGAAAGTGGAAAAACTACCATTCAAATGGATAGAATAGCCAAAATGGCAAGGACTCGGCCAACAATCAGCTCCAGGAAGATCAAAGAAGGTCTAAAGTTACCTGTGAGTACTGTTACAATTAGAAGACGCCTATGTGAAGCCAATCTATCTGCAAGAAGCCCCCGCAAAGTCTAGTGGCCGGAGACAGTTTGTCAGATGACTACCAAACACTGAATTCAAGCCACAGTACACTGTGAAGACAGTGAAGCATGGTTGCGCAAGCATCATGATATGGGGATGTTTCTCATACTATGGTGTTGGGCCTATTTATCACATACATATATTTTTCTTCATGTTTTGATTTGGAATAGAATGTGTAGTGTTCCCAATGCATTTGTGTGTATGGAAATAAAAGCTATTCACAGGATTTTGAGCTTTATTCACTTTTTTCAACACACTGCTATTATTTTGAACACAACTTTATATATATATATATATATATATATATATATATATATATATATATATATATACACACATGATTTTGCACATCCGCATTGAGGGTGTGTGCATGCGCATCGGCACACCACTTCTGCTGTGATTTGTCACAGCAGAAGCAGATCAGCTGGTGCCAACCAACAGATGTCTGTTGTCACCTGCTGACCACCCCTCTTCTTTGTCTGCCCTGCCCCACCCCACCCACACTCTAATTCCTAACCAGTGCTGAGCCTGAGAAGATGTGTGGATGGGAAATTTCAAGCACTACAGCTGACAACTAGATCATGGCTGCAAGATTAATTCCTCTGCCTGAGCCTGTAGAGACCAACCTGGGTGAGTGAGCTGAGCTCTGCACTACAGCTGAACTCTCCCCGTCTCCCTCCTGCTTCCCCCCCTCCATCTACATCCTTCTCTCCCCTCTCAATCTCTCTTCTTCTCCCCCTACTCCATCTCCCTCCTTCTCTCCCCCCTTCATCTCCCTCCTTCTCCCCCCCTCCATCTCCCTCTTTCTCTCCCCTCTCCATACCCCTCCTTACTCCCCTCATCTCCCTCCTTCTCTCCACACCTCCATCTCCCTACTTGTCTCCCCCTCCATCTCCCTCCTTCTTTCTCCCCTTCATTTCCCTCCTTCTCTCCCCGCTTTTTTCCCCTCCTTTTCTAACTCCTCCATCTCCCTCCTTCTCTCCCTCCTTCATCTCCCTCTCTCTCCTCTCTCCATCTCCCTCCTTCTCTCCTCCTCCATCTCTCTCCTCCATTTCCCTCCTTCCCCCCTCTCCATTTCCCTCCATCTCTCCCTCCTCCATCTCCCTCCATTTCCTTCCTTTACTCCCTATTCAATCTCCCTCCATCTCTCCCCTCTCCATTTCCCTCCTTCTCTCCCTCCTCCATCCCCTTCCTCCTCTCCCCTCTCCATCCCCCTCCTCATCCCCCCTATCCCCCCCCCTCAATCTACCCCCTCCATCTCCCTCCTTGTCTCCTCCCTCCACCTCCCTCCTTTCCCCCCCTCCATCTCCCTCCTTCTCCCCCCCCTCAATCTCCCTCCCCCCTCAATCTCCCTCCTTCTCTCCCCCTCCATCTCCCTCCTTCTCTCCCCTCTCCATCCCCCTCCTTATCCCCGCTTCATCTCCCTCCCTTTTTCCCCTCTTAATCTCCCTTCTCTCCCCCCTCCATTTCCCTCCTTCTCTCCCCCCTCCATCTCCCTCCTACTCTCCCTGCTCCATTTCCCTTCTTCTCTCCATCTCCTCCTTCTCTCCCCTCTCCATCTTCCTCCTTCTCTCCCCTCTCCATCTCCCTTCTTCTCTTCCTCCATCTCTCCCCCCTTCATCTCCCTTCTTCTCTCCCCCCTCCATCACCCCTCTTCTCTCCCCCCTCCATCACCCCCCTTCTCTCCACCCTCCATCGCCCCCTTCTCTCCCCCCTCCATCGCCCCTTCTCTCCCCTCTCCATCCCCTCCCTTTTTTCCTCCCTCCATCTCCCTCCCTTCTCTCCATCTTCCTTCCTTCTCTCCTCCCTCTATCTCCCTCCTTTGTCTCCCCCTCCCCGTTCTAGTCCAGTTAACTCTCAGGGACAAATGTAGTATTATTGGAGATGGCTGACAATCTACTGGCTGGATAAACTGATGGAGATTTCTCTCAAGTTTGTGTTACTTATGTTTAACCCCTTCCTGCTTAGCCCCAGCATCCATTTAGGGGTTTGTTCACATGAGCTGTGGTCTCTGAAGAGCAATCTGAATTAAGTTCAATCTTCAGAGAGCAGTTGGCTGGCAGTCAGGAGATGCTGTATCCCTTTCTCACCACCTTCTTTAACCCCTAGAACCCCACACTAGTGTAATGCCACCATGTTCGTTGTACGCATTTGTGGTGTGCTTGCAGAGCAGCCTGATTCACTTGAATGGGTTACATTCAGCAGGCACTGTGCCCACAGAATGCAGCAGAGGCTATCATTTCTGCAACGGCCACAAAACATCACATTGGCAGTATGCGTACACCCCAATGTGAAGCTCATCCTGACTTCTACACTCCATATGTTGTTTTGTTTTTTACTTACTCCTGACCCCTGTACTCTGATCGGCTGTGCTGATCGTGCAGAAATTTTCCTAGTCAATCAGTACATGGACTTCTGTACAACCAGCCTGCCCATACATGGATGGGAATTCAACCGGTCCCCACTGAAGCCGATTAATTTTTATCCATGTATGGCCACCAAAGAAAAAAATATTCTTTTTGTGTGCATAAAAACATATCAAATGGAAATACTTAATTAAAGAAATGTTCCTTTGTCCAAAGGTTTGTGTCTTTGAGGAGTATGGTATATTTGTGCATTGTATACAGCAGGCACAGGTTATGTTCAATCCCTCCTTAAGACCCTCCCACTGGCCAGCCAAAGAACCTATTTCTCTGTTCTTTCCCAGGGTGCCCCATGTATTTCATGATCCCAGTCTTGCTCACATTTTGTCATCCTGCTTTGACTATTTAATTGTAAAGCCAGTCAGATTACTTATTATGAGGATTGTTAATATTGTAAACGTTTATATATTGTTTATACTGTTTAGAAGCTAAGTTTGCCTTTAAAACATATTATATGTCCCACGCATTGCTGACATCCTGTACATTGCCATACTGACCCCTGTCCACTCCCCTTCTGAGCAACCGTCCTCTGCTCTGCTGCCTCCCTGTACACTGCCCTACAACTGCTGGTCCCTGCCCTTTGGTTTGCTAAACCCTGTCCTCTGCCCTGCTGACCCTCAGTAGACTCTGCTACTGATTCCTGCTTTTGCATGCTGTATTATATTTTTCATACCTTGAATAGATGGCATTTTGGACCTAAATTTTCACAATGTTATATTCCTTCTATTTAACCACTTGCCTACCAGACAATTTTACCCCCTTCGTGCCCAGGCCAGTTTTTAGCATTCAGTGCTGTCGCACTTTGAATGACAATTGCGCAATCATGCAACACTGTACCCATATGAAATTTTCACACACATAGAGCTTTCTTTTGCTGGTATTTAATTGCCACTGGGTGTTTTATTTTTTGCACTATAAACAAAAAAAGAACAAAAAAAAAGTTTTTATTTGCTTCTATTGTAAAATTTAGCAACAAGGTAATTTTTCTCATTCACTGATGTGTGTTGATGAGGCTGCACTTATAGGCAGCACTTATGGGCACTGATGGGCTGCACTGATGAGGTGGCACTGCTGAAGTGGCATTGATGAGGAGGCATTGATGATGCTGCACTGATGGGCGGCACTGACTGGTGGCACTGACTGACATCACTGACTGGCGGCACTTCTGGGCACTGATGGGTGGCACCGATGGATGCAACTGCTGGGTGGCACTGCTGGACACTGATGGGTGGCACTGATCAGCAGTGCCCTGGTGATCACTGCAAATGTCCTCTGTGTCATTTGCCGGTTATCGGCAGTACTTTCCTCACACTGTGACTACATGAGGAAAGTGCAGCCGATAAGCAGCAACTGTATTTAAATTGTGATCTGCTGTGTCATTGGACACAGCTGATCATGTGGTAAAAGGCCACTCTGATTGGCCTTTTACCTCATCATGTGATCAGTTGTATCCATAGGACACAGAGATCCTGAGGATCGCCGGGTGTTTGCCGCTGGGGGAGCATGGGAGGGTGCATGCTGGGAGGACGTCATATGATGCCCTCCCAGACCTGGACAACCGCACTGTATCTGTCATTTGGCTATAGCGCAGTTGGCAAGTGGTTAATCTCAATAGCCAATATTACAGTGAATTAATAAAATCTGATACTATTAGCATTACCAGGGGTATAAGACACAGTCCCCCTCATCCGATCATCACTCTTTCTACATATCATGGCCATAGAAATGTTAGGGCATTTCTGGACTCCAGAAAATGGCTCCCATCTGCACACAGTCATAGGCCATCGATGATCGAGCTACAGTGAAATGCATTAGAGGGGGGTGCTTCTATGGAAGGGAACAAAGCTGAAGCCATTCTTACCTAATTAAGGTTTACATTGTTCCAGGACAATACGTGTAAATGAATTGGTTTACATGAAAGTTATAGCATCTACAAATGGCGGTATATATACTGGATTTTTTTTTTTTAATACTAGCATTGGCAGCGATAAGCGACTTATAGCGGGACTGCAGCGGGCATTCTGACACTGAGGGGGAACTGACATCCCCAATGACACTAATACAGTGATTAGTGCTAATAAAAAGTATTGACACTGTACTAACTCTGCTGTGTGTGTTTTACTGTGTGCTCTGTTTTACTAGGGAGGCATGCTGTTATGTTTTGCTCTGCTATGCAGAACAATACAAAGCAGCATGCTGGTGCAGTCAAGGCAGAGATCTGCATTGTTTACATACAGACCTCTCCCCCGTCAATGTTCCAGGTTCCGGCAGGAAATCTGCGGCTGGGACCTGGTGATTGACACTTGTAGCTGCCAATGGCAGCGCAAGTAGGGCGCGTGCGCGCCCTCTACTTGGAAATACAAAATCACATATATATACGTGATTTTGGGCAACCCTGCCGCCCTGTAACAGTAGTTCTGCTATAAGGCTGTCAGGAAGCAGTTAATAAATGAGAGAGACTATTCTGCCAGATCTGTTTCAAGATCAAGGGGTAACTACTTAAAAAATTGAAACAGCACAATTTATTCTGCTTCCTGAGGAAGACATGTAAATGTTTTTTTAAAGTTGTCGATACTCTCAGCTAGTACCTCTTCCTGGGGAAGGGAGTTCCATGTTTGAACTGCTACAACAGAAAAGAACCCTGTCTGCAATCTAAGGTGAAACCTACTTTCTTCTGACCTTAAATTGTGGTTGTGTGTCTTCTTCTGGGACCACAGAGTAAACAATGTTTTCTCACTTACTGGAGACACCTTTGTTATATTTGTACATTGTAATCATATCCCCTCTTCTCCAGTATTAATAACTGTAATCAATAGCTGAGGTTCTCCTTCTTCCTTATTATTTTGTTTCCCTTCACGGAACTATTTCTAATTTAACAACATCTTTCATGTGGACTGGTATCCATAATTGAATCGTACATTCAAGCTAAGGCTGAAACAGTGTTTTGTGTCTGTCTACAAGTACCCCAGATCCCTTTCCAATTGATTTTACCAGGTAGTGTAAATTTAAATGTGTATTTTTGGCACCCAAGTGTATAAGTTTACACTTCTCAATATTGAACCCTGTCTATCATGTAGCTTCCCAACCCCCTAGTCTGCCAATGTCTTCCTGTGATGATGCTATATTCGGTGCCAGAGTTGTTTCCCTGCATAGTTTGGTATTATCAGCAAGCACAGAAATTATGCTCTGGACTCCAAAATCATTATCATTATTAAACAAATTGAACAATACATGAGGTACAGCATCAAATATGTCAAAGAAAGATCACACATAAAAGAGGTCCACCTAATCAAGAGACTACACTTAAGTGTTTTTTTTTTTTTTTCTCCCCTTTTTTTTTTTTTCCTTGCTATCTGTGAGATTGCAATATGTCCGTCTGCTGACTATAGTATTATGGGGCTCGGTTACTTTAATCTTGCACTATGTTAATAATGGGTTTTTGTTCTTGCTGATGCCGGGAAGTGTCTATGGGCCCTTCATGATTTGGAAGACTCTCCCCTGAGTTGTTTCTCTGGGTAGATCCACTCCTTTACAGGGCTTTAGTACTGATATTATTGGTATATTGTTTGAATTGACTGTATAATTATGTATAATACCATTTGTTACTTGACACAAGGATTTTTATATCCCGAGTGTCTCTTTTTACTTCTTCTTTTTTTTGGACTTTTTTCTTCTTTTTCCTTGAGGGTCAGCCGTCTGTATTCCTGGTTTCTTTGGACAATTCCTGTGCTCAGGGAGCTGATGGCTCCCATCATATATAGTACATCAGTTGTTGACTATGTCTTCTCAATGATCTAACAGCGGGGTCCTCCGATGTTCAGGGGTTCAATTCCAAATGTATTAAGGCCTTTAATTCATACCACTCTTTTGGGGTGGATATTGTAGCCCTACAGGAGACACATTTTGCCCCTTCATTTACCCCACGATATGTTCATAAAGACTATCCCCTTTGTTATTTTGCTAATGCCACGGAGAAGAAACGAGGGGTTGCCCTTTGCTTATCCCGCCATTTGTCATTTACTGAATCTAAAATTATCCAGGATCGAGAGGAACGCTATCTTCTGGTGAAAAGCCACTTGAGTGGAAACCTACTCACTTTTTTGATTTGCTATACTCCAAATACTAATCAGGTGGGATTTCTTCATTCTTTATTAAGCTTCTTGGCCTCGGAGTTTGAGGGCGATGTTATTTTGGCTGGTGATTCTAATTTAACCTTAGATCAGATATTGGATTGTTCCCGAGTCGCCATGCTTCAGCCCCCTTCCAGACAGAGTCGTAAGTTTGCCCAGCTACTATATCGTTACGATATCGATGCCTTGAGAGAAGCTAACCCAGCTTCTCGATAATATTCTCATTTCTGTAGGGCTCACAATTGATATTCTCGTATTGATCATATATTCCTCCATACACACTTCCCAGATTGCTTACAGCTAAAATCCTTTCCATACCTTGGTCCGATCATGATCCAATGTTTTTAACATTTTTCGTCCTTGACTCATGGAAGGACTGCTCCTCACTGGAGCCTTAACGAATCTATTTTGGGCAATGCTTCATATTGTCAGGATATTTCTTCACATTTACAAATGTACTTTGAAATCAATAAAGCAGATGATACGAATCCGGCTATTAATTGGGCAGCCCATATGGCCTCGGTCAGGGGGTTTATTATTCAACTCTCCTCACAACTTAAAAAAGCTCGGAATGATTTAATTTTAACTAAAACTCAAGTATACACTGACCTTGTTACTCAGGACAAACAGAATCCTGATCTGAATTTATTGGTTAAACTTGACCAAGCCAGATTAGAACTTAACCTATGCCTCACTACTACCGCTGACAAACAGGTACGATGGTTCAACCATAAATTTTTCACTTGGAGAGACAGGCCAGGTACTTTATTGGCACACAAGCTATCTCCCAAACATTCCCAAATAGCTCTCCCTAAACTCAGACTAAATAACGGTACTTTGTCTCAAGATCCCAGGTAAGCTTCTCCAAGAGTTTCATTCTTTCTATACTGATCTATACCGGTCGTCTCAGGGAGATATCTCTTCATCTTCCGACAACTTTCTGAGCTCTGTTGTTCTTACTTCTCTTCAAGAAGCCCATAGAGACTCAATGGAACAGCCGATTTCTTTCTTCGGAATGCCTTGAAAAGCCTCACCTCTCATAAATCCCCAGGACCAGATAGCCTTCCTGTCAGGAAAGGCCTGCCCATAGTGCAGGTAAAGTTCCACGGCTCACAAATATGTGCATGCGCAGAGTCCTTGCGAGCTGAACAGATGTGCAGGCACTTGGACATAGGCGTGCACACGTGAGCGTGCGCATGCGCACTTGCACATACAGGTGTGCGCCTGTCACTAATGCTGGCACCAAAAGGGCTATTTAAACTGGCTGCAGCAGTTGTTCCATTGCCGTATGGTCCTTTCCCTGCTCGTGTTCCCTGATTCCTGTGATTGACTCCTGATACCGAACCAGACTGTTCCTGATCTCCGCTTGATTGCTTTCTGCCCTGATCTCTGGCTTGTCTTGGAATTATTCTTCTGTCTCTGCTCCTGTCTGATTAATCTTCTGTTGCTGACCTGACCTGTGACCTAACTACTCTTCCTCCTGCCTGACCGATACCAAACCCGGCTCGCCTGACCCTGCATACTCAGTACGCAGCTCTCGAGTATCCATCCATCCAGCACGGCTACATCAAAACCCTGCTCCTTGCCTACAACTCATCAGCTCTTCAGCTATTACTGGACTTATTACTGGACTGATCACATGCACTCATACCACACCGTGCCCCTGCAACTGCTGTCTCACCATCAGCAGTCCTTGAACCGGAGTTGTACGGGAGGCCTGCCTCTTCACGGCAGGCTCACTATCCAGGTACGTGACACTTCCTCATAACTATTATAACGTTTTCCCTGACTTCCTGATTCCACATATGGCCCATTATTTAAACTATTTAAGGGATGGGGAACTAGTTCCTACCGATGAAAATAAAGCATTCATCAGTGTTATTCCTAAACCCAACAAAGATGCTACTGTAGTTTCTAATTATCGACCTATCTTCTTAATTAATTGTGATCTCGAGATCCTTCCTAAAATCTTGGCTTTACACCTCCATAAATTCTTGGTGCTGTATATTCATGATGATCTATCAGGATTCACCAGCAGTCGACAAACACTGGACTAAATTCGTTGAACTTTGGCTTTGTTGTCAGCTGTACAATCCAATTGGGACAAATCCTCACAAAGGGAAGTCCTACTATTATCATTAGATCTCCATAAAGTGATTGACAGTTTAACTTGGGACTATCTATTTCAGAATTTGGGTAGGTTTGGGTTTGGCCCTTCTTTTATGACTTTAATGCAGGCTCTTTATTCTAATCCTTCAGTTCAGGTTTCCATTCGTGGATACAAATCAGCTCCTCTGTCTAGTGGGTGAGGTACTAGACAGTGTTGCCCCCTTTCCCCTCTACTATTCGTTTTGGCAATGGAACCACTTGCCATTGCTATCCACTCTGATCCTACTATTTCTGGCATCTACTGTGGCCAACGAGATCATAAATGTGCCTTATTTGCTGACGATGTCCTTGTGTATATATCTACCCCTCGAACATCTTTACCTAGTCTCCTCCACTTATTTCATCGGAGGTTCAATATCTGCGGGACAACTTTGATTTTCAATGGGCCTCTGGTTCTCTCCCTTATTTGGGGATTCATCTCAGGAACTCTATCTCGTCGCTATATAAGACCAATTACCCCCCTCTCTTTAAATGACTTAAGACTGACTTACATGATTGGGAGGATCTTCCTTTATCCTGGTTTGGTAGAATTAATTCTATTAAGATGACCTTTTTACCAAGACTATTATATTACTTTCAGACTTGCCGATCATGGTACCCAAATGGGAACTCTTACTTTTACAAGCAGCAGTCTCTAGATTTATATGAAAAGGAAAACGTCCTAGGGTTAACAAGTCAACTTAATTTTCCCTAAAAAAGCATGGCGGTTTGATACTTCCTAATCTGACTTATTTTCAGGTGGCTCAGATAGCACAGCTCTCTTGTACTACCGCTAGGGGTTATGTTCCCCAATGGGTTGGCATTGAGGCCTTATCTTGCCGTCCTTATGCTATTGGCGCTCTCATGTGGCTTCTTAGTCGGTTGCGTTCTCCTTTCCTTTGTCCTACATTATCCTATTCTTTAACGGTCTGGGATAGATGCTGGGCCCGCAAACCTCTCTATTCTCTACATACTCCTTTAGCTCCAGTCTTTTGCAACCCTGAGTTTACTCCTGGTCTATCATCATCTGCATTTCAATGGTGGATCAATAAGGGTTTTTTGCGTACTGGGGACTATTTAGATGGACTTCATCCTCGTTCTCTCCAATACTTTTTGACAAATTGCCAGATTCCCTCCAGTGAACTGTTCCATTACCATCAAATTATATCTTTTATTACCTGTAAACTCAAATTACTTGTAGAACCTTGTACACTCACCCTTCTAGAGATCTCCTGTGGGGCTACTGGGATGATGAAAGGTTGATTATCCACTATTTATGCTTCCTTTGTCAATCCACTTACAAAGCTATCCTATATGATTCAGTGGGAAAGGGATTTGAACAGCTCTCTAGATCTGGACACTTGGCGGACTACGGCCAATGCTCTATCTAAAATTGCGATTAATACTACTCTTATCGAATCCAATTATAAAACACTTCTTCGCTGATACCTAGTTCCTACACAACTTGCTACCCGTCTGTGTCACCTAATTGCTTTCAACACTGCGGACAAGAGGGCACTATGCTCCACATATGGTGGAAATGTCCAGTGGTTCATAGATTTTGGATCCGAATATTTAACTTCACTATTCGGTAACTGGAATTAATATTCATAGATCACCGGAAGTAGCCTTATTTCATCTGTTGCCCACTGATATTCCCAAGAAATCAGTTAAATTAATTCTTTATCTTTTGTTGGCAGCACGAATTGCTATAGCTAGATGTTGTAGACAGTCATCAATTCCGCTAGACTTGGTCAAACAGAAACTTAATTCGATTATGATAAATAATAAACTTACGAGTATCGTTAACAATATTACTTCTAAATTTGAGGTTACATGGGAACCATGGATTAGGTATATCTCTATTATTTAATGGACCTACGGCTGGCAATCTTCTCTTCTCTCTTTTCTTTTCTTCCTCCTTCTTTCTTTCTTCTCTCTTTTTTCCCCATTATATTCTTGATCCTCTTTTTCGACACTTTCTGTTTAATTTTTTCGGTCTCCTTATTTTTGTTAGATGGCTATATGAAACTTTCCATGTTTACTGACCAATGGAATATGTGCTACCCTACTGGGGCTGTGTTTTCTTGTTTACAACATCATTGGTTGATGTATTCTTATGTGCCTATATATTGCATGAATCTGTTTGTTCACCACAACTCACCATGTCGGTGGGCTATGTTTCCTACATTTCTGTATACTACTTTCTACAGTTTTTCAATAAAAATATTGAAATATAAAATCACAGAACAGATTTTCACTGGCAAAACATTGTCACATGCAGATCATTTTGACAGCTAGAATTTGCTGGCAACAGCAGCTGGGAAGCAATGGCAGGGGACAAAAAGTTCTAGGAATTTTTTAAATTTGGATCTCTTATGCCCAAAGTACATAAGTGATTAGAGACCAATTAAAGCCTCACACTATCTATAGTCCTGTACTCTGCATGTCATGATTTATGGCTGACACTTGCTTGAAAATGCAGTACAATAACTTTCTGCTTTCTGTCCTTCTGTGTAACATCCACAATGCAAGTGTCCTCATACAAGCATATATTGCAGAGGAAGAGTGCTGTTGCACTTTGAATGACAACTGTGCGGTCATGTAACACTTTAGTCATATGAAATTTTTACCATTTTTTTGAGACAGAGAGCTTTATTTTGGTTGCATTTGATCACCACTGTTTTTTTTTTTTTTTTTTTTTAAAAGAAAGAAAAAGACCAAAAACTTTGAAAAAAATGTTTTTCTTAATTTCTGTTTCTGTTAGTTTCTGTTTAAAAATTTAGCAAATAAGTAATTTTTCTCCTTCATTGTTGTGTGCTAATGAGGCTGCATGATGGGCACTGATAGGCTGCACTGATGAGGCGGCACTGATGAAGCAGCACTGATGGGCACTGATGAGGCGGCACTGATGGGCACTAATGAGGAGGCACTGAAGAGGCTGCATTGATATGTGGCACTGATTGGCACTGACATGCGGCACTGATGGGCACTGATAGGCAGCACTGATGGGCACTGATAGGTGGCACTGATGGGCTCTGATAGGCACTGATACGCAGCACTGATAATGCCCTGATTATCAGTGTAGATGTCCCCATAAGAATCGCCGGCTACTGGCTCTCTTCTCCTCACACTGTCACAGCTTGTGAGGCTAAGACTGCCAATAACCAGCAAGTCTATTTACACTGTGATCAGCTGTGATTGGATACAATACAAACACATACTGCTGCAGGGTGGCCACTCTGTGCTGGACCACATATCTGATACATGATCTGGGTCTTCTGGGTAGGGGCGCTGGCAGCCCCAGCTGTACTGTGATTCATTACACCATAGGCCGATCAGCAGATTCTAGCCAATGATTTATGTCTGGGACCCACAGATCAGTGGAGCAGATGAGAGGAGAGAGCTCTGTGATTTTAAACAACAGAGGTGATGTGCCAGTATTTGCTTCCCCACAAAAACTGGCACATCACAAAAAGCAGAGAATAAAAACCTGCACTCATGTTTTAGGTTGCTGGTCATTGCCATTACTAATTTAGTGTTTGTACTGATCAATATTTTGATCACAAACAGAACTATACTAGTGTCCCCTTAGTATAGTGTCCCTAAAAATGCAGTGTTAGCAGGATCAGCCCCCTTCACTGCCAGCACTAGCATTAGCCCTTCCATTACCCCCAACAAGAAATGCAGCATCAGTGTAATTTCTGATCACTGGTACATTGCACACAAAACCACAACTTTATCAGAATCATAAATCTATGCCGGACTAGGGTGCGTGCCCCTACGCACCATCTGGCCAATTGATGAATCTAAAATATAACCTTTATTCAAATATATAAAATGTATGCTCAGCTGTAATTAATGCCTATTGGAGTGGAATGTACTGCGCACAACAACATGACTGGATATCATTGCAATTATTTACCTTACATCCAAATGGTTAATAACACCAGACCAAATCAAATACCATACTGTTTTAGATGAAGTGACGGCATAAAAAGAGACACTGTAGTTTGATCATAAGCCTATCAGCTTAATTATATAATCCCTATTAAGGAAATGGAGTTACCCCATGGACAAAACTAATTAGATAGTATAATACTGGTCAATAGAGATGAGCGAAGAAATGAAAAATTCGATTCGACTGATTCGGCGAATTCGTGGACAATATTCGATTCGAGTCGAATAAATTCGCTGTGAATTTAACTTAAAAAAGGGTGTTTCTAGGCTTCAGAGAGACTTAATATTAGTGCAGAACACTGTACCTTTAATTTAAATGCCCTTGGAGTCTGCTGGGGAAGAGAAATAATACTGTCTGTCAGTATGACATGCAGATGAGTGCCGTCGATCTTAGAATCACTGCACACTTCACTCCTTTGGCCAGTCACGGGGCCAAAACCAGTGTTTGGAGCCACAGTGTGGCGGTGGAGGCAGCAGCAATGGGAGGCCATACAGCAACCTATGACAAAATGGAAACCAGCAGGAGCGTGAGGAGACCTGAAAGTGGCACATGGCAGAGTGGGAGCAATGGGAGGCGGTACAGGGACCCAGGTCACACTATGGGCCCAGCAGCAGCGTGACCAGGCGGTACGGGGGCCCATGGCCGATATGGGGCTTGGTGGCACCTATGGAAGGCCTGTAATCTGCCAGCAACCTATGACAAAATGGACAACCGCAGGAGTGTGAGGAGATTTCAAAGTGGCACATGGCAGAGTGGAAGCAATGGAAGGCCGTACAGGGACCCAGGTCACACTGTGGGACCAGCATCAGCGTGAACAGGCGGTACGGGGGCCCATGGCCGATTTGACCTCATTCATCCCATAGTCCTGCCGACTCACGAATAGCGTGGCCTCCTCAAAGGGCCTGAGCAAGCGCAGGTGTCACACATGAGCTGCCAATGGCTGACATCTAAGTTACACAGGGAGTACCTTTATCCGCTTTTAACATCAGGAAATCTGTGATGGCCTTTAGCTGTTCGTAAAGGCGGTCTAACATATGTAGGGTTGAATTCCACCTTGTTGCAACGTCACAGCATGAGGAGTCGGTACGGGGGCCCATGGCAGATTACATGTCTGGCAGCAGCTATGTGAGGCCCGTAATCTGCCTGCACCCTATGTCAAAAAATTTAACACACCAGCAGTGTGAAGAGACCTGAAAGTGGCACATGGCAGCAGAGTGTGGCGATGGAGACAGCAGCAATGGGAGGCCGTACAGGGACCCATGAGAGACTCTGGACTTGGCAGCAGCATGAGGAGGCGGTATATAGGGGCCCATGGCAGATTAGGGGCCTGGCAGCAGCTATGTGAGGCCCGTAATCTGCCTGCACCCTATGTCAAAAAATTTAACACACCAGCAGTGTGAAGAGACCTGAAAGTGGCACATGGCAGCAGAGTGTGGCGATGGAGACAGCAGCAATGGGAGGCCATACAGGGACCCATGACAGACTCTGGACTTGGCAGCAGCATGAGGAGGCGGTATATAGGGGCCCATGGCAGATTAGGGGCCTGGCAGCAGCTATGTGAGGCCCGTAATCTGCCTGCACCCTATGTCAAAAAATGTAACACACCAGCAGTGTGTGAGGAGACCTGAAAGTGGCACATGGCAGAGTGGGAGCAATGGGAGGCGGTACAGGGACCCAGGTCACACTATGGGCCCAGCAGCAGCGTGACCAGGCGGTACGGGGGCCCATGGCCGATATGGGGCTTGGTGGCACCTATGGAAGGCCTGTAATCTGCCAGCAACCTATGACAAAATGGACAACCGCAGGAGTGTGAGGAGATTTCAAAGTGGCACATGGCAGAGTGGAAGCAATGGAAGGCCGTACAGGGACCCAGGTCACACTGTGGGACCAGCATCAGCGTGAACAGGCGGTACGGGGGCCCATGGCCGATTTGACCTCATTCATCCCATAGTCCTGCCGACTCACGAATAGCGTGGCCTCCTCAAAGGGCCTGAGCAAGCGCAGGTGTCACACATGAGCTGCCAATGGCTGACATCTAAGTTACACAGGGAGTACCTTTATCCGCTTTTAACATCAGGAAATCTGTGATGGCCTTTAGCTGTTCGTAAAGGCGGTCTAACATATGTAGGGTTGAATTCCACCTTGTTGCAACGTCACAGCATGAGGAGTCGGTACGGGGGCCCATGGCAGATTACATGTCTGGCAGCAGCTATGTGAGGCCCGTAATCTGCCTGCACCCTATGTCAAAAAATTTAACACACCAGCAGTGTGAAGAGACCTGAAAGTGGCACATGGCAGCAGAGTGTGGCGATGGAGACAGCAGCAATGGGAGGCCGTACAGGGACCCATGAGAGACTCTGGACTTGGCAGCAGCATGAGGAGGCGGTATATAGGGGCCCATGGCAGATTAGGGGCCTGGCAGCAGCTATGTGAGGCCCGTAATCTGCCTGCACCCTATGTCAAAAAATGTAACACACCAGCAGTGTGTGAGGAGACCTGAAAGTGGCACATGGCAGAGTGTGGCGATGGAGACAGCAGCAATGGGAGGCCGTACAGGGACCCATGAGAGACTCTGGACCTGGCAGCAGCATGAGGAGGCGGTATATAGGGGCCTATGGCAGATTAGGGGCCTGGCAGCAGCTATAGGAGGCCCATAATCTGCCAGCACCCTATGTCAAAAAATTCTACACACCAGCAGTGTGAGGAGACCTGAAAGTGGCACATGGCAGCAGAGTGTGGCGATGGAGACAGCAGCAATGGGAGGCCGTACAGGGACCCATGACAGACTCTAGACTTGGCAGCAGCATGAGGAGGCGGTATATAGGGGCCCATGGCAGATTAGGGGCCTGGCAGCAGCTATGTGAGGCCCGTAATCTGCCTGCACCCTATGTCAAAAAATTTAACACACCAGCAGTGTGAAGAGACCTGAAAGTGGCACATGGCAGCAGAGTGTGGCGATGGAGACAGCAGCAATGGGAGGCCATACAGGGACCCATGACAGACTCTGGACTTGGCAGCAGCATGAGGAGGCGGTATATAGGGGCCCATGGCAGATTAGGGGCCTGGCAGCAGCTATGTGAGGCCCGTAATCTGCCTGCACCCTATGTCAAAAAATGTAACACACCAGCAGTGTGTGAGGAGACCTGAAAGTGGCACATGGCAGAGTGTGGCGATGGAGACAGCAGCAATGGGAGGCCGTACAGGGACCCATGAGAGACTCTGGACCTGGCAGCAGCATGAGGAAGCGGTATATAGGGGCCTATGGCAGATTAGGGGCCTGGCAGCAGCTATAGGAGGCCCATAATCTGCCAGCACCCTATGTCAAAAAATTCTACACACCAGCAGTGTGTGAGGAGACCTGAAAGTGGCACATGGCAGAGTGTGGCGATGGAGACAGCAGCAATGGGAGGCCGTACAGGGACCCATGAGAGACTCTGGACCTGGCAGCAGCATGAGGAGGCGGTATATAGGGGCCTATGGCAGATTAGGGGCCTGGCAGCAGCTATAGGAGGCCCATAATCTGCCAGCACCCTATGTCAAAAAATTCTACACACCAGCAGTGTGAGGAGACCTGAAAGTGGCACATGGCAGCAGAGTGTGGCGATGGAGACAGCAGCAATGGGAGGCCGTACAGGGACCCATGACAGACTCTAGACTTGGCAGCAGCATGAGGAGGCGGTATATAGGGGCCCATGGCAGATTAGGGGCCTGGCAGGAGCTATGTGAGGCCCGTAATCTGCCTGCACCCTATGTCAAAAAATTTAACACACCAGCAGTGTGAAGAGACCTGAAAGTGGCACATGGCAGCAGAGTGTGGCGATGGAGACAGCAGCAATGGGAGGCCATACAGGGACCCATGACAGACTCTGGACTTGGCAGCAGCATGAGGAGGCGGTATATAGGGGCCCATGGCAGATTAGGGGCCTGGCAGCAGCTATGTGAGGCCCGTAATCTGCCTGCACCCTATGTCAAAAAATTTAACACACCAGCAGTGTGAAGAGACCTGAAAGTGGCACATGGCAGCAGAGTGTGGCGATGGAGACAGCAGCAATGGGAGGCCGTACAGGGACCCATGAGAGACTCTGGACTTGGCAGCAGCATGAGGAGGCGGTATATAGGGGCCCATGGCAGATTAGGGGCCTGGCAGCAGCTATGTGAGGCCCGTAATCTGCCTGCACCCTATGTCAAAAAATTTAACACACCAGCAGTGTGAAGAGACCTGAAAGTGGCACATGGCAGCAGAGTGTGGCGATGGAGACAGCAGCAATGGGAGGCCATACAGGGACCCATGACAGACTCTGGACTTGGCAGCAGCATGAGGAGGCGGTATATAGGGGCCCATGGCAGATTAGGGGCCTGGCAGCAGCTATGTGAGGCCCGTAATCTGCCTGCACCCTATGTCAAAAAATTTAACACACCAGCAGTGTGAAGAGACCTGAAAGTGGCACATGGCAGCAGAGTGTGGC